>NC_142474.1:33067045-33370075 GCF_049115385.1 Moschus berezovskii | reverse complement strand
AAAAGGCAAAGGGGCAAAGGAAAGCTATCCCATATGAATGCAGAGTTCCAAAGAGTAAGAATAGTAAGGAGAGATAAGAAAGCCTTACTTAAAGTAAAGACTATTATCTCAGAAATATCTCCTGGAATGGCCAACCTCAGAGTGTGTGCTTGTGCTCAGTTGCTTCAGTTGAGTCCGACTCTTTGTAACTCAATGGAGCTACAAAAGCCTGCAAGGCTCCTCTGTCCATGGGATTCTCCAGGCAAGAATACTGGAGTGGGTTGCCATTCCCTCCCCCAGCGGATCTTCCTGACCCAGGGAGCAAAGCTGGTCTCCTGCATTGGCAGGTGGATTCTTTACCACTAGCACCACCTGGGAAGCCCCAACCTCAGGGAAAGTGAAAGTGAAAGTCACTCAGTCGTGTCTGACTCTTAGCAATCCCATGGACTATATAGTCCATGGAATTCTCCAGGCCAGAATATTGGAGTGGTTAGCCATTCCCTTCTTCAGGGGATCTTCCCAAACCATGGATTGAACCCAGGTCTCCCGCACTGCAGGTGGATCCTTTACCAGCTGAGCCACAAAGGAAGCCCTGCTGCTGCTGCTGCTGCTGCTGCTAAGTCACTTCAGTCGTGTCCGACTCTGTGTGACCCCATAGATGGAAGCCCACCAGGCTCCCCCGTCCCTGGGATTCTCCAGGCAAGAACACTGGAGTGGGTTGCCATTTCCTTCTCCAATGTGTGAAAGTGAAAAGAGAAAGTGAAGTCACTCAGTCGTGTCCAACCCCTAGCGACCCCACAGACTGCAGCCTACCAGGTTCCTCCATCCATGGGATTTTCTAGGCAAGAGTACTGGAGTGGCTTGCCATTGCCTTCTCCGCAAAGGAAGCCCAGGGATGTATTAATCTCTTCAGGCAGAGGGGCAAGGTTCTCCAAGGTAGGTCATTATGGATGATTATAATAGCAAAAACAACAAAAAACAAAGGTTAAAGTCAAAGAAACAGATACATCTTGGAGCCAGAATTGGCTCTTCCCTGCAACACAATCAAGGATATGGTTTTTCCAGTAGTCATGTACAGATGTGAGAGTCGGATCATAAAGAAGGCTGAGCACCAAAGAATTGATGCTTTCCAGTGGTGGTGCTGGAGAAGACCCTTGACAGTCCCGTGGAATGCAAGGAGATCAAACAAATCAATCCTAAAGGAAATCAACCCTGAATATTCATTGGAAGGACTGATGCTGAAGCTGAAGCTCCAATACTTTGGCCACCTGATGCAAAGGGCTGACTCATTGGGAAAGACCCTCATGCTGGGAAAGATTGAAGGCAAAAGGAAAGTGGGGGCTGCCCAGGATGAGATGGTTAGATAGCATCACAAACTCAATGGACATGAGTTTGAGCAAATCCTGGGAGATGGTGGAGAACAGAGGAGTCTGGCGTGCTGAAATACATGGGGCCACAAAGAATTGGACACAACTTAGTGACTGAACAACAACAATCCCTTGATGGGGAAACAAGACCTTGCCCCAAGGCTGCTCTTGACTATTTCTCCCTGGTCTCACTCCTCCTCCCTTTCCTAATTAGCAACTATTTGAATTTACCCATTGGAACTCGGGAAGGTCATGGAGGCTGCATGAAAATTATTTACTATAATCAAAGAAATGGGGGACACAGAAAGGCCTTGTGTCCAGAAGCCCCACAGGACCCTGCAAGGGTGGTTTAACTGCAAGGAGAGGAAAATGGGGTGGGAGGGGGAGCATTCAAATCACTGGAGCCTGTACCTTCACAGTACATGACCTTGAGTGGAGGTGGCCTCTGTAAGAAAATATTTTTCACTTGTACCCACTGCCTCATCCTCAATTTAATAAAACCCGAAGCAACTCTAAGTGTGAGGCTTAGTTTTTCCTTAAAGAACAAAAAAAAACAAAAACAAACAAAAACCCCCAAAGATTTGGAGGTTATTTGTTCATTTGTTTTCTACTTGAGATTCTGCTCCCTGGTAGTCTTTCACTGCTCTGCTTTGGCGGCCGGGAGGAAGGAATGTCTTTGACAATTTCATTCTATTTAATCCTGTGAGCATCTCCAGGGCTTCCTGGTAGTGACAGAGTCTCAGTCCAAGGGGTCAAGCCTTCCATGGAAGCTGGGCCCTGCCTCAACTGAGTCCACTAAACTCCTCTGTCCATGGAATTCTCCAAGCAAGAATACTGGAGTGGGTTGCTCTGCCCTCCTCCAGGGAATCTTCTCAACCCAGGGATCAAACCGAGGTCTCTCACATTGCAGGTGGATTCTTTACCCATCTGAACCACCAGGGAAGCCCCTGGTGTAATTGTCTATTACTGTGTAACAAACCAACCCCAAAACTTAGTGGATTAAAGCCCAGTGAACCCTCAGAATTCATTGGGTTCACTGGGCTCAGCTAGATAATTTTTCTGTTGCATTCACTGTTGACCAGGGACATCAACTGAAAGTTTGTCTGGAGCTCAAACAATCCAAATGGCTTCTCTCTACAGAATATACTAACAACCTGGCAGCTTAACTTCCCAGATGGTGAAAATGGAATGTGCTAGGCATCTTAAGACCTAGGCCCAAGAGGACCTGCAAGATGGTGGAGGAATAGGACGGGGAGACCACCTTCTCCCACACAAATATATCAGAAAATCATCTACGTGTGGAACAATTTTCACATAACATCTGAACACTGGCAGAGGACCCCAGACTTCCAGAAAAACAAACCAATCTCCTCAGAATCAGGTAGGGCAAAAGATAAAGACAAAAAAAGGGGAGACAAAGAAGTTCAGGACAGAGACCTACACCCCAGGGAGGGAGTTGTGAAAGAAGAAAACTTTCCACACACTTTCCTAGTTTCCTACCCACTCACAGACAGGCTCAGAGGGGAACTTCAGAACCTCAGAGGGGAGCGCAGCAAGACAGGTGCTCTAAAAGCAAAACAGAAAATTCACCACAGAGATCACGCCAAATGGCACTTCCCAGCTGAGAAGCAGCTTATATGTTTTCATCCACCCACAGCAAGTGGGGGCTGACTGCAGAGGCTCAGGCCTCAGGGGCCGGTCCATAGGGACAGGACCAGAGTTGACTGCCATGAAAATACTCTGAGGGGGCTAATGTGACACTGCAGAGGCAGACCAGGGAAAACCACCTGAGGAGCAAAAGATCGTTCCTGCAGGAAGGCTTTAACACAGTACTCTAACTCCACATGCTCACAGAACAAAGGAACCCTGCACTAGCTAATGCCTTAAGGGAGAGAGCCAACTATAGCCTACAGCCCTAGAGGCAGAGAAGCTGGTGAGAATGCCAGAGATGGAAGGCAGGGTGGTGCTATGGTCCCAACCCCAGAAATCACAATTACCACCAAGCTGTGAGCTGCCTCGGGTTGCTACCCATGGCTTCCTGGGAGCCCAAGTGGTTCAGCTCTGCCAAAGGTGTCACAACCCAGGACCAACTCCCATACGGAAGCGCAAGACCCACCTCAGACTGTGGCAACCTCCTGCAGGGACCAACTGAGGCGAGCACTCCCCACACACCCTAGCAGCATCTGCTGTACTTCTACCCTTTCCCAGCACAGCTGAGCAAGTGAGCCCTAATAAGCGGCTACCTTCACCCACCTCATGTCTGGGCAGAGAACAGACACTAGAGAGAGATTTACAAGTAGAGGTAGGCCCCAAACCAAAGCAGAAGACCAAGGGCTGCGTAAGCAAAGGAAAGAAGGGGAAACCACCCTGGAAGTGGCAGGTGCAATGGTTTAAATTCCTGCAATTAGCCCGAGACTGCACTTCAGGGACAACTGTAGACTTTGAGAACAAGTACAAGCTGGAGCAAAGGAAGATCTGATTCTGAGCTGATCCCACACTGCCCACAGCTGATCCCCACTGACTTTCCCAGGTATATTGGAGGACTTTCTGAGTAAGCAAATCAACTGGAGCAGGAAAATGGAAGAATCACTAGGTCATTCCTCTCACTACTGCTCTCTATATATTTCGCCCCTTTCCCTTTTTTCTCATATTGTCCTAATATGTTTCTTTATTACTCCCTTAATTTTTTATAACCTACTTCTTCCTTTTTAAAAAAACATTCTATTTTTTAAATAAATTCCATATTTTTGATTGTTGGTTTTGATGTTTTGTTTTTGATTTTGTATTTTTGAATCTAATTTTTTCCCATGTTTTTGATCTTTGTTTTTTGATCTTTTACTTCTGATTTTGTATCTTTGAGAGTCTAATTTTTAGTATTAATTTTCACTTAGGAGTTTGATAATAATCTTGATTGCTGTCTTCTGACTCCTTTTCTTACCCATCTTTTTTTCTTTTTCTTCTTCTTCCTCCTTTGTTTCTCTATATAAGTGTGTGAATCTCCTTGGGAGTTCTTGGCTATTTAGAGTTTTTTCACTGTTAGTCTAGAGATTTTTGTTTTCTGTGCTGTGTATCCTGTGAAGTCTTCATGCTACTGTAAGGAACTCGAGTCCTGAAATCTGGACCACAAGAGAACTCTTACCCCATGGAAGATTAATAGGCAAGAGCCCTCCCAAAGGCCTCCATCTCAACACTAAGGCCAAGCGACACCCAAAAGACAGCAAGCTCCAGTGCTGGATGCCCCATGCCAATCCTTCAGCAAAACAGGGACACAACCCTGCATATGGCAGACAGGCTACCCAAAACCATAAAAAAACCCATAGAGACCCTAGAAGACACTACTCAACAGGGTACTGCCCTCCAGAGAAACAAAACCCAGCTCCATCTACCAGAGTACAGCCACAAGTCCTCCCAACCGGGAAACCATCACAAAGCCCTGGCCCAATCCCACCCAGGGGGACAGACTCCATAATTAAGAGGAACTGTGACCTTCCAGCTTACAGAAATGAGACCCAAAACACAGTAAATTAAACAAAATGAAAAGACAGAGAAAAATGCAGAGGCTGAAGGAATATGATAAAAACTTACAAGACCAAATTAATGAAGAGGAATCAAGCAATCAACCTGAAAAGGAAGTCAGAGTAATAATAGAAAAGATGATCCAAAACCTTGAAAATAAAATGAAGGCACAGATAAATAGACTGGAGGCACGAATCAAAAAGATGCAAGAAATGTTTATCAAGGACTTAGAAAAGAGTAAATAATCAACAATGAACAACACAATAACTGAGATTAAAAATACAATGTAGGGAACCAACAAAAGAGTGACTGAGGCAGAAGAACAGATAAGTGAGCTTGGAAGATAAAATGGTGGAAATAACTGAAACAGAACACAGTAAAAATAAAAAGTAATGGGAACAATCTCAGAGACCTCTGGGACAATGTTAAGTGCACCAACATTTGAATCTTAGGTATCCCAGAAGAAGAAAACAAATGAAAGGGCATGAGAAAATATTTGAGGAGATTAAGTTGGAAGCTTCCCTAAAACAGGAAGGGAAAAAGCCATCCAAGTCTAAAAAGCCCTTGAGAGTCCCATACAGGATAAACCTGCGGAGAAACTTGCCAAGACATGTATTAATCAAACTAACAAAAATTAGGCACAAAGAACAAATATTAAAAGCAGCAAGGGAAAAGCAACAAATAACATACACGCAGATCCCTAACAGCTACAAGCTTAACAGCTAACAAGGCTGACAGCTGATCTTTCCACAAAAACCCTGCAAGGCAGAAGGGAATGGGAGAATATAGTTAAAGAGATTGAAAGGGAAAAGCCTACAACAAAGATTATTCTATTCAGCAAGGCTCTCATTCAAATTCAAAGGGGAAATCAAAAGCTTCACAGACAAGCAAAAGTTAAGAGAATTAAGCACCACCAGACCACATCTACACAAACACTAAAGGAAAACCTCTAGACAGGAAACACAAAAAGAAAAGGTATACAAAACAAATTCAAAACATAAAGTAAATGGTAACAGGATCATACATGCCTTAAATTACCTTAAATGTAAATGGGCTAAATGTTCCAACCAAAAGACACAGATTGGCTGAATGGATGCAAAAACATATATTCTGTCTACAAGAGAACCACCTCAGACCTAGGGACATATGCAGGCTGAAAGTGAGGGGCTGGAAAAAGATACTCCATGCAAATGGAACTCAAAAGAAAAGTGGAAGTAGTAATTCTCACATCAGATAAAATAGACTTAAAGACTGTTAATAAGAAACAATGAAGGACACTACATAATGATCAAGGGATCAATTCAAGAAGAAGATATAACAATTATAAATACATATGCACTCAACATACAAGCACCACAATATATAAGGCAAATGCTAACAGCTATCAAAGGGGAAATCAATAGTAACACAATAATAGTAGGGGACTTCAATCCTATATTCACGCCAATGGACAGATCAACCAGACAGAAAATAACTAGGGAAACACAAGCTCTAAATGATAGATTGGACCAGATCAGATCAGATCAGTCGCTCAGTCATGTCCGACTCTCCGCGACCCCATGAATCACAGCACGCCAGGCCTCCCTGTCCATCACCAACTCCCGGAGTACACTCAAACTCATGTCCACAGAGTCGGTGATGCCATCCAGCCATCTCATTCTCCGTCGTCCCCTTCTCCTCCCGCCCCCAACCTTTCCCAGCATCAGAGTCTTTTCCAGTGAGTCAACTCGTTGCATGAGGTGGCCAAAGTATTGCAGTTTCAGCTTTAGCATCAGTCCCTCCAATGAACATCCAGGATTGATCTCCTTTAGAATGGACTGGTTGGATCTCCTTGCAGTATAAGGGACTCTCAAGAGTCTTCTCCAACACCACAGTTCAAAAGCATCGATTCTTCGGCGATCAGCCTTCTTCACAGTCCAACTCTCTCATCCATACATGACCATGGGAAAAACCATTGCCTTGACTAGACGGACCTTGGTTGGCAAAGTAATGTCTCTGCTTTTTAATATACTATCAAGGTTGGTCATAACTTTCCTTCCAAGGAGCAAGCGTCTTTTAATTTCATGGCTGCAATCAGCATCTGCAGTGATTTTGGAGCCCAAAAAAATAAAGTCTGACACTGTTTCCAGTTGTACCTAATTGATATATACAGGTATTTCACCCCAAAACAATAGATTTCACTATTTTCTCAAGTGCACATTGAACATTCTCCAAGATAGATCACCTCTTGGGCCATAAGTCAAGCCCTGGCAAATTTTTAAAACTTGAACTCATTTCAAGCATCTTTTCTGACCACAAAGCTATAAGATTAGATATCAGCTACAGGAAAAAGCTGATAAAAAACACAAAGCCTAGGCCCAGAACTGCCAATTCATTATTTCTGTCACATTGTATTGGCTACAGAAAGTCACAAAGCCAGCTCAGATTCAAGGGAAGAATAAGTTTACTCTACCTCTTGATGGGAGGATTATGATGTTATATTAGTTTGCTAGGGCTGCTGCAACAAAGTCACACAAACTGGGTGGCTTAATCAATGCATTGTTTCATAATTCTGGAGGTTAAAGTCTGAGATCAAGGTGCCAGGGGGTTGATTCCTTTTATCAGATAGAGAGAATATGTTTCATTCCTCTGTCCTGGCTTCTGACTATTTTCTGGCAATTGCAGCCTTCACCCCTTTATCTTCACATGCATTCTCTCAGTGTGCCTATGCCTATCTCTGTGCCCAAATTCCCCCTTATAAAGACACCAGTTGACTAGGGCCTTCCCTGATGACTTCATTTTAACCTGATTACCTCTATAAAGACACTGCCTCCAAATAAGGTCACATTCTGAGGTCCTGTGGATTAGGACTCCAACGTATCCAAGATATCTATTAGGAGGGATATAATCCAACCCATAACAAATGTGCAATACAGGGACAGGAGTCCTTAGTAACCATCTTTGCAAATATCTACCACAAAGCAGAAGCTCCAAGAAATACCTCTCTCTTATCTTCAAGAACAGATTCTTCCGGTAGGCAGTTTTAACTGGAGCCTGAACTTTAAATGCTCCTTACAAATCTAGCCACCAGCATCAGCCTTGGGTATAACCTGTTCTTCTCTCCCCCCAAGGGAGACTTTGGAATCTGATTGGTGCAATGTGACCTGGAGCTAAGATACTCCCTCATTGTTTTCTCCCAGAACCACAAGAGGAAAAGGTCAGGTTCAGGCACCTGACCCTCTATGAGATCTTGAGCAGGTTTGCCAGATTCCCATTTGCCATCCTTTATTCCCACTCCCATCCTTTAAATGGGAGTAGTGATAAAAGACTGTCTCTCAGGATGGGGGTGAAAATGTAAAAGAACAAAGTATGTAAAAACTAATGTCTAAACTATCAGGATTTCTGTGTGTGTGTGTGTGTTACTCACTCAGTCATGTCAAACTCTTTGCAACCTTATGGACAGTAGCTCTCCAGGCTCCTCTATCCATGGAATTCTCCAGGCAAGAATACTGGAGTGGCTAGCCATTCCCTTCTCCAGAGAATTTTTCTGACTCAGGGATCAAACCCAAGTCTCTCACATAGCAGGCAGATTCTTTAACATCTGAGCCACCAGGGAAGCCTTCTAGATGGCCATAATTATTGGCATCAGTCTCTACCACATCAATCCAGCTGACTTAGACAACATTTTGAGTTGAAACATTAGTAAAGCATTAATCATAGTAAGACTTCATTTGTGTGGAGAACTACACAGTTGACTAAGCACTTCCACACCCACCATCACAGGGAGTCAGATCTCTCTGTTTTATGAGAACAGAGTCCTTCACATATCTGGAGAAAAACATGACCCAAAAGAATACATGCACCCAGTGTTCATTGTAGCACTATTTACAATAGCCAAGACACGGAAGCAGCTTAAATATCCACTGACAGAGGAATAGATAAGAAGATACGGTACCTATAGACAATGGAATATCACTAAGCCATTAAAAAGAATGAAATAATGCCATTTGCAGCAATAGAGGTGGACCTAGAGGTAGTTGTACTGAGCAAAGTAAGCCAGACAGAGAAAGAGAAATATTGTATGACATCCTTGTCGACTTAAAAAATGGTCACAGCCTAAAAGTTGAGAATTACATTTTATTCAGTGGGAATTTTTAGGAGACGGCCCAGGAGACAGCATCTCAAGAAAACCTGAGAGAAGTGCTCAGGAGGTGAAGGGAGGAGCCAAGTAATATAGAAGTTTTGCAACAAAGGTCAGGTAGCCTGAACATCAAAAGATTGTTGTTACTTAAAGGAAACTAGATATCCCAAGTTAAGGAATTTAGTGATTTTCTATGTATGGGAAGATGCAAGGGTCTGGGCTCACAGAAATCATTCCTTTCATATGTATCTCAATTATCCGGGCCAGTATCCTGTGTTTTTCACATCCTGAGTTCTTAAGGGCTCATGGCAGGGAGTGACTGCAGCCTGATGGCTGCTAAATCACAGGTATTCTTCTCCTTTCTGCGTGCCCTCAGGAACTCACATTGAAGGGTTGGAATAACTGATGACTGTGACATATTTATTTACTGACATGGCAAGAAATACTCCATTTCTCATCCCTTATAGTGGAATCTAAAAAGAAATTATACAAATGAACTTACTTACAGAACAGAAAGAGACTCACAGACTGAAAATGAACTTTTGGGTGCTGGTGGTGGGGTGGGGGAAAGATGCAGGGGAAGGGATAGTTAGGAAGTTTGGGATGGACATGTACACACTGCTATATTTAAAACGGATAACCAACAAGGACCTACATGGAGCTTTGCTCAATGTTATGTGGCAGCCTGGATGGGAAGGAAGTTTGGGGGAGAATGGATACATGTATGTATATGACCAAGTCCTTTTACTGTTCACCAGAAACTATCACAACATTGTTTGTTAATCAGTTATACCCCAATACAAAATACAAAGTTTTTAAAAAAGAACAGAGACCTCAAAGAAAGGACTTTAAGAAGTGTATTAATAAAAAATAAGTAAGTGTATAAGGAAATGGTAACCCACTCCAGTATTCTTGCCTGGAGAATCCCATGGATGGAGAAGCCTTGTAGGCTACAGTCCACGGGGTCGCAAAGAGTCAGACATGACTGAGCGACGGAACGGAACGGAAGTGTATTAGTAAAAATAATACTGCCTCCTGTAACAAAGAGACCCAAGAATACAGTGGTTCAAACATAAATAGAAATGTATATTTACTCACATGACAAAGAAGTGTTCCCATTTCATAATGGTCTTCATCCACACAGTGATTCAGGGATCTAGGCCCATTCTATCTTGCACCTTCAGCGACTATTAGAGTCTTATAGTTATCTGCACAAAGCCTGCAGCTTAGGAAAGCCTTAGCTTGACAAATGGCACTACTTCAACTCATATACCATTGATCAAAATGAGTCACATAATCATCTAACTACAAAGAAGACTGGGAAATGTGTTCTAGCTAGGAGACCAAGAAGAGTAGGAAAGTGATTTTTGGTGAACAACCAGTAATTTCTTCCATGGGAGAGTTTATAAAGTTCTAGAAGGGATAGATCACATATTCCCAAGGAAGTATAGTTTCTGGTTAGAGGATGCAGTAAGTTGATGTATGGGCCATAATTCTTCACTTCCTATGTAGTACTGTGTACCCATAATATTGCCATGGACTCAGGGAGGTGGAGTATATTTTCCCACCCACTGATATTGGACTTGACCATGTGACTTTCTCTGGTCACTGAAATCAGGTAGAAGTGGTAGTGTGTCAGTTTTGAGCTTCAGTCTTAAGAGTTTCTGCATGTCTCTACTTTTCTTATGCTTTCACCATCTCCAATAGAAATTCTCCCCTGGAAAATTACTGCCCTTCAGCCTGGGGCCACAGAGTGAAGACAAGAGAAGCAGACCAGAGCTCAACCCAGCACTTAAAGCCCAGTTCACTAAGGTCATCATCGTGAGTGCCTGTCTGATGCGAGTTTAGATCCCCCAGCACCCAGCCAACTTGTAGATACATGAGATCAGCAAAGTAATCTCAGTCAACTCACATACACATGAGATATAAATATTAGTTGTTATATGCCACTGAGGTTTTACAGTTGTCACACAGCACTATTGTGGCAATAGCTGCTGATACAGAAGGACAAATAAAGAGTATCCTCATTCCCCCTAGCCTTTTGTAAGTGCTCAGTTGTGTCCTATTCTTTGCAAACCCATGGATTATAGCCCATCAGGCTCCTCTGTCCATGGAATTTTCCAAGCAAGAATACTGTAGTGGGTTTCCTACTCCAGGGTATCTTCCCGACCCAGGGATCAAACCTGTATCTCTTGCATTGGCAGGCAGATTCTTTACCACTGTGCCACCTGGGAAGCCCAAGTGATGTCCATTCCACCTGATTGAAGAAAGGGTTAGAAAATAAGAGACTATTTGGCTCAGCACCAGGCATGCAGTAAATGAACACTGCATCTGAAGTCAAAACCAAACTGTATACTTTGCTTGTCCTCTCCACACACCCTGACTTGGAATCCTCAGATTTCTCCTCCAGGACAGGATTCCCTGATCTTCAGCCAATATCCTTGGTCACTGTATGGTTATTCTGATGTAATAGTGATGCATTAATGAAAAGACACTAACAGACCCAGACAAACATAAGTTCCATTACTTAAGTCTTCAACTTTGTACACCCAAGTAAAGGAGATACTGAGCAGACTGATAGAGGGACCAGCACCCATGGCTTTCAGGTTCCCATTGAAGGAGGCCAGCTGCTGCCAAGACCATCCCATCAAGACTAGGCTCCTGACAGATCCACTAAAGCAGGTCCTCTCAGACTGCATACAAAGCACCCAGGAACTTTGTTAAGTGCATATTCTTATTCAGCAGGTCTGGGATGGCACCTGAGATTCTTCATTTCTAACCATCTACCAGGTGAAACTGATGCCTCTGATCTTCAGGCCAGACTTTGAGTAGCAAAGCTCCAAAGCAAGGTTATCAACCTTGGTTGCACAATCTTAGCTGCACAATAACCTAAGAAGCTTTAAAAACATTAACTACCCCTGGGTCCCACCCCTAAAGGTTTTGATGCAGGAGATCTGGGATGCCACTTGGGCATCCTGGCTATTCCAATGTATAGCCACTGCTCTGAAAGCACCCTCTGCTGTTTCCAAGGGGTTTGTGCCCTCTTGCCTCCTCCCTGTTTTCTGGAGGCTCTGACTCTCTGCTTGCCTGACTATCCTTTATTTTACCAAGTAAGAGAATATAATATTTTTCAACTAAAATAATTCCCATTTTGTGAAAGAAGAGACAACCATTTATCAAAAAGGTAAAAGAGGAAGACAAAAATGAAGTCCTTCAAACTGAACTAATATGACCTTATGAAAGTCCCACTCTCCTGCTCTTCTAGTTCATCGGTGCCTGATGCAAAGAATTCCAGGGCCCCACATGCAGCCCAGGGCCTACTTCTGTCCACCTGAAGAATTGGCCATTGAGATGACAAGGCCTTGCTTCCCAGGTGGCTCAAGTGGTAAAGAATCTGCCTGCCAATGCAGGAGAAAACAAGGCCTTAACTAGTCCACAAGCAGGTGTAAATAAGTGGAATATGTTTGCTTTCTAACCCAGATAGTTTAATACATGTTTTATATCAAAACAAGGATAGAAACATGGAAATTAACTTAAATTTCTGTGAGTTCTTTCAATGAAATCCCAGATTTCAAAATAATTCAGGGTCTGTCTCAGGTTGGAGGTAGAGGCTGAATTTTGAAGGGTTTGGAAATGTTGCCAGATCAAGCGAGACTCCCAGTTCAATGTCAGTTTCAGACAATGAGTCATGTCTTTGTGGAAGCATGGGCCCCAGTCACACAGTAGTGAGTGCTGGAGTTGGACCCCTGAACCCACGTCTATCTGGTTCTTCACCATCATAGTTGGTATGCAGTCAGGCCTGGACACGGACCCTGACAACCCTCTCAAAATATCAAAGGGCATCCACCTAGACTCTAGGTTTACATGCGTTTTATTTGTTCCTTGGCTGTTTTTGTTTGACAGTCTTTGTCTACGTGGGCTTTTGCATTCACAGCTTACAAGTCAGTTCCCAGGCAAGCACCTTGAAAACACAGCACCATCTTTTTGGCCTGGATTCCTCCATGCCTCCACAAAACATTTATCCCCTACATGTTTGGCCTTCAGTTCAGTTCAGTTCAGTCGCTCAGTTGTGTCCGACTCTTTGCGACCCCATGAATCACAGCACGCCAGGCCTCCCTGTCCATCACCAACTCCCGGAGTTCACTCAAACTTCTGTTCATTGAGTCGGTGATGCCATCCAGCCATCTCATTCTCTGTCATCCCCTTCTCCTCCTGCCCCCAATCCCTCCCAGCATGAGAGTCTTTTCCAGTGAGTCAACTCTTCTCATGAGGTGGCCAAAGTATTGGAATTTCAGCTTTAGCATCAGTCCTTCCAATGAACACCCTCCCGCCCTTTCCCCACTCATACCACCAACACCTGAAGACTTTGTCAATCCCCAGCCCACCCCTGTATATTAGCCGTGGCATAGGATTTGGGGAAACCAAGAAAAAAAAAAATGTGTATCTCAAATCACATGAACTAGTCAAGAAAGGCAGAGCATAGAGGGGATGTGGTTTAGAGTGATCCATTCATTCTCCAAGCTCTTTGCTGTCTCTGGTCTTAATGCCCTCCTCAGGCAGAAGTGGGATCTCTGAGCAAGATGCCTTCTACATTGTCCCCTTTGAGTGCTGCCCTTCTGGCTTCTGAGACCTCCCCTACCCTCCAAGGAGCTGTGCACTATGCACTCAACTTCAGTCAGGATATCTTTTCTGAGCTCTGAGTCCATACCAAGCTCAGACCAGCTGACTGTCTCACAAGATCCCAGACATCAGAGTGGGACAGCCCAGGACCTCGCAGCTCTGGTGGAGCAGGCTGACCTGGTCATGGCTGAATGTGTGTCTACCTGTGTGTGTCAGCATCCTGGGCCCCACCCACACCACCCTCGCTGGCAGACAGCCTTGCTGACCACAACCCACTGTGTCAATAAGTAAACAGGATGGGTTTATTGCTGCCTTGGTAAGCAAATACCAGTCACCATCTAAACAAGAAAGAACTCAACCCATCGGGAGGGGAACCTTCACAACTCTTTGTATTGTAGGAAAGAGGGAAGAAATGGATAGAGAAAAACAAAGATGGACAGGGAAGCAGTGAAGGAGGCAGAGAGAAGAAAACCAGGGCTGGCATTGTAGGCAGTGCCAAAACAAAGGTCTTGGGCTACTATGTTTTCACCAGCTGCTCTGTGTCCCCAGAGATGCCCCTACTTGCCAAGCACCCTTGCCTCGGGCCTGCCTCCCCACATCATACTTCCCGTCCCTCCTTCCATGAAGGCCTCCCTATCCTCCTGCAGGCCCTGATCAGGCTATAGTTTGTCCTAGAAATCCTCAAGGATAAGCCATCTCCAGGTCTCCCCCTTATTTGTACAGAAAAAGTCCAAAGTGTGTCTGTCTCCAGCCAGATAAACTCCTGGAAGATTCATCTTCTCTTATTTGGGGCCCTCTACTGAGTCTATTAATATTGTAGGATACTCAGTATAGGGACAGTGAACCTTTCCTTGGTCCATCCAGGGTCACCAGCAAATGCAGAACAAATTTAGCCTCCTACATCTTAGCCTTTCATCTCTCATCTTCTATCCTTTTCCACTTATCCTTGACCTTTCTTGGCTTGCCTCCCTGGGTCTCAGCGGTAACTGTGTCTTAATAGGAGCACCTCTAGTGAGACGGTGAAGAATCTGCCTACATGAAGCCGGGCACTCAAAGTCAGTGCTCTGAGACAACCCAGAGGAAGGGGGAGGGGAGGGAGGTGGGAGGGGAGTTCACAATGGGGGGACACATGGGCACCCGTGGCTTATTCATGTTGATGTATGGCAAAAACCACCACAATATTGTAACGTAATTATCCTCCAATTAAAATTAATTAATTAATTAAAAACAAAATAAATAATCTGCCTGCAATGTGGGCAACTTGGGTTCAATACCTAGGTTGGGAAGATCCCCTGGAAGAGGGCATGGCAACCCATTCCAGTATTCTTGCCTGGAGAATCCCCACAAAAAGAGGAGCCTAGTGGGCTACAGTCCACAGGGTCACACAGAGTCGGACACGACTGAAGTGACTAAGCAGCATCAACCCTGGGTCTCAGTGGTAACTGTGTCTTAATAGGAGTATTCAAGGCTGGTGACTCAGGTAGGGGGAGGCTGGACCTGCCAACTTCCTGGGAGGAGTACTTACCCTAAGCAGACCATCCTCTGAGTCACTGGGAAGACTGGGAGATTCTGGAGGTTGGCAGAGGCTGACTCATCCTTGTCTTCATATTTCAGTGGAGAAGGAAAAGTCCTCACACAAAGGAAAATGGCCAGTTCATCGTTGTTTCTCCACAGACTTGAAAGCTGGGTTTGAGTCATAAGGAAAGATGGCGCAGGCTTCAAGAATGCCCCTGTGACAGCCCTGGAGGACATGACCTGGGGAGAGAAAGGAGAGTCTGGGGTCCTTTCAAAATACCATGGCAGGAGCAACGACCAAGATATAAAAACTCATTCAAATTCAGACTCAGAAAAATAAAAAGTGTATTTGAAGGCTATGTTTACCTTGTGAAATAATCTTTCATCATAAAGATCAGAGTTCTTAACTTTATATAGCATTCTGTTCTTGGCAATTTCCAAGGTTTGCTTATAGATCTGTCACTAGTTAAGACAGAAGACACTCTAGAGGTTGGGCTTCCCAGATGACTCAGTGGGTAAAGAATCTGCCTTCAATGCAGGCAACAGAGATGCAGGTTCCACCCCTGGGATGGGAAGTTCCCCTGAAAGAGGCATGGCAACCCACTCCAGTATTCTTGCCTGGAGAATCCCATGGACAGAGGAACCTGGCGGGCTATAGTACATAGGGTCCCAAAGAGTTGGACACAACTGAGCACAAACACATGCACTCTAGAGCTCACACCACTAGGAACTTCTGCCCCAGAGAATGGTAGTTCTCACCTGGAGGTTGCAGATCATCCCTCGTACCCTCAACTCTAGTTCACTGCTGCTGCTGCTGCTGCTGCTGCTAAGTCGCTTCAGTCGTGTCCTACTCTGCGACCCTATGGACTGTAGCCTGCCAGGGTCCTCTGTGCATGGGATTCTCCAGGTAAGAATACTGGAGTAGATTGTCATGCCCTGCTCCAGGGAATCTTCCTGAACCAGGGATTGAATTTACATCTCTTAAGTCTCCTGCATTGGCAGGCAGGTTCTTTATCACAGGTGCCACCTGGGAAGCCCCAACTCTAGTTCAGAGCCTCTCAAACTTTCCGAATAAACTGGAAAGCCTGTGAAAAACAGAGATGGCTGGGCTGAACCTCAGAATTTCTGATTCAATAGGTTTGGGGTAGTACCCAGTTGTTTGCATTTTCAACAAGTTCCCAGGTGAGTCTCATTCTGCTGATTGATAAGGTACACTTTAAGAATAGCTGATTGAGTTAGCTGTGCCTGTTAGCATTCTCTGCACACACCCCAGAAAACTTGGAAAACTAGTGCTTCAGGGAGAGTCACTCAATCTAGGCTCTCTGTGTTGCCTGCTGGGCACACTGCACTTCCTGTGGGTGTTGCCTCTCCCACTCTCTGGCGTGACTGGCTCACATCTTGTCTTCAAATAGCTTCACGTGTCCAGCCCAGCTAGTAAGGAAACAGACCCCATCCTCTCCATGGCTTCACTCTTGATTGAGGAAACAGATGCCATCCTCTCCCCACCACTAAATCATCAGACCCACCTCCTCAGGGCCCACTTTCTCTGTCCACCCTGCTCAGAGACAGAGGAGAACCTGTATCCATCAAAAACCATTCACGTCACTCATGTCCCTCCTCTTTTCATTCTCCCTCTTCCCCTATTTCTTCCCTTACTTTCTCTCTTATGAGAATACTGGATCATTACCACAAGCATACAAACATCTTCCAGCATTTCTCATCGTCAAAAAAAAAAGAGAGGTGAAGAGTTTCCCTAGACCTCCATATCTGCCTCTGGATACCACCCTATTCCTCACCTAATATTGAAAGCAAAACTTCTTCAAGGGATTTCTCTGGTGGTCCAGTGGCTAAGGCTCTGAGCTCCCAATGCAGAAGACCTAGATCCAATCCCTGGTCAGGAAACTAGATCCCCCATGAGGCCGCTAAAGATCCTGCAAGATGCAATAAAGATCAAAGATTCCATGTGCTGCCACTAAGACCTGAGTCAGCCAAATAAGTAAATATAAATAATTTTTTAAAAATACCTTCTTCAAAGTATTATGGATAGTTCCCATCACTACATCCTCCCTTCTCAATCCACTTTAGTGTGCCTTCCTTCCTCCACACTCTGCTGAATCCACAACCACTCCCTCATTCCCAGCATCCTGCTGAGATTTTTGACTCTAGGTTTCTTTGGTCCCACCCTCTTCTGGTTCTCCACCTACCTCACTGGATGTGCCTCCTGAATAATGAAGGGCTCTAGCCTTGGAACTGACCATCTACCCCTCCTTACACTCCCTCTAGCCCATGGCTCTAACATCAGTTCAGTTCAGTCACTCAGTCGTGTCCGACTCTTTGCGACCCCATGAATCACAGCACACCAGGCCTCCCTGTCCATCACCAACTCCTGGAGTTCACTCAAACTCATGTCCATCGAGCTGATGATGCCATCCAGCCATCTCATTCTCTGTCGTCCCCGTCTCCTCCCACCCCCAATCCCTCCCAGCATCAGAGTCTTTTCCAGTGAGTCAACTCGTCGCATGAGGTGACCAAAGTATTGCAGTTTCAGCTTTAGCGTCAGTTCTTCCAATGAACACCCAGGATTGATCTCCTCTAAAATGGACTGGTTGGATCTCCTTGCAGTCCAAGGGACTCTCAAGAGTCTTCTCCAGCACCACAGTTCAAAAGCATCAATTCTTCGGCGATCAGCTTTCTTCACAGTCCAACTCTCACATCCATACGTGACCACGGGAAAAACCATAGCCTTGACTAGACAGACCTTGGTTGGCAAAGGAATGTCTCTGCTTTTTAATATGCTATCTAGGTTGGTCATGACTTTCCTTCCAAGGAGTAAGCGTCTTTTAATTTCATGGCTGCAATCAGCATCTGCAGTGATTTTGGAGCCCAAAAAAATAAAGTCTGACACTGTTTCCACTGTTTCCCCATCTATTTCCCATGAAATGATGGGACCAGATGCCATGATCTTTGTTTTCTGAATGTTGAGCTTCAAGCCAACCTTTTCACTCTCCTCTTTCACTTTCATCAAGAGACTTTTGAGTTCCTCTTCACTTTCTGCCATAAGTGTGGTGTTATCTGCATATCTGAGGTTATTGATATTTCTCCCAGCAATCTTGAGTCCAGCTTGTGCTTCTTCTAGCCCAGCGTTCCTCATGATGTACTCTGCATATAAGTTAAATACGCAGGGTGACAATGTACAACCTTGACGCACTCCATGCTGACTGTTAAATCTGCATCTATAGCCCATGGTTAATTCCCCTGTGCCTGGAATTTTGTCTGCCTTTGAGTATCTCAAACTCAACAAGCCTAAAATAAAATTCTTGATTTCCCCTGCCCAACTAGTGTGTATGTGTGGTGGGGGGGAGTCAAGGGGGAGAATTGGGGGTATGAAAATACATATAACATAAAATTTACCTCTTTAAGTATACAATTCAGTGGCATTAAGTATTAATACATATGTTATGTTGTACAGCTGCATCACTATGTATTTCCAAAACTTTTTTATCATCCCAAACTGTTCAGTAAGGGCTTCCCTGGTGGCTCAGATGGTAAAGCATCTGCCTGCAATGCAGGAGACCCGGGTTCGATCCCTGGGTCGGGAAGATCCCCTAGAGAAGGAAATGGCAACCCTCTTCAGTACTCTTGCCTGGAAAATTCCATGGAGAGAGGAGCCTGGTAGGTTACAGTCCATGGGGTCACAAAGAGTCGGACACGACTGAGAGACTTCACTAAACTGTTGAGTAAAATCTTCCCTTCCCCCCACCCCACCTTCCTACTCTGGCCTCAGCCCTGGTAATCACTATCCTGCTGTTTCTATGAATTTAACTATTGTTAGGAGAAGGCAATGGCACCCCACTCCAGTGCTCTTGCCTGGAAAATCCCCTGGATGGAGGAACCTGGTAGGCTGCAGTCCATGGGGTCGTTACGAGTTGGACATGACTGAGCGACTTCATTTTCACTTTTCACGTTCATGCATTGGAGAAGGAAATGGCAACCCACTCCAGTGTTCTTGCCTGGAGAATCCCAGGTACCAGGGAGCCTGGTGGGTTGCCGTCTATGGGGTCTCACAGAGTCGGACACGACTGAAGCGACTTCGCATCAGCAGCAGACATCTGATATGGGCTTCCCAGGGGGCACTAGTGGCAAAGAACCCACCTGCCAATCCAAGAGATGCAGACAGGAGACATGGGTTCAATCCCTGAGTCGGGAATTTCCCCTGGAGGAGGGCATGGCAGCTCACTCCAGTATTTTTGCCTGGAGCTGGGCAGGCTTCAGTCCATGGGGTCAGAAAAAGTCACACACGACTGAAGGATCTTAGCAGCAGCAGTAGATATCTAAGCGATATCATGCAATATTTGTGTCTGCATGCCTAACTTTTTCCTTCAAGCTCTACTATACCCAGTTGTCCAATACTTCAGAGTAAATAAGTTTCTGAGCTTTTTGTTGTCCTTCAACTTTAGTTTTTCAGGTATTTTTGTTGTTTAAAAGTTTTAAATATGAAAAATAGCCAGAAAAGACATAACACCATGCTTCTATTTCTCAGATTTAATCATCGTAAATATTTTGTCAGTTGTTTTAGCATTTTTAAATATAAGAAATAAAGCATTATAATTCAAATTATAATCCCCTCTTAATCCCTCTGCCAGAGTCAACAATAGATAAATTAAGTATGAATTATTTATCCAGTTTTTATAGTGTACACCTATACTATATTTCACCTAATCTAAGACACCATCGACTGTAAGCCCCACTTAAAAAGAAAAACAGAACCAATTAAACTATGAAACACTATATTCTAATCTTAGGTTTTATTTTATTAAATGTATTGAAAGAATACCTTTAGACATATTTAGACATATATGTTTTCAGTTCAGTTCAGTTGCTCAGTCATGTCCGACTCTTTGTGACCCCATGAATTGCAGCACGCAAGGCCTCCCTGTCCATCACCAACTACCAGAGTCTACTCAAACTCATGTCCATCGACTCAGTGATGCCATCCAGCCATCTCATTCTCTGTCGTCCCCTTCTCCTCTTGCCCCCAGTCCCTCCCAGCATCAGACTCTTTTCCAGTGAGTCAACTCATCGCATGAGGTGGCCAAAGTATTGGAGTTTCAGCTTTAGCATCAGTCCTTCCAATGAACACTAAGGAGAAGTCTCCTTTAGAATGGACTGGTTGGACCTTCTTGCAGTCCAAGGGACTCTCAAGAGTCTTCTCCAACACCACAGTTCAAAAGCATCAGTTCTTTGGTGATCACCTTTCTTCACAGTCCAACTCTCACATCCATACATGACCACTGGAAAAACCACAGCCTTGACTAGATGGACCTTGGTTGGCAAAGTAATGTCTCTGCTTTTTAATATGCTATCTAGGTTGGTCATAACTTTCCTTCCAAGGAGTAAGTGTTTTTTAATTTCATGGCTGCAATCAGCATCTGCAGTGATTTTGGAGCCTCCCAAAAATAAAGTCTGACACTGTTTCCACTCTTTCCCCATCTATTTCCCATGAAGTGATGGGACCAGATGCCATGATCTTCATTTTCTGAATGTTGAGCTTTAAGCCAACTTTTTCACTCTCCTCTTTCACTTCCATCAAGAGGCTTTTTAGTTCCTCTTCACTTTCTGCCATAAAGGTGGTGTCATCTGCATATCTGAGGTTATTGATATTTCTCCCAGCAGTCTTGATTCCAGCTTGTGCTTCTTCCAGCCCATCGTTTCTCATGATGTACTCTGTATATAAGTTAAATAAGCAGGGTGATAATATATAGCCTTGATGTACTCCTTTTTTTATTTGGAACAGTCTGTTGTTCCATGTCCGGTTCCAACTGTTGATTCCTGACCTGCATATAGGCTTCTCAAGAGGCAGGTCAGGTGGTCTGGGATTCCCATCTCTTTCAGAATGTTCCACAGTTTATTGTGATCCACACAGTCAAAGGCTTTGGCATAGTCAATAAAGCAGAAGTAGATGTTTTTCTGGAACTCTCTTGGTTTTTCCATGATCCAGCAGATGTTGGCAATTTGATCTCTGGTTCCTCTGCCTTTTCTAAAACCAGCTTGAACATCTGGGAGTTCACGATTCACATATTGCTGAAGCCTGGCTTGGAGAATTTTGAGCATGACTTTACTAGCATGTGAGATGAGTGCAATTGTGCGGTAGTTTGAGCATTCTTTGGCATTGCCTTTCTTTGGGATTGAAACAAAAACTGACCTTTTCCAGTCCTGTGGCCACTGCTGAGTTTTCCACATTTGCTGGCATAGTGAGTGCAGCACTTTCACATCATTGTCTTTTAGGATTTGAAATAGCTCAACTGGAACTCCATCACCTCTACTAGCTTTGTTTGTAGTGATGCTTTCTAAGGCCCACTTGACTTCACATTCCAGGATTTCTGGCTCTAGGTGAGTGATCACACCATCGTGATTATCTGGGTTGTAAAGCTCTTTTTTATACAGTTCTTCTGTGTATTCTTGCCACCTCTTAATTTCTTCTGCTTCTGTTAGGTCCATACCATTTCTGTCCTTTATCGAGCCCATCTTTGCATGAAATGTTCCCTTTGTATCTCTAATTTTCTTGAAGAGATCTATCAAACCATATTCCATCAAATCTAAAATACCATCTATCTTAAGATGTGTCCTGATTCAGAGGTTTGTATTTTTTTAATGTATATCTTTTAAAGTGTAAAATGTATCTTACACATTTTTTAATGTGTATCTTGTTTTTTTAATGTGTGATCATTGAACTTTCACTACTGTCACTATTTTAATGTGTAATTCATATCTTTTTAATGTGTATTTAAGTGAAGTAAAATTGATTACTCCTAAAACTTCACAACTAATGTTCAACTCTTCTGCATCACTTTTTAAAAAATTAATAGGTTTTCTAAAATAGTTTTAGGGATTTCCCTGATGGCCCATTGGTTAAGAATCCACCTTCCCATGCAGGTGACAAAGGTTTGATCCCTGGTCAGGAAACTAAGACCCCCACATGCTGAGGGTCAACTGAGCTCTCGCACTGTGGAACCAGCACACCACAATGAAAGATCCTGCATGCCACAAATAAGATCCAGTGAAACCAAAAATAAACAAATAAATAAAACTGTTTTAGGTTTGCAGGAAAAAAAAGAATGAGCAAAAAGTACAGAGTCTTATACACTTCCTCACCCTTTCTCCTAATTTTCCCAGTTTTTAACATTTTCCATTTTGGTGGTACATTTGTCACAATTGATGAGCCAATAATTGAATATTGATGCATCATCATTAACTAAAGCGCATAGTTTGCATTAGGGTTCACTTTCAGCATTGTACGTTTTATGGGTTTGACAAATGTATAATGAAATATATCTACTATTATGGTATCATACAGAATAATAGTTTCACTGTCCCCCAAATCTCTGTGCTACACCAATTCACCCCTCTCTCTTCCCAAGCCCCCGGCAGCAACTGATCATTTTACTGTCTCCATAATTTTGCCTTTTCCAGAATGTCATATAGTTAGAACCATACAGCATGTAATCATTTCAAATTGGCTTCTTCCATTTAGCCTTAAACGGTTAATTAGTCCTCATATGATCTTAAAATGTAAAGGGATGCCAGTGTCTGGTAATACCACCAAGTTATTATACTTTTTTCCCTGAGATTATTTTATTTTTTAATAATGATTTTCAAGACTTCTGGAGTGGTCTAGCAGTTAAGACTCTGTTCATCCAATGCAGGAAGAGCAAGTTTGATCCCTAGTTGGGGAACTATGATCCCACATGCTGCATGGCACAGTCAAAAAAATTTTTAAAGAATAAAACAAATAAATAAAAATAAGTAAAACCACCTTGAAGTAGAGGAGAGAAAGGTCAGATGTGTTCATCTAATCCAATTCTTCTTGGTACAGTAGGTGGGAAAGTCATGTGCTAAAAGGAGATAGAAGGCTAGTGGAAGTAGTTCTGGAAACTTGACAGAACACGGACCAGTGTCTTTGTTTTGGGGAGATATTCTGCTGGTGGTGGTGGTGTGTGGGTGAGAGAGAGTGAGAGAAAGAGATGAACAGTATTTATTTATGTGTCAAAGAGTGATACTGTACCCTGAAGATGCCTGCATTTTTTTCTTTTTTTAAGATATAAATTATAATACATATAGGAATGCTTACTCTTTTTCATATGAAGTTTTGCACATTTTGAAACATCATTACAGTTATGTTATTTGCCCTTTGGTAATGAAACTTTATCCCTCAACCACCCTCCAGAATCAACTGATCTGTTTTCTGTCCCTGTAGTTTTACCTCTTCTGGGAAAAAAATAAAAATGGAATTACACATCAGGTAGCCTTAGAGACTGGCTTTTTTCCCTTAGCCAAATGCCTATAAGATTCATCCATATTGTGTATATTATTTCATTGCTTTGTATTGCTAAGTAGTATTCCATTATATGGCTGTATCACAGTTTATCCTCTGACTAGTTGAAAGACATTTTGGTTATTGCTTGTTTGGGAGATTGTGAATAAAACTGCTGTAAACATTTGCATATAGATATATGTGTGAACAGGTTTATCCAATATTATATAAATCCCTAAAAGTTGGATTGCTGGGTCATATGGTAGGTGTTTTGTTACAGATCATTGTAGTTTTAATTTGCTTTTGCATAATGACTAAGCATGCAGAGTATCTTCTCATGTGCATTTTTCTCATCTCTATATATTCTTTTGTGGAGTATCTATTCAAATCCTTTGTCCATTTTTTATTGGGTTGTTTGCTTTGTCATTGAATTAAGAGTTCCTTTTACAGTTCCATTTTAAACAGTAGAAGACTCTTGAAGTGATTCCTTAATGTTTTTCCTTAAAGTCACATTTTTCTCTCTCTGGTTTCTATCAAATATTTCAAAACAAAGACAGTCATAGTCTTTTTAATGGCAGCAAATAGTCTGGCCTTGAAATGACTTTTCCTCAACCTTCTGAAAGCATTTCGTAGCAGTGCTTTTATTTTCTACTTCAGAAAGTCCTAAGACTTGTCTAGTAGGAAAGCCATAACAAGAGAGTGCATCTGATATTGGAAAGTGTACAATGGAAAAGCACATGAGCACATTTACTTAGTTCTGAATGAACAATCTTTAGTAAAGTTCTGCTGGGGATAAAATCATAATTTAAGTGTACTGTTTTATGGAAATGCCTTTGTTTCACCTTTCTTGAAAGATGTTTTAGCTGGGCATAAAATTCTATGGGCTTTTGTCCAAGAAATATAATTAAAATATTATTCCACTTTCTTCTCACATTTCTTCCCAGCTAATTAAAAGTAATTATCTCTTTTTCTCTCTCTGGCTGCTCTTAAGATTTTTCTCTGTGTCTTTGGTTCTCTGTAGCTTCACTATAATGTATATAGGTGAAGATTTCTTTTCTTTTCTTTTCTTTTTGTAGACTGTTTTGAAATAAACTTCTTGAATCTGTGGATAGGTATCTTTCAACAGTTTCAGAAAATTCTCAGCTATTATCTCTTCAATTATTGCTTCTGTCCCCATCTTTTCTCTAGGTCTTCAACTTTAAGAACACTGATATTTTAGAACTTCTCACTGTGCTCTCTATCTTTGGCCCTCTCATGTGTATTTTCATTGTTTGCATCACCTAAGCTTATTATCTCACACTTCAAATAATTGTTAATGAAATCCATTACAACTAACGTACCAAGTGGATTTGTTTCCCATGGCTCCCATATAACTATTCTGTGCTGTTCTTAGTTGTTCAGCCATGTCCAATGCTTTGCGACCCCATTAACTGTAGCCCGCCAGCCTCCACTGTCCAAGGGGATTCTCCAGGCAAGAATGTTGGAGTGGGTTGCATGCCCTCCTCCAGGGGATCTTCTCAACCCAGGAAATGAACTGGAGTCTCCTGCATTGCAGGCAGATTCTTTACCAGCTGAGCTACCAGGGAAGTCCATATCTATTCTAAATGGTTTTAGTTGGCCCAGCCAGAATCCTTCAATTATTTTTTATGAATCATTGGAGAAATTCTCCTCAGAAATTGTTTTATAATTTAAAATTATGGTGACCCAGTTTAGTTGGGACTGTCCTTTCTATCTTTAAAAAAGAATTCATAACTCCCTTTGTCTCTCTGCAGTATTCTATTTTGGAAATTAAACTATCTAATACCTTATTCATAGTAAGCATTTTTTGGTTTGTTGTTGTTCATTCACTCAGTCATGTCTGATTCTTTGTGACCCCATGGACTGCAGCACTCCAGACTTCCCTATCCTTCACTATCTCCCAGAGTTTACTCAAACTGATGTACATTGAGTCAATGGTGCCATCCAACCACCCCATCCTCTATCACCCCCTTTTCCTCCTGCCCTCAATCTTTCTCAAAATCAGGGTCTTTTCCAGTGAGTTGGCTCTTTGCATCAAGTGGCCAAAGTATTGGAGCTTCAGCTTTAGTATCAGTCCTCCCAATGAATATCAAGGGTTGATTTCCTTTGGAATTGAGTGGTTTGATTTCCTTGCTGTCCAAGGGACTCTCAAGAGTCTTCTCCAATATCACAGTTCAAAAGCATCAGTTCTTTGGCATGCAGCTTTCTTTATAGTCCAACTCTCACATCCATACATGACTACCGGAAAAACCACAGCTTTGACTATACGGACCTTTGACAGTAAAGTGATGTCTCTGCTTTTTAATTCACTGTCTAGGTTTATCATAGCTTTCCTTCCAAGAAACAAGCATCTTTTAATTTCATGACTGCAGTCACCATCCACAGAGATTTTGGAGTCCAAGAAAATAAATTCTGTAACTGTTTCCATTTCTTCACCATCTTTTTGCCATGAAATGATGAAACTAGATGCCATAATCTTAGTCAAAAACATTTTTTGAATGTTGAGTTTTAAGCCAGTTTTTCCAGTCTCCTCTTTCAACCTCGTCAAGAGGCTCTTTAGGTTCTCTTCACTTTCTGTCATTAGGGCAGTGTCATCTGCATATTATCTGAGTTACTGATATTTCTCCTGGCAATCTTGATTCCAGCTTGTGCTTCTTCCAGCCCAGCGTTTCTCATGATGTACTCTGCATATAAGTTAAATAAGCAGGGTGACAATATGCAGCCTTAGGGAAACCTCCTTCCCCTAAGGAGTGATCAAAACCACGCCCAAGAAAAAGAAATACAAAAAGGCAAAATTAAATAAACAGCCTTGATGTACTCCTTTCCCAATTTTGAACTAGTCCATGTCTGGTTCTAACAAGAGGCAACAGCCTCTTGTCCTGCACACAGACTTCTCAAGAGTCAGGTAAGGTGGTCTGGTATTCCCAGCTCTTTAAGAATTTTCCACAGTTTGTTGTGATCCAAACAGCCAAAGACTTTAGCATAGTCAATGAAGCAGAAGTAGATGTTTTTTCCCTGGAAGCCCCTTGCTTTTTCTATGATCCAACAGATATTGGCAATTTGATCTCTGGTTCCTCTACCTTTTCTAAATCCAGCATGTACATCTATAAATTCTCAGTTCATGTACTGCTGAAGCCTAGCTTGAAGGATTTTGAGCATTACCTTGCTAGCATGTGAAATGAATACAATTGTGTGGTAGTTTGAACATTGCCCTTCTTTGGGATTAGAATGAAAACGGACCTTTTTCCAGTCCTGTGGCCACTGCTGAACTTTGCAAATTTGCTGGCATATTGAGTACAGCACTTTCACAGTATCATCTTTTAGGATTTGAAATAGGTCAACTGGAGTTCCATCACCTCCACTAGCTTCATTCACAGTAATGCTTCCTAAGGCCCACTTTATTTGACCCACTCCAGGTATCTGGCCCTACATGAGTCATCACACCATCATGCTTATTCAGGTCATTAAGGCCATTTTTGTATAATTCTTCTGTGCATTATTGCCACCTCTTCTTAATGTCTTCTGATTCTGTTAGGTCCATACCATTTCTGTCCTTTATTGTGCCCATCTTTGCATGAGATGCTCCCTTGGTATCTCCAGTTTTCTTGAAGAGATCACTAGTCTTTCCCAGTCTATTGTTTCCTCTATTTCTTTGCATTGTTCACTTAAGAAGGCTTTCTTATCTCTCCTTGCTGTTCTTTGGAACTTTGCATTCAGATGGATATATCTTTCCTTTTCTCATTTGCCTTTTGCTTCTCTTCTTTCTCAACTATTTGTAAGGCCTCCTCAGACAACCATTTTGCCTTTGTCCATTTCTTTTTCTTGGGAGTGGTTTTGATCACCACCTCCTGTACAACATTACAGACCTCTGTCCATAGTTCTTGGGGCACTCTGTCTATCAGGTCTAATCCCTTGAATCTATTTGTCACTTCCACTGCATATTCATAAGGGATTTGATTTAGGGAATACCTGAACAGCTTAGTTGTCTTCCCTATTTTCTTCAATTTAAGTCTGAATTTGGCAATAACTCAGTTCATGATCTGAGCTATAATCAGCCCACCCATCAGCAGAAAATTGGATTAAAGATTATTGAGCCTGGCCTTGCCCACCAGAACAAGACCCAGTTTTCCCCACACCCAGTCCCTATCATCAGGAAGCTTACACAAACCTCTTATCATCCATCAGAGGGCAAACAGAATGAAAAGCATAATCACAGAAAACTAACCAAAATGATCACATGGACCACAGCTTTGTGTAACTTAATGAAACTGTGAGCCATGCTGTGTAGGGCCACCCAAGAAAGACAGGTCATAGTGGAAAGTTCTGGCAAAACATGGTTCACTGGAGAAGGGAAAGGCAAACCACTTCAGAATTCTTGCCTTAGGAACCCCATGAACAATATGAAAAAGCAAAAGATATGACAATGAAAGTTGAACCCCCCAGGTTGGTAGTGTCCAGTATGCTACTGGAGAAGAGCAGAGAAATGGCTCTAGAAGGAATGAAGAGGCAAAACCAAATTGGAAATGACACCTAGTTGTGGATGTGTCTGGTGGTAAAAGTAAAGTCCAATGCTGTAAAGAACAATATTACAAAGGAACCTGGAATGTCAGGTTTATGAATCAAGGTAAACTGGAAATGATCAAACAGGAGATTGCAAGAGTGAACATCAACATTTTAGGAATCAGTGAACTAAAATGGACTGGAATGGGCGAATTTAATTCAGATGATCATTGTATCTACTACTTTGGCCAATAATCCCTTAGAAGAAATGAAGTGACCCTCATTGTCTACAAAAGAATCTGAAATGCAGTACTTGGGTGCAATCTCATAAATAACAGAATGATCTCGGTTTCTTTCCAAGGCAAACCATTCACCATCACAGTAATCCAAATCTATTCCCCAACCATTAGTGCCAAAGAAGTTGAAGTTGAACAGTTCTGTGAAGACCTACAAGACCTTCTTGAATGAATACCAAAAAAAGATGTCCTTTTTGTCATAGGGGACTGGAATGAAAAGTAGGAAGTCAAGAGATACCTGAAGTAACAGGCAAGTTTTGATGAAGCAGAGCAAAGGTTAACAGAGTTTTGCCAAGAGAATGCACTGGTCATAGCAAACACCTTCTTCCAACAGCACAAGAGATGACTCTAACCATGGACATCACCAGATGGTCAGTACTGAAATCAGATTGATTATATTCTTTGCAGCCTAAGATGGAGAAGCTCTATACATTCAGCAAAAATAAGACCGGTAGCTCTGTGGCTCAGATCTTTTGGTTTGCAGCAGCTACACAAATCACAATGATTTGCTATTTTGGTAACATTAATTTCTTTAGTGCTTTTAAAATTGACAGTCCAGTTTTGAGGTATTTAAAGAATGTTCACTTTTTGTCATCATTCTCTATTTGCCTCAATTCATAGTTTCATTTTTCCCCAACTGAATCACATAACAGGAAACTAAACAGCTCTGTTCAAAACAGAAAGCCCTTGGGAAACAGATTTTCAAAGCTTTAGCAATAAATATCACATGATACCTCAGTCATACCAGCTTCTCACTGTTTTGAAACCTCTTTCATTCAATTTGAGGGGTTTGGGAATTTCTCCTGACTTTCATGGCATTGCTTGGTGAGTGACAAGCAAACTTTTTAGTTATAACACAGCTTTATCTGCCTGTGGATATCTTCATTTTATTTTATAAAACCCCTGGTTGCTGTTTTGAAAAAAAAAAAAGAATTAAAATTGTTTGAATCAAAGTCATTTAGATGCTTTTGCCCCGCTGCTCTGGAGAAGGCAATGGCAACCCTTTCCAGTACTCTTGCCTGGAAAATCCCATGGACGGAGGAGCCTGGTGGGTTGCAGTCCATGGGGTCACTAAGAGTCGGACACGACTGAGCGACTTTGCTTTGACTTTTCACTTTCCTGCATTGGAGAAGGAAATGGCAACCCACTTCAGTGTTCTTGCCTGGAGACTCCCAGGGACGGGGGAGCCTGGTGGGCTGCCGTCTATGGGGTCACACAGAGTCGGACATGACTGAAGTGACTTAGCAGCAGCAGCAGTCCCGCTGCTCTCTTTTTGTACATAGAATGTACACAACTTTGTATTTCAGTGCTGAGTTAATGTAATATTGTTGACAATGTAAAATGGTCATTAAATTCCACACATGATGTACCAACAGGTATATTATTCAAATAAAATGATGGCAATAAGAATAACTATGCCCAAGTTGATCCATGCTCAGGCAATGACAATTTCATTATGACCTTCACCTGCCCAAAAGCAGTAATAAAGTACCATCAGTTGTGAAATGTATCCCAGTAGCAAAAATGTTAAAATGTGGGGGGAAATGTGCATCTTAGAATTGATGAACTATGATAGAAAAATTTTCTTAGCGTTATAAGAAGAAACTGATAAATCAATGATCTTACAGTAAATTTTTAACAAATTTGTGTTAATAATTGAGAAAAATATATTAAACATTTTTAGAAATATAGATTAGTTGAACCACAGTATTAGTAAGCTTGATATAAAAGGCATATGTAGAATCTAGCACCCAATAAGAGGTAAAAAATAAATAACCATTATAAATTTACAAAATGGAGCATTTCACAACCAACAGCAAAAAAATGAGTATCATAAATATTCTCTTAATAAAAAACAGTCAATTTATAAATCTAACAAAGATATAACTTTCAGTTCAGTTCAGTTCAGTCACTCAGTCGTGTCCGACTCTTTGCAACCCCATGAATCACAGCACGCCAGGCCTCCCTGTCCATCACCAACTCCCAGAGTTCACTCAAACTCATGTCCATCAGGTCGGTGATGCCATCCAGCCATCTCATTCTCTGTCGTCCCCGTCTCCTCCCACCACCAATCCCTCCTAGCATCAGACTCTTTTCCAGTGAGTCAACTCGTCTCATGAGGTGGCCAAAGTATTGGAGTTTCAGCTTTAGCATCAGTCCTTCCAATGAACACCCAGGATTGATCTCCTTTAGAATGGACTGGTTGGATCTCCTTGCAGTATAAGGGACTCTCAAGAGTCTTCTCCAACACCACAGTTCAAAAGCATCGATTCTTCGGCGATCAGCTTTCTTCACAGTCCAACTCTCACATCCATACATGGCCATGAGAAAAACCATAGCCTTGACTAGACGGACCTTTGTTGGCAAAGTAATGTCTCTGTTTTTTAATATGCTATCTAGGTTGGTCATAACTTTCCTTCCAAGGAGTAAGCATCTTTTAATTTCCTGGCTACAGTCAGCATCTGCAGTGATTTTGGAGCCCCAAAAAATAAAGTCTGACATTGTTTCCACTGTTTCCCCATCTATTTCCCATGAAGTGATGGGACCAGATGCCAGGATCTTAGTTTTCTGAATGTTGAGCTTCAAGCCAACCTTTTCACTCTCCTCTTTCGCCTTCATCAAGAGGCCTTTGAGTTCCTCTTCACTTTCTGCCATAAGGGTGGTGTCATCTGCATATCTGAGGTTATTGATATTTCTCCCGACAATCTTGATTCCAGCTTGTGCTTCTTCCAGCCCAGCGTTCCTCATGATGTACTCTGCACAGAAGTTAAATAAGCAGGGTGACAATATACAACTTTGACGTACTCCTTTCCCTATTTGGAACCAGTCTGTTGTTCCATGTCCAGTTCTAACTGTTGCTTCCTGACCTGCATACAGGTTTCTCAAGAGGCAGGTCAGGTGGTCTGGTATTCCCATCTCTTTCAGAACGTTCCACAGTTTATTGTAAAAACTGAATTAATAGATTATTTTCAATTCATTTATAAATCAGTTATAGATAAAATAAATTTAGTATAAAATCATATAGTATTATAAATATGAAATAATAAAAATGCAACCTATATATTATTGGATGTAGTAGCTGCTATTTGTGCCCCTTCAACAGGTCAGTGTGCCTGTCTCCAGCATCTGTGAGTATTTCCACTAGAAATTCATGTCTGCCCCTTATCCAATGAATTAACCTCACTAAGTTATTCTCCAAGCCAGGCTTCAGCAATATGTGGACTATGAACTTCCAGATGTTCAAGCAGGTTTTAGAAAAGGCAGAGGAACCAGAGATCAAATTGCCAACATCCGTTGGATCATGGAGAAAGCAAGAGAGTTCCAGAAAAACATCTATTTCTGCTTCATTGACTATGCCAAAGCTTTTGACTGTGTGGATCACAATAAACTGTGGAACATTCTGAAAGAGATGGGAATACCAGACCACCTGACCTGCCTCTTGAGAAACCTGTATGCAGGTCAGGAAGCAACAGTTAGAACTGGACATGGAACAACAGATTGGTTCCAAATAGGGAAAGGAGTACGTCACGGTTGTATATTGTCACCTTGCTTATTTAACTTATATGAAGAGTACATCATGAGGAACGCTGGGCTGGAAGAAGCACAAGCTTGAATCAAGATTGCTGGGAGAAATATCAATAACCTCAGACATGCAGATGTCACCACCCTTATGGCAGAAAGTGAAGAGGAACTCAAAGGCCTCTTGATGAAAGTGAAAGAGGAGAGTGAAAAGGTTGGCTTGAAGCTCAACATTCAGAAAACTAAGATCATGGCATCTGGTCCCATCACTTCATGGGAAATAGATGGGGAAACAGTGGAAACAATGTCAGACTTTATTTTTGGGGGCTCCAAAATCACTGCAGATGCTGATTGTAGCCAGGAAATTAAAAGACGCTTACTCCTTGGAAGGAAAGTTATGACCAACCTAGATAATATATTAAAAAGCAGAGACATTACTTTGCCACCAAAGGTCCGTCTAGTCAAGGCTATGGTTTTTCTCATGGCCATGTATGGATGTGAGAGTTGGACTGTGAAGAAAGCTGATCACTGAAGAATTGATGCTTTTGAACTATGGTGTTGGAGAAGACTCTTGAGAGTCCCTTGGACTGCAAGGAGGTCAAACCAGTCCATTCTAAAGGAGATCAATCCTGGGTGTTCATTGGAAGGACTGATGCTAAAGCTGAAACTCCAGTACTTTGGTCACCTCATGCGATGAGTTGACTCACTGGAAAAGAGTCTGATGCTAGGAGGGATTGGTGGTGGGAGGAGACGGGGACGACAGAGAATGAGATGGCTGGATGGCATCACCGACCCGATGGACATGAGTTTGAGTGAACTCCGGGAGTTGGTGATGGACAGGGAGGCCTGGCGTGCTGTGATTAATGGGGTCGCAAAGAGTCGGACGCAACTGAGCGACTGAACTGAAATTCATGGGATCCATCTCACCCGGGAGATTATGCCCCTCATCTATCACTCCCACCAGCAGTCTGTAACCAATCATTAACCCAAGTAGGAATACAAATGTCCAACCTGCTTGCCTCCAGATAGGAACAATTCTATGACCAGTCATGTTCCAGATCTCCCTATGAATCAGGCCCAGGCAGACTTCAACTGAGCCCATGTCCTCGCTTAACTCATTCCTCTACTTTTTTCAGCTTCCCTCAGCACCCTTATTCTGAGAGCCCTCTCTCAATAAACTATATACACAAGAATTCTTATCTTAGGCTCTTAGGCTCTACTTCTAGGAAATATGGCATAAAATTGATAGAAAATCATAAATAATTACTGGAGAAAAGAAGGAAGACTGAAAATTGTTTTTTTTTAGTTGAAGTACAGTTGATGTACAATATTATATGTTATAGGTGTACAGTTCAGTGACTTACAATTTTAAAGGTTATGCTCCATTCATGGTTAAAATGTATAAAATATTGGCTATATTCTCTGTGTTGTACAATATATCTTTATATCTATTTATTGTACATAATAGTTTGTAACTTTTAACCCTCTCCCCCTCCTCCCTTTCCTCTCCCAACTAGTAACCAATAATTTGTTTCTCTATAAGACTGTTTCTTCTTTGTTATATTCACTAGTTTGTTATATTTTCTAGATTCTATACATAGAAAGGTTGAAAATTGTTGACTTAATCAGTCAACATTAGACAGGAAGAAAAGAATAATAGAATAAATCTGAAGAAAGCAGATGGAATAAAATAATAAAAGTAAGAATTAATTACATAAAAAACAGAAATTTAAACCATAAATGACTATAAACTATGAAAAATTTTTGCTACTAAACATGAAAACTTAGATGAAATGGGTAATGTCCTCATTTTATATCTATCCCAAACTGACTCAAGAAGAAATAGAAATGCTAAATAATTTGAAAAACATTTGAGAAATGTAATCAAAACTTTAAAAAATCTACCCATTAATAGTCTCTGATGGTTTTATAGGCAGTTTCTTCAAAACATTCAAGGAACAGATCATTCCAATATCATGAAAACTGTTCCAGAAAATAAGAGTACAATGCCCCAATTTATTTTATGAAGTTAGAAAATCCTGAATGTCCAAATCAAACAAGAATAAAATGAGAAAGAAATATAACAGACCAATATCTCTCATAAACATAGATATGATAATTCAATACAAAATTATAAAAATATATATATCCAGCTAGATAGTTAAAGCAACAATATATCATACTGTAGTCATATTTACTTCCAGAATTCAGAAATGTTTAAACATTAAAATGTATAAAATATTATCTGGTTCAAGAGGGCAGAGTAGAAGGATGTACATTCATCTCCTGCAAGACCACCAAAATCACAACTACTTTTTGAACAGCCATTGACAGGAGGATGTAGGAACCCACCAAAAAAAAAGATACCCCACATCCAAGGACAAAGGAAAAGTCACAATAAGACAGTAGAAGGGGCGCAATCACAATAAGATCAAACCCCATACCTACCAGTGGCCAACCCACAAACTGGAGAATAATAATACCAAAGAAATTCTTGTACTGATGTAAAGGTTCTGGGCCCCACATCAGACTTTCCAGCTTAGTGATTCAGCAAAGAGACTAGGAATACCCAGGAAATCTGACTTCAAAGGCCAGCAGGATTTGACTGTGGGATTTGCACAGGGCTGGGGAAAACATACTTCACTCTTGGAGGGCACAAACAAAACTTTGTGTGCACCAGCATCCAGGGGAAAGAAGCAGTGACTCCACAAGAGACTGAGCAAGACCCACCTATGAGTGTTGTAAGGCCTCCTGCAGAGGCATGGGTTCACAGTGGGTCACTGCAGGGACGGGAGCACTGGTAGCAGCAGTCTTAAGGTCCCCTTTGATGTAAGTCATCTTGGAGGTCACCACTCACCTGACCATTAGCTCTACCTAGAGCTCAACATTCAGAAAACTAAGATCATGGCATCTGGTCCCATCACTTCATGGGAAATAGATGGGGAAACAGTGGAAACAGTGTCAGACTTTATTTTTTTGGGCTCCAAAATCACTGCAGATGCTGATTGTAGCCAGGAAATTAAAAGACGCTTACTCCTTGGAAGGAAAGTTATGACCAACCTAGATAGTATATTAAAAAGCAGAGACATTACTTTGCCAACAAAGGTCCGTCTAGTCAAGGCTATGGTTTTTCCTGTGGTCATGTATGGATGTGAGAGTTGGACTGTGAAGAAAGCTGATTGCCGAAGAATTGATGCTTTTGAACTGTGGTGTTGGAGAAGACTCTTGAGACTCCCTTATACCGCAAGGACATCCAACCAGTCCATTCTAAAGGCGATCGATCTTGGGTGTTCATTGGAAGGACTGATGCTAAAGCTGAAACTCCAATACTTTGGCCACCTCATATGACGAGTTGACTCACTGGAAAAGACTCTGATGCTGGGAAAGGTTGGGGGCGGGAGGAGAAGGGGACGACAGAGAATGAGATGGCTGCATGGCATCACCGACTCTGTGGACATGAGTTTGGGTGAACTCCGGGAGTTGGTGATGGACAGGGAGGCCTGGGGTGCTGTGATTCATGGGCTCGCGGAGAGTTGGACACGACTGAGTGACTGAACTGAACTGAACTGAACCCACTTTACAACAAATGCAAAGGAACTTCTATAGACAGGAAACACAAGAGAAACAAAAGACCTACCAAAAATAAGCACAAAACAATTAAGAAAATGGTAATAGGATCACATATATTGATAATTACCTTAAATGTAAATAGATTCAATGCACCAACTAAAAGACACAGACTGCCTGGGTGGATACAAAAATAAGATCTGTATATATGCTGTTTATGAGGGACCCACCTCAGACCTAGCCACACTTACAGACTGAAAGTAAGGGGATGGGAGAAGGTATTCCATGTAAATGATAATAATAAATTGTAAGAAAGCTGGCGTAGTAATACTCACATCAGACAAAACAGACTTTAAAACAAAGATTGTTATAAGAGACAAAGAAAGACACTACATAATTATCAAGTGTTCAGTCCAAGAAGAAGATATAACAAATACATATATATATGCACCCAACATAGGAGCACCTCAATACATGAGGAAAATACTAACAACCATAAAAGGAGAAATTGATAGTAACACATTACTAATATTATTAATAATAACTTTAATACTCCACTTCCATGAAGGGACAGATTATCTGGACAGAAAACTAATAACACTTCAGATAAATTGGACTTAATTGATATATAGAACATTCCATCCAAAAGCAGTAGACTACACATTCTTCTCAAGTGCACAAAGAACATTCCAGCACTGACCACATGCTGGAAGACAAGGCAAAACTTGATAAATTAAGAAAACTGAAATAATATCAAGCATCTTTTCTAATCACATTTATGAGATTAGAAATAAACTATGATTTTTAAAAAAATCTAAAAAACACAAACGTGATGGATAAACAATATGCTACTAAACAACCACTGAAGAAATCAAAGAGGAAATTTAAAAAAATACCTAGAGATGAGTGAAAATGAAAGCACAAGAGTCAACAACTTGTGGGATGCAACAAAAGCATCCCATAAGAGGGAAGGTAGGAAGCAAAAGGTGGCTTCCCTGGTGGCTCAGGCGGTAAAGTGTCTGCCTGCAATGTGGGAGACCTGGGTTTGATCCCTGGGTCAGGAAGATCCCCTAGAGAAGGAGATGGCAACTCACTCCAGTACTCTCGCCTAGAAAACCCCATGGATGGAGCAGCCAGGTAGGTTACAGTCCATGGGGTCGCAAAGAGTTGGACACAACTGAGCAACCTCACTTTCACTTTATAGCAATATAATCTTCCCTCAAGAAACAAGAAAAATCTCAAATAAGCAATCTACCTTACAACTAAACCAACTATAGAAAGAACAAATAAAACCTAAAGTTAGTAGAAGGGAAAAAATCCTAAAGATCAGAGCAGAAATAAATGAAATAAAAACAAAGAAAACAATTGAAAAACCAATGGAAGTAAAAGCTGGTTCTTTAAAAAATAAAATAAAATTGATAAACCTTTAGCCAAACTGATCAAGAAAAAAGGAAGAGGATTCAAACCAATAAAATTAGAAATGAAAAAGAAGTTACAGCTGACTCTATAGAAATACAAAGGCTTATAAGAGAATATGAGCAACCATATGCCAATAATTTGAACAATCTGGAAGAAATGAACAAATTCTTAGAAAGGTACAGTGTCCCTAGACTGAACCAGGAAGAAAGAGAAAATATGAACAGACCAATCACAAGCACTCAGATTGAAACTGTGATGAAAAACTTCCCGACAAATACAAGTCCAGGACCTGATGGCTTCACAGGAGAATTTCATCAAGCATTCAGAAAACAGTTAACACGTATGTATCTGAAACTGTCCAAAAACTTTCAGAGGAAGGAAAACCTCTAAACTGATTCTATGAGGTCACCACCACCCAGGTACCAAAACCAGACCAAGATACCACAGTAGAAGAAAATTACAAGCCAATATCACTGATAAACATAGAGGTAAAAAAAAAAAATCCTCAACAAAATGCTAGCAATCCATATCCAACAATACATTAAAAAGATCATACACCATGATCAAGTGGGATTCATCCCAAGGATGCAAGGAGTTTGTCAACATCCACAAACCATTCAGTGTGATGCACCACATAAACAAATTGAAGAATAGAAACCATACGATCATCTCAATAGATGCAGACAAAGCTTTTTGTCAAAATTCAACATCCACTTATCATTTGAAAAAAAAAAAACTCTCCAAAAACTGAGCATAGAGGGTACATACTTCAACATAACAAAAGCTATATATGACAAACCTACAGCTAACATCATACTCAGTGGTGAAAAGCTGAAAGCATTCCTTCAAACATCAGAAACAAGACAAAGATGTCCACTCTCACCACTTTTATTCAATATAGTTTTCGAAGTCCTAGTTACAGCAATCAGAGAAAAAGAAGTAAAGTGAATGCAAGGAAAAGGAGAAGTGAAACTGTTACTACTTGCTAATGACATGATACTATATACAGAAGATCCTAAAGATGCTATCAGAAAACTACTGGAACTCATCAATGAATTTGGTAAAATTGCAGGTTACAAAACGAATACACAGAAATCTGTTGCATTTCTATACTCTAAAACAAAAGATCAGAAAAAGAAATCAAGAAGCAATTCTATTTATATCTCATCAAAAAGAATAAAATACCTAGGAATAAACTCACCTAAGAAATCAAATGCGATGAATTGACTCACTGGAAAAGACTCTGATGCTGGGAAAGGTTGGGGGTGGGAGGAGAAGGGGACGACAGAGAATGAGATGGCTGGATGGCATCACCGACTCTGTGGACATGAGTTTGGGTGAACTCCGGGAGTTGGTGATGGACAGGGAGGCCTGGCGTGCTGTGATTCATGGGGTCGCAAAGAGTTGGACACGACTGAGAGATTGAACTGAACTGAACTGAACTGATGAGACAAGACACTATAAAACTCCTAGAGGGAAACATAGGCAGAACTCTCTCTGACATAAATTGCAGCAATATCTTTTTTGATCTGTTTCCCAGAAAAATGGAAATGAAAACAAAAATAAACAAATGGGACCTACTTAAACTCAAAAGGTTCTGCACAGCAAGGAAACAATAAACAAAACAAAAAGACAACCCACAAACTGGTAGGAAATATTTGCAAATGATGTGGCCAATAAGGGATTCAGTTCAGTTCAGTTCAGTTCATTCGCTCAGTCGTGTCCAACTCTTTGCGACCCCATGAATCACAGCACGCCAGGCCTCCCTGTCCATCACCAACTCCCAGAGTTCACTCAAACTCCCTGGTGGCTCAGATGGTAAAGCATCTGTCTACAATGTGGGAGACCCGGGTTCGATCCCTGGGTGGGGAAGATCTCCTGGAGAAGGAAATGGCAATCCACTCCAGTATTCTTGCCTAGAAAATCCCATGGATGGAGGAACCTGATGGGCTACAGTCCATGGGGTCGCAAAGAGTCAGACATGACTGAGCAACTTCACTCACTCATGTCCATCAAGTCGGTGATGCCATCCAGCCATCTCATTCTCTGTCGTCCCCTTCTCCTCCCGCCCCCAATCCCTCCCAGCATCAGAGTCTTTTCCAGTGAGTCAACTCGTTGCATGAGGTGGCCAAAGTATTGGAGCTTCAGCTTTAGCATCAGTCCTTCCAATGAACACCCAGTATCGATCTCCTTTAGAATGGACTGGCTGGATTTCCTTGCAGTCCAAGGGACTCTCAAGAGTCTTCTCCAGCACCACAATTCAAAAGCATCAATCAGAACTGTATTGTGCTATACAATAGGTCTTACTGGTTATCCATTTAAAATATAGCAGTATGTACCTGTCCGTCCCAAACTCCCTAACTATCCCTTCCCCCCTGGCAACCATAAGTTTATTCTCTAAGTCTGTGAATCTCTTTCTGTTTTGTAAGTAAGTTCATTTGTATCATTTCCTTTTAGACTCCACATATAAAGGATGTCATATGATATTTCTCCTTCTCTGTCTGACTTACTTCACTCAATATGACAGTCTAGGTCCATCCGTCTTGCTGCAAATGACATTATTTCATTCTTTATAATGACTGAGTAATAGTCCATAGTATAAATGTACCACATCTTTATCCATTCCTCTGTTGGACATTTAAGTTGCTTCCATGTCTTGGCTACTGTAAACAGTACTGCAATGAACACTGGGGTGCATGTATCATTTCTGAGCATGTTTTTCTCTGGATATATACCCCAGAGAGGGAATGCAGGGTCACATGGCAGCTCTATTTTTAGTTCTTGAAGGAACCTCCGTACTGTTCTCCATAGTGGCTGTACCAATTTGCATTCTTACCAACAGTGTAGGAGGGTTCCCTTAACTTCACATCCTCTCCAGCATATACTCTTTGTGGATTTTTTTGATGCTAGCAATTCTAGCTGGTGTGAGGTGATATCTCATTGTAGTTTTGTTTTGATTTCTCTAACAATTAGCAATGTTGAACATCTTCTCATGTGCCTACTGGCCATCTGTAAGTCTTTGAAGAAATGTCTATGTAACTCTTCTGCTCATTTTTTAAGTGGGTTCTGATTGAACTCCGCTCAACGTTATGTGGCAGCCTAGATGGGAGTAAGGTTTGGGGGGAGAATGGATCCATGTATATGGATGGCTGAGTCCCTTCACAGTTCACCTGAAATTATTATAACATTGTTAATTGACTATGCTGCTGCTAAGTCACTTCAGTCGTGTCCGACTCTGTGTGACCCCATAGGCGGAAGCCCACCAGGTTCCCCCTTCCCTGGGATTCTCCAGGCAAGAGCACTGGAGTGGGTTGCCATTTCCTTCTCCAATGTGTGAAAGTGAAAAGTGAAAGTGAAATCGCTCAGTCGTGTCTGACCCTTAGCGACCCCATGGACTGCAGCCCACCAGGCTCCTCCATCCATGGGATTTTCTAGGCAAGAGTACTGGAGTGGCTTGCCATTACCTTCTCCATAATTGACTATACCCTAATACAAAATAAAAAGTTCAAGATTTTGTTTAAATTTTTAAAATTAAAAAACGAAACATTTGGTTTTCACTTATTAACTGTAAACAACACTCTGTTTAAATATGCAACTATATTCCAGAACTTTTCAAATAAATTTTTTTGTTTAAAAACTATGTATCTATTTTTTTCCTTCACAATTCTCTCAATAATGCTCACAGGCATGCAATCGTTAAGTGAAGAAAGAACTGATATTTAAATACAACTGTTGCCAAATTTGTATTGAAGTCTACACAGCACATGAATATAATTCATTTTCAACTTGCCTTCAGGTAATTTAGCTCAAAATAATATAATCACTTTGCTGAATTCCTTTGTTGAACATTGAAGATGATCAAGAATGTTTGTTGTGCTAAAAAAAATTTTGAATTTTTGAATTTACAGATATATTATGGTTAATTTTATTCTGTTAAATCTTCTGTAAACTGTTGAATAAATAAATGGTGTAGGTAAAGAATTCTTTCAAAATATAAAAAATGTATTAAATATTCATCTCATTATTTTTAAAATATACAAGATTTTCTCATATTTTAAAAATTTAATTCATAGCCATTAAAATAAAAATTCTTATTTATCTAAAAACAGAATGGAACTTCCTAAACCTGGAAAAAGGTATTTATCAAAATCCTCTTTTAAAAACAATCAGTTCAGTTCAGTTCAGTCGCTCAGTCGTGTCCAACTCTCCGCGACCCCATGAATCACAGCACGCCAGGCCTCCCTGTCCATCACCAACTCCCGGAGTTCACCCAAACTCATGTCCACAGAGTCGGTGATGCCATCCAGCCATCTCATTCTCTGTCGTTCCCGTCTCCTCCCGCCCCCAACCTTTCCCAGCATCAGAGTCTTTTCCAGTGAGTCAACTCGTCGCATGAGGTGGCCAAAGTATTGGAGTTTCAGCTTTAGCATCAGTCCTTCCAATGAACACCCAAGATCGATCGCCTTTAGAATGGACTGGTTGGATCTCCTTGCGGTATAAGGGACTCTCAAGAGTCTTCTCCAACACCACAGTTCAAAAGCATCAATTCTTCGGTGATCAGCTTTCTTCACAGTCCAACTCTCACATCCATACATGACCACTGGAAAAACCAGAGCCTTGACTAGACGGACCTTGGTTGGCAAAGTAATGTCTCTGCTTTTTAATATATTATCAAGGTTGGTCATAACTTTCCTTCCAAGGAGCAAGCGTCTTTTAATTTCATGGCTGCAATCAGCATCTGCAGTGATTTTGGAGCCCCAGAAAATAAAGTCTGACACTGTTTCCACTGGTTTTACATCTATTTCCCATGAAGTGATGGGACCAGATGCCATGATCTTTGTTTTCTGAATGTTGAGCTTCCAGCCAACCTTTTCACTCTCCTCTTTCACTTTCATCAAGAGGCCTTTGAGTTCCTCTTCACTTTCTGCCATAAAGGTGGTGTCATCTGCATATCTGAGGTTATTGATATTTCTCCTGGCAATCTTGATTCCAGCTTGTGCTTCTTCCAGCCCAGCGTTCCTCATGATGTACTCTGCATATAAGTTAAATAAGCAGGGTGACAATATACAGCCTTGACGCACTCCTTTTCCTGTTTGGAACCAGTCTGTTGTTCCATGTACAGTTCTGACTGTTGCTTCCTGACCTGCATACAGGTTTCTCAAGAGGCAGGTCAGGTGGTCTGGGATTCCCATCTCTTTCAGAATGTTCCACAGTTTATTGTGATCCACACAGTCAAAGGCTTTGGCATAGTCAATGAAGCAGAAATAGATGTTTTTCTGGAACTCTCTTGCTTTCTCCATGATCCAGTGGAGAAAGCAATTTGATCTCTGGTCCTCTGCCTTTTCTAAACCCTGCTTGAACATCTGGGAGTTCACGGTTCATATATTGCTGAAGCCTGGCTTGGAGAATTTTGAGCATGACTTTACTAGCGTGTGAGATGAGTGCAATTGTGCACTAGTTTGAGCATTCTTTGGCATTGCCTTTCTTTGGGATTGGAATGAAGACTGACCTTTTCCAGTCCTATGGCCACTGCTGAGTTTTCCAAATTTGCTGGCATATTGAGTGCAGCACTTTCACAGCATCATCTTTCAAGATTTGAAATAGCTCAACTGGAATTCCATCACCTCCACTATTTTTGTTCGTAGTGATGCTTCCTAAGGCCCACTTGACTTCACATTCCAAGATGTCTGGCTCTAGGTCAGTGATCACGTTATCATGACTATCTTGGTCGTGAAGATCTTTTTTGTACAGTTCTTCTGTGTATTCTTGCCACCTCTTCTTAATATCATCTGCTTCTGTTAGGTCCATACCATTTCTGTCCTTTATCGAGCCCATCTTTGCATGAGATGTTCCCTTGGAATCTCTAATTTTCTTGAAGAGATCGCTTGTCTTTCCTACTCTGTTGTTTTCCTCTGTTTCTTTGCATTGATCACTGAGGAAGGCTTTCTTATCTCTCCTTGCTCTTCTTTGGAACTCTGCATTCAGATGCTTATATCTTTCCTTTTCTCCTTTGCTTTTTGCTTCTCTTCTTTTCACAGCTATTTGTAAGGCCTCCTCAGACAGCCATTTTGCTTTTTTGCATTTCTTTTCCATGGGGATGGTCTTGGTCCCTGTCTCCTGTACAATGTCACGAACCTCCGTCCAGAGTTCATCAGGCACTCTATCTATCAGATCTAGTCCCTTAAATCTATTCCTCACTTCCACTGTATAATCATAAGGGATTTGATTTAGGTCATATCTGAATGATCTAGTGGTTTTCCCTACTTTCTTCAATTTAAGTCTGAATTTGGCAATAAGAAGTTCATGATCTGAGCCACAGTCAGCTCCTGGTCTTGTTTTTGCTAACTGTATACAGCTTCTCCATCTTTGGCTGCAAAGAATATAATCAATCTGATTTCAGTGTTGACCATCTCATCCAAGGTAAGGTACAGCGGCTGCACTTTGCTGGAGCAGCTGTGAAGAGATTTTCCATGACCAAGGTAAGAGAAAGCCAAATAAGACGGTAGGTATTGCAAGGGGGCATCAGAGGGCAGACACACTGAAATCATAATCACAGGAAACTAGCTGATCTGATCACATGGACCACAGCCGAATGTGGTCCACTGGAGAAGGGAATGGTAAACCACTTCAGTATACTTGCCTTGAGAACCCCATGAACAGTATCAAAGGGCAAAATGATAGGATACTGAATGAGGAATTCCCCAGGTCGGTAGGTGCCCAGTATGCTACTGGAGATCAGTGGAGAAAAACTCTAGAAGGAATAAAGGGATGGAGCAAAAGCAAAACCAACAACCAGTTGTGGATGTGACCGATGATAGAAGCAAGGTCCGGTGCTGTAAAGAGCAATATTGCATAGGAACCTGGAATGTTAGGTCCATGAATCACGGCAAATTGGAAGTGGTCAAACAGGAGATGGCAAGAGTGAACATAGACATTCTAGGAATCAGTGAATTAAAATGGACTGGAATGGGTGAATTTAACTCAGATGACCATTATATCTACTACTGTGGGCAGGAATCCCATAGAAGAAATGGAGTAGCCATCATGGTCAACAAAAGAGTCCGAAATGCAGTACTTGGATGCAATCTTAAAAATGACAGAATAATTTCTATTCGTTTCCAAGGCAAACCATTCAATATTACAGTAATCCAGGCTTATGCCCCAACTAGTAATGCTGAAGAAGCCAAAGTTGAACGGTTCTATGAAGACCTACAAGACCTTTCAGAACAAACACCCAAAAAAGATGTCGTTTTCATTATAGGGGACTGGAATGCAAAAGTGGGAAGTCAAGAAACACCTGGAGTAACAGGCAAATTTGGCCTTGGAGCACAGAATGAAGCAGGGCTAAGGCTAATAGAGTTTTGCCAAGAGAACGCACTGGTCATAGCAAACACCCTCTTCCAACAACACAAGAGAAGACTCTACACATGGACATCACCAGATGGTCAACACCGAAATCAGATTAAAAACAATACTTAAGGAGAAACATTACATTTTTACCCTTAAAATTCTAGAATAAGACAGGAAAATCCAGTCACTGCTTCTATTCACCTTGTACAGGAAGTCCTGGCCAACATCCTTCTAAAAGTTCAGGAAAACTAACTTCACACTCAAATAAGCAATAGAAAATCTGTTTTTGATGTTCAGTTGCTCGGTCATGTTCATCTCTTTGTGACCTCAAGGGCTGCAGCACACCAGGCTTCCCTATCCTTCACCGTCTCCCAGACCTTACTCAAACTCCTGTCCATTGAGTTGGTGATGCCATCCAACCATGTCATCCTCTGTTGTCCCCTTCTTCTGCCTTCAATCTTTCCCAGAATCAGGATCTTTTCCAGTGAGTCAGCTCTTCACATCAGGTGGCCAAAGTATTGGTGCTTCAGTTTCAGCATCAGTCCTTTCAGTGAATATTCAGGGTTGATTTCCTTAATTATCAAGGCCTAATCCTCCGGGAGTTGGTGATGGACAGGGAGGCCTGGCGTGCTGTGATTCATGGGGTCGCGGAGAGTCGGACACGACTGAGCGACTGAACTGAACTGAACTGAATCCCAAACAATGTTATCACTTTAAAAGACACTGAGGAATCTAGGAAGCTGGGTCAGAGAGGAGCAATCTAGTGCCTATCATAAAGTTCTACTTCAGCTACCATAGAATAAAAGGAAAATAGAGAATATAGGGTACAATTTAGTAATCTAACAGTCCACCATTTTGGCCACAGAAACTCTCTGCTCATACATAGAAAAACCTTTGCCCCTCCTCAAGGCAGATGACCCTAAAATGCTATCCAATGAATGATTCAATTCTAGCTCAATGTCCAGGTCTAGGGAAGGTGTGCTACTTTCCCCATCAGATCTGGAAAAAGTTATCTCCATTCAGTGACCTATAAAACAAAAGACAAATTATCTGGCCCTACCACTCATGGCAATCTGTGAAATGCTGGAGTAGAAACAGGGTAATTGCAAAGAATATTCTCATTTGAAAAATGGGAGAATGGGAGACTTGCCCAGCAGTCAGTGGTCTAAGCTGTAATCAAACAACAATTGGTGGGCAGGAATAGTGATATCTCTACCCTGAGTTCCCAGGTTGACTCACTTGGTTCTGTACTTTTCTTCTTTGGCCTTAGAATTGTCACTTAGAGATTAAGTATTTTCCATTTTAAAAAATGGGCTTTGGGGCTTCCCTGGTGATCTAGTGGTTAGGACTCCACACTTTCAAGGCAGGGGTTATTCATAGGAACTTGATTCCACAGGTTAAGGGCTCATTCCCACAACATGTCCCCCTCCCACTTCAGACACTAACTGCTATAAGTCCAGGTTGTTACCTATGCCTCTGACTGACTGGCTATAGATCAGAGGTTCCCACAACTCCTTCCTTGGGTTTGATCAAGTTCTGGCTCACAGAATGCACAGAAATATCTTATTATATTACTTGTTTGTTATAATAAGATATAACTGCAGAACAGTCAGACAGAAGGATGCACACTGCAAGGTATGGGGAAATGGTGAGGAGCTTCTATGCTCTATCCAGGCACATCACTCTCCTTATCTTAAACGCATGATTGAATAATTCATCAGCTGCTGCTGCTGCTAAGTCACTTCAGTCATGTCTGACTCTGTGCGACCCCACAGATGACAGCCCACCAGGCTCCCCCATCCCTGGTGTTCTCCAGGCAAGAACACTGGAGTGGGTTGCCATTTCCTTCTCCAATGCATGAAAGTGGAAAGTGAAAATTGAAGTCATTGGCTATTAGTGATTAAGTTCAGTCTCCAGCCCCTCTCCTCTCTCTGGAGGTCAGAGGGGATGGGATTGAAAGTTGGTTGCCCTCGCAACCAGCTCCTCCATCCTTAGAGGCTTTCCAAAAGTCACGCCTTAACACAAACTCAGGTGAGGTTGAAGGGGGCTTGTTATTAATATCAAGACACCTTTATTGTTCTTATCACTTAAGAAATCCCAAGGGTTTTCAGAGTTTCATAACAGAAAAAGACCAAATATATACTTTCCATGATAAATCACAATATCACAAATGTGAAAGGAACAGCTGCATTCTGATCTTTGCTGCTGGACAGATTGCCTACTGTACAGCCAAGAATCCTTTCCATAAATGCTTGAGAAAGCCTTGGGGTCCCAGTATTAACACTTGCTTAGGATGTCTTTTCAAAGCCATCTCCTTTAAAAAACCACATATCTGGGATGGTTTACTTCCAGGTTCCTTATGTTGGGATCACCCCCTTATGCAAGGTAGCCTTTGGGGAAGGTTCTAAGTAATCTTCACCTCTTGTATGTGGTGCAAAAAGACTAGTTCCTCCGATCCACCACCTCACAGGCGGCAGTACTTCCCAAACATAGTCAGTTTGAGACTCAGTCTTTCAAAAATCAAGTTTCTTTGGTGAATCAGATACCAGTCTGCTGTGTCCTGCAAGCTTCAGGGGCAGATATTAAGCTTTCTGAGCAGTGCCTCTCATTTGACCCTAGATAAAAGAGAGCACCCAGTATCTCACCCCAAGGGAGAAAGACCCATAGCACTCTTTCTCTGCCTTGCCAACCTCTTTTATGGGCCAGAGAGGGGAGGGTCATCTAAGGTTCCTAAAGATGGCTTTAGAGAGACTCTTTCCACGTCTTGCATAGATGGTCTAACAGGATGGGTGGTTGGGATGGTGCCACCTATTCTCTTAGGACGTCTGCTGAAATCAAGACACAAAGTCCGTTTCCAAATACATGGGATTTTCAAAGTATCTTTGATATTAATTTCTTATTTAAATGTTTTCTTCTCTGCAGTCACTCTCTGTTTTTTCAGTCTTCAAATTTTATTGACACCTTCAATGGCCAAATCAAAGATGTGTCTTAGTAAATATTACATTGCACTTGAAAATACATGGATTATTTTCAAGTATCTTTTGATATTGATCTCTAACATAATTCCACAATGATAAGAGAACAGATTCTGTGTGATTTCACCACCTTTAGACCATCAGATTTTTGTACCTGGTCTTGCATTCCTGGATATGTTCCAGTGTATCCTAGTTTATTGTCTATGAGAATTTGAATATAATTTGTAGCCTACCGTTGCATTAAAATTTGAATAAATCTTAATCATATTGAATTGATTCATAGTGATTTTCAGGTCTACTGTATACTTCTACTTCTCTGTATATTCATTATATTAATTTTTGAGAGTTTGATATTGAAACTCCAACCAAAATCTTAATTTATCTATCTTAAAAAATAGTTGCAGTATATAGTGGAACTATATGTCACCTTCTTTTGGATTTTCCAATCTCCAGTAAATGTGTTATCATATCTTCATGATTTAAAAACAAAAAGACACAAAGAGTCCAATCTTGCCATATGCATTAACATCCTGCCGTATTCAAGGGTGACAAACAACCAGCAGAAGCCTCCAAACCTCAGGGATATTTTTCGACTGGAGCATAGGCTAAATTAAGCACTTCCTCTGTGGGAAGGAATGTTTCGAGGTTTTGTTTTTTTTTTTTTTGGAGTGGGGAAGGAGGGGCTGGTGACTTAATTCCAACTTTTTCATGAATGAATAAATAAATAAATAAAAAGCATTCACCAGGAACATCCTCACAGCTCGGAAATTCCACAGTAAACTTAGCTCCCAACACCATTTCCTGCTGCAGATGAAACATGGGTTCCGTCCCAGATATTCTTGGCCCAACCTTGGCTGACTTCCCTGGGTGGTGTGTTTATTTGGTAGTTACCGCCATCCTCCTCCATTCCTAGGTCCCATCACAGCTTTGCACCTCACTAGCTGGATACTGAAGAACAATGGAAAATGGGAGACCCCGTTTTCAAAGAATCTTCCCTTCTTGCATCCACCTATCCACAACTTCCAACTCCTTCCTTTTGCTCACAAAGCAGAGCCTCACTGGTATCTTGCTGCCCTGGGTTCTATTATCACCTAAGTCCTTAGAATCTTGCTTCTGCCTTTATCACTCTATCGATACAGTCCTTCAATGATATCATCTTCACATCCTCATCTGACTTCAACTCTTGGGATCATTTGGCTCACTAATCATTTCATCCTTCTTTGGTAGTGTTCTTGGTTTCTTTGCCACCAAGAACCAGGTCTTGGCCTCCTTCTTACATCTGTAGCCATACTTTCTTAGTCTTCTTCTTGTGATTAACTCTCAAATGTGACAGTTCCTCCAGGTTTGGGGCTCAGCTCACTTCCTTCAGGCCACACGTTTCTTGCAGGTCATTTGCCATACATACTGTGAAGCCTAAAAAGTCTGTATCTTGGGTCTAGATGAGTCTCCTTACCTTTCACATAAATTCCCAACTATCAGATGTTTCCTCAAGCAATGCAAACAAAGCACAGAAAAGGAAGCTCATTTCCCCAACTAAACCTTAAAATCTTATTTTTTATTTCAAATTACCTGATTCATCAAAGGCCCCAGTGTCAGTCCAGTTGCCCATGCCAGAAATTTGGTTGCTTTATATAGTTTTGACTTATCTCCCTGCTTATCCTCTCATATCTACTCAATAATCAAACTCTGTTGATTGTAACTCCTTAATAACCCTAATATCCATCTACTCAAGTTATACTGTGACTATCTTCTGGATGTCTGCCATAGCTCCCAAATTGTTCCTATTCTTCCCCATTCCATGCTCCATTCAGTAGTTCATTAATTCAAACAATACTTTTAGGACAGAGAAATGTATGTGGACAGAGAAATTTTCCTAACATGAAAATCTAACTGAGGCACCTTGCACCAATCCTAATCTGCCCCTGGTTCCACATCCTCCCAGGTCTCAAGTCAGAAACCATCTGCCTCTCTGAAATACCTTCTCAGACCACTCCCATCCTTAAGAAGCCATGCTTCTTTTCTACCTCTAATAACACCAAGTCCTGGTGCTTTCCACAGCCCCTCCACCCCTGCCAACACTGCATAATTACCTGTTCCATGCCCCCAACACCTAGGCTGCAGTCTCCCTGAGAGCAGGACTGAGTATTGGTCTGAATCTTTCTTCTCAAAAAATGTCAAGAAGGTGGGGTTTGCAGTAGACCTTGAATCTACAGTTAGTCTGGGCAAGTGAAGCCATGTAGGGAAACATTCCATGGAGGGAAGTGGCCCAGGAGAGAGGCCTGACAGTGACTAGCTGGATTGTAGAACATTCCACAAGAAACTGACCTGGATTCTCAGGAATCTTTACTCTTAGGATATGTATTCAAAAATATTTAGAATTGAATTATCTGCAATTTACTTACAAATTGCTTTAAAATGTCTTCCTTGTTTTCAGAATGTTTCAGGGAAAAAAAGTGTATGTCTTAATATACGTAAATAAATCAAATATGAAAAAATATTTCCAGTTTTTAAGTTGGTGGTGGAGTATATTGAAAACTTATACAAGTGTTTGTCATACTGTTCTTTCCATTTTTTTCTGTATGCCAAGAAATTTTCATAATACCAAGTTGAGAAAATAAAGGTTTTTTTATGATGCGGGTGGAGAGGAAGCTGACACTCAAGGAACAGGTGTGGGAGTGTTTACAATTATTCTATGATTTCATTTTAAACTATTATACACATAATTCATGTTAATCGTAGAAAGTTTCAAAAGTGCAAACACAAACGTAAATAGAAATCACCCATAATCACAGCTCCCAAGGGGAAAATACAAACAGTAAAAATAGCAAACAACAGGAGTCAGAACCCCAGATCCCTGAAGTGCCAAAGCCAGGAGATAGCTGGAACTTAGACAGGTCATCCCATTCTCTGGTCCAGTGCCACCTTCTGTTGGTCCCAATGGGCTCCAATAGGGTAGCAGATGAGAGCTGTATCAGATGTAAGACCTGAGGCAGAAACTGGGACTGGGGGAGAGATGGACACCTTCTCAGGGACTGATAGGGCCTCTGGCCCTGGTTACTGTTTCTCAGCACTGGAATTCAAGTCCAAGTCTAACACGTGCAAACATACCTCTACGTACACAATATGCAAAACATCCCTACACACACATACACGTACTCATACACACACACACACACACACACACACACACACTTGCCATCTGCTCTGAAACTTCCATAAACTAATTGGGGGAATTAATTCATGTCTTGTCTTTTTTTCTATTCTGAAAAGTAAACATTTTCCCTATCTCCTCCCATGAAAGAGAGCTTGGGAAGAAAAATCACTGACAGCATTTTTTTATTTCCTGGGGTCCCCGTGGAACATGTTCCTGTGATGTCTGGACCAAAGGTAGATAAGTTGATTCTTTAAGACCAAGAGGCAAATGGGCCTGTCACAATTGTGGCCACCAGGGCCTACGATTCAGGGGCCTCACCGACTTCCCAGACTGCAGAAGATCCTCCTGGTTGACTGCAAGCCTGCATTCAAAGGAAGACACAAACATAGCCATCTTGGCAGACAAGGCTTTGTAGCTCAGTTTATTTTTCTTTTTTCCAAAGCAAGCCAAGTGACATTTTCTTTTTACATCATGGTCTTGTGTGTTAATTCATACCTATTGTACCAAGATATTGTACCCAATCCCTTTGGCATTTGGGATAAACAGCTACTTGGGAACAATTAAAGTCTAGCCTTGACCTAATTCACAGATGGGCTCCAGAGAGTAATTCACAGCAGAGTATCCCAACTTGAGGTAAGAGAGCAGCCTACTCTACCCTGTCCATCAGTCACTGGCTGTGGTCCACGTATGGAACCACGTGGGAACACACATGGTTCTCAGGCATTTCTGGGCATAAAGATTTAGCACATGGCAATGCTCAAGAGAAGGGCCAACTGAAAGCCTTAGCAGCCAACCTCATTCATAGGAGATGAGGGATCTAAGCATGTATCATGCCATACCCTCTGCATCTTTTTTGTGAGCAATAGCTCCAAGTTCTTGCCTGGAGAATCCCAGGGACAGAGGAGCCTAGTGGGCTGCTATCTATGGGGTCACACAGAGTCGGACACGACCGAAGCGACTTAGCAGCAGCAGCAGCAGCAGCTCCAAGTTGGTTCTAGAACAGATCCAAGTAGTTCTCACACTTGAGAGGGGCATCCTCTGGAGGGATGCTCTTCAAACATACGGTGCTGGGCTGCACTTCAAGTATTTGATTTTGTAGGTCTGGGATAAGGTGTAGGAAACTGTGTTCCTAACAAGTTTCCATGTGTTGCTCTTGCTCCTGGTGTGGAGTCCAAACTTGGAGAACCACTGCTTTGGCATGTGGGATGGGTAATTCCCAATGACTAAAGGTTGCATTGTGAAAGCAGATGGGCTTTCCTGATACAGTCATCCCTAACATTCTATGCTTAGTTCTCCTGGGCACAGTGATTTAGGACAGGATTTGGGAAAAGAGTACAGAGGGGGAGATTAGAAGCAGAGAAGAAGGCTCAGCTGACACAACATGAGGCTCTTACTCTGGCTCGGAACCCAAGCTTTCTCAATGAAGAATAAGGGCAGGAGGGCCCTGGCTCCTCTCCCAGATGGAACAAGGCCTCATGCTCTGAAAGCCAAGTTTTAGTCAACCGCTCCCAGTCTCTACACCCCACCAGCAGCTCCCAGGAAATGATACACTCAGGCCCATGCACTGGTAAAGCAGAGAAAGAAGGTCTCACCCTTGGCTACCTGTGAGAAGCCCAAGGCCCTGAGAACAGAAGGAACATGTCCATTGAACAAGCCCATTAAAAGTAGACCCAGGATTAAGCCCAAACTTCCCAAGGGACTTCCACAAGCATGGAGAGGCTTTTTCTCATGTGTGTAGCTTTGCCCTGATCCATCTCATGCTCAAAAGCAGGCCAGTGGAGGAACAAAGTTGCAGTGACTCTAATCCCATCTAGGGCTCTTTCCTTGACAAAGTCTGGGAAAACTTTCTGTACATTCTCACACAGAACACTTCAGACACCAGGGAATTCCCTTGTGGCCCAGTGGTTAGGACTTGGTGCTTTCACTGGAGTGGCTCAGGTTCAATCCTTGGTTGGGGAACTAAGATCCTACCCACCACTCCTGCCAAAAAAAAATACTTCAGACATCAGATGTATGGGTTTTTTCCAACAACAAATCAGTTCATTTCTCTGGGTGCCCTACAATTTAATTCTGCCATTATCTACCTAGAGATAGCATCAGACCCCACAGATTAAGACTGCCCCCTACTTCAGAATGTAAGCTTGTGCAGCCACTAAGGAAAACGGTATGGAGGCGCCTCAAAAAATTAAAAATGGAACTACCATGGGATCCTGCAATCTCATGTCTGGATTATATATCTAAAAGAAATGAAAACTGGATTTCAGCACACCTTTACTCTTTTCAGCATTACTTATAACAGGAGAGATAAGGAACCAATCTTAATTGCCTGTTGATGAATTAATAGATAAAAAAGATACGGTACAAATACATATAATGGAATATTATTCAACCATGGGAAAGAAGGAAATCCTTCTTATTGCCATTTCCACTGATACATGGATATTTTTCAATAGTAAATACTACAGGACTACATGATATACAGTTGATTGACTCCAAGGATGCAAAGAAACCTCAGAACAACTATATACTTAAATTAACTCCCTTGTTGTTCAAGGGTGTATATTTTTTTTATCACACACAAGAGAAGGAACACTCTGAATAAACTAGCTTTAAGCAAAAAGAGAATGCATTGGTTCAGATAACTGAAAGTTTCCAGAATAACTAGCTTCGGGAATGGCTTAATCAGGGCCCAAACAATGACTGTCTCTCAGCCCTGCTCTCCTCCAGGCTGGCGCCCATCTTGGATTTAAAAGGGTGGCCACAGCTTCAGATTTACTGCCTCTTAGCAGATGTAACAAGAAAGAAACTCTTTCTGGTTACTCAGGTTCCAGAGTCAGCTTCAGTCAAGCCTGATTGACTAATTGGCTTAGGTCTAGGTCCAAGGTGAGCTAGTGTGCTGAGAGAGAGTAAAGAGAGGCTCCCCAAGGGAAAATATTCTACAAGAAAAGGGAGAATTGGAAGTGGAACGGCAAAACCAGAAGATAGGCATCTCAGAGAATTCTGTCTACTTTTCTTCTTGCCTCATTGTCTGGTTATCTGATGGCCTTGTTTTTTAATTCTCTGCTTGTCAGTGGTTGCATACTCAAAGGAGACCTGTCTGGGAGTGGGGTGCTGTGGTTAAGGGGATCATCTTGCCTCTATTAGACCCTGAGGCTGAAGAAGGAAGACATAACTTCTAGGGCCCTAGTTCCCAATTTGTTATAGATGGAAGGTATGATGGACTTGTTTGCAGCAACATGAAGAGAGGCCTTACTTCTCCTTGGGTGCTCGCTAAGGAACTGAGTTCCTGGGTACTCACCCTTAAATTTGGCTGTTTTTAGGGACTGAGGGCTACAAAGATAGACTAGGGGTACAAAGATCCTTGTACTGTTACCAGAGAACAAAGATCCTTGTACTGTTACCAGACTGAACTTGGGTCCACTCACCTGCCACACAACAAACCCAATTTACTGACACCAGGGTTGTGGTTAGGAAAGTATAGCACTCTTTGAATGTGCCAAGCAAGAAGTACATACAGGCAGCTTAAGTTCAAAAGACCCAAAGTTCCCAAAGGCTGCAGGGTACATGACTTTCTTCTGAATAGTTGGTGGTGAGATAAAAAGGTAGTGTTCCAAGAATCTCAATCATCAACTTTCTGGTTCCAACCAGTCTGGGATCTTAGCATTTAGTATGTAGTTACCTCCTCCCCCTAGGGGGTATGGGCAGGGAACAGACCTTAGTTTCTGCAGAGTAACTCAAACCAAGTATCAAATTGTTCTGTATATCCCTTGAGGAATAACTAGGACTCTGCTTTGTATATCCCTTGAGGAGGAACTAGGATGCTGCTTTGTTGATGCTGTTGTTTCTTGACTGCTTTTCCTTTGTTTCTGCATTCCCTCCCTCTGCACTTCAGAACTCACAGGTCTAGGAAGCTGAAGTTTTTTTTCCTACAAACAAGAAACAGGGGTCATGGAAAGGCTTTTGTAACTGGGAGGGCCCCGCAGGGTCCTTCTCAGTTTCAACCCACCCTTTTCTTTCATGCTCCTCAATCTTGAGGGGAACAGGTGTAGGACAAGAAAGGGAATAAGGTTTTGGATAGAGAGGTCAACCATAAACTTGGCAGAGGAACTCAGTTTTAGGGGCACTCAGTTTTAGTACCAGTCAGAGTCACAGAAGGAATTAGATGCAAATTCAAATTAGAATAATTCTAGGATAGTTTAATAGATGGACTGTTTACAAAAATTTAGGCAACATAGGGGAAAATCTCAAGGGAAAGAACAGTAGTGACAGCTGGAGTCTAAGGCCACCCCAGTCCTGACAGGCCAAAGGGAGGGAGTTGTTAGGTAGGAGGATTAAAACCTGGAGCCAGAGAGGGCTGCCTGAGAGATGGCTGCCTGACAAGAAGCAATGATGGACACAGCCAGGGTCCTGTGGCTGTGTTCCAGGAGGTTCCAGGAGGTCAGAGGTTCCAGGAGGGAGCTCGGGGAATAAATGTTTCACCTCTCTTATTTCTCCCTTCTCTAGTTTCCTGCTACTGCTCCTACTGATCACACCCAACCAGAAGCAAGAATAAAAGCAGCCCACTAAAGTAGTCACACAGCTCAGTCCCCTAGACCAGGAGAAACTAGAGGAGTGGGCTTGGAGAGAGCCTAAAAGAGCCCTGTGTATGGAGAGTTTGTCTGGGGGTACTCTCTAGGAGCTGCTAAGATCTAAACCCAGAGGTCTGGTGGCTGTCCAGGAAAGAGGAAAATGCCCTCAAGGGGTCAGACCCACATCCCAGAGCAGACATGACAAACACAAAGTAGAGACACATGAGTAAGGACTCATCTAGGGATCAGCCAGGCCAGAGGCATAAAAGGTCTTATATGGTACCAGGACTCCAGGAGCCTAGAGGGCAGCCCAGAGAAAAGCTAGCTGGGCAGAGAACACTTGTTTCAAGTATCTCTGAGACAACAGTCTGTCTCCTCAGTTGAGAAAGGGACACATTTTGATTTTATGTCCTTGCATTTTCTCTGAGCAGCTCCAGGGCTCCTCCTCGGTACAAGCAAAGTTGCTAAAAAGCTCCATCACACTATGAAGTAAGGAATACAGTCAGAAGTAGCTCTGTGAGTATGCAATCTGTACAGTCTCACAGAGCCTCACACTTGGCTTAATGCTCCACTGTCTTGAAATTCTTCATAATTTTTTAATAAGAACCCATGCATTTGCATTTTGCACAGACTTCCACAAATCATATAGCTGGTTGAGCGCATTTTGCTAACTTTTTCAGAGTACTTGGAAGAGGACAATACTTAACCCCAGAGCTTCATACAGAGTCAGACTGTAGGACAGTCCAGTAGAGGAGATATTTAGGTTGGGGGTGGAGGAGGAGGATTTTGGAGGGCCCTGTAGGCCATGTAGATGCTTGTCTACTGTATCCAGGGTAGCTCCACGAAGACCATGAAGACCAAGGGCAAAGCAACCCCCAAAGGAGGCAGCCACGGAAAAGAGTGGCATCCTGATATCAGGGACTGTTTGACAAGGTCATGTGCCCTTGGCCCTGCAGGCTGTGAACTGAGGGGCTGCATCACTCCCAAATATTCAGCCTGAGATGGTCTAGGTTCTGCGAGTATACACAGCACCAACTGCCCTGCCACGGGTGCCAGGGTTATCTGGGAGCCCCCAGAGCCTGGGGTCCTCTTACATCCAAATGACACAATATCTTAGGTGTCTTTTGTAAAGGGATGGACAGAAGTCAATCTGGGTGACCCAAGGGCAGGAGGTCAGGAATGGTAGAGCAGAGAGCCACAAGCAAGCCAGGTCTCCCATCCCTCGTTCACTGCCTGATATGCTTACATGGCGGAGAAGGCAATGGCAAGCCACTCCAGTACTCTTGCCTAGAAAATCCCATGGATGGAGGAGCCTGGCAGGCTGCAGTCCGTGGAGTCGCTAAGGGTCAGACATGACTGAGCGACTTCACTTTCACTTTTCACTTTCACACATTGGAGGAGGAGATTGCAACCCACTCCAGTGTTCTTGCCTGGAGAATCCCAGAGACGGGAGAGCCTGGTGGGCTTCTGTCTATGGGGTCACACAGAGTTGGACACGACTGAAGTGACGCAGCAGTAGCAGCAGCATGCTTACATGGCCACTCCTGTAGGTTGGAGAGTACAGAGATGGACAAGTGCAAGTGCTAGGTCTCCACAAAAGCAAAGATCTATGCAAGGCGCTAACGAGGCCCTTCTAGCAGTGCCAGGAGGTAGGCACTAGTATGATTTCCATTATATGGAGTTTTATGGTTCTGGCACCACAGTGGAGGCCAGCAGCCAGAGAAAGCCCCATGCAAAGAGACACAAATGCTGGCAGGTGGCAGTCATGACATTGGAGAGATGAGTGGGGCTCAGACAGTATCCAGTGCACCTAGCATGAAGCCCATGGATGCAGACAGTATCTTGTGCCTGGCAGTGCACAAGGGGAAATGGAGATGCTGCATACTGAGCCTTGTGTGTGAGACCCTAGACCAGAATTCCTTTATAACTGTGTGCTGTGCTTAGTCGCTCAGGCATGTCCAATTCTTTGCAAGCCCATGGACTGTAGTCCACCAGGCTCCTCTGTCCATAGGGATTCTCTGGGCAAGTATATTGGAGTGGATTGCCATGCCCTCCTCCAAGGGATCTTCCCAACCCAGGAATCAAACACAGATCTCCCACATTTCAGGGAGATTCTTTACCATCCGAGCCATCAGGGAAGAATTCCTTCATAACTTGGCTCTCTCTAATAATAGCCCTATGAGAAAAGGCTTATTCATTGCCCCCATTTCACCAATGAGGAACCGAGGCTCAGAATGACGTGACTTGCCCAAGCCATACCCAGATAACAAATGGCAGAGCTGAAATTCAAACCCAGGTTGGTCTGACTGCAGTTCAGTTCAATTCAGTCACTCAGTCGTGTCCGACTCTTTGCAACCCCATGAATCACAGCACACCAGGCCTCCCTGTCCATCACCAACTCCCAGAGTTCACTCAAACTCATGTCCATCGAGTCGGTGATGCCATCCAGCCATCTCATCCTCTGTCGTCCCCTTCTCCTCCTGCCCCCAATCCCTCCCAGCATCAGAGTCTTTTCCAATGAGTCAACTCTTCACATGAGGTGACCAAAGTACTGGAGTTTCAGCTTTAGCAGCAGTACTTCCAATGAACACCCAGGACTGATCTCCTTTAGAATGGACTGGTTGGATCTCCTTGCAGTCCAAGGGACTCTCAAGAGTCTTCTCCAGCACCACAGTTCAAAAGCATTAATTCTTGGCAGATACAAAAAGAAGATGGGGATGAGCAAGATGGAGGAGACAGGAGATTCTACTGGGAAGTTAAAAAATCTTCCTTTAGTGCCAGAGGGAGCCCCTGAAGAATTCTGAACCAGTGATACAATCAGGTTTGAGGTTTCTAGAGGTCTTGTTTCTCTGGCCTTGTGGGGAGAACTGAGGGAAACTTGGAGCAAGACCAGAAGCAAGAGGGGCAGGTGGAAGCTTCAGCAATAAAAGTAAAAGTTTTTCAGTTGCTAAATCATGTCCAGTGGACTCCAGCACACCAGGCTTTTCTTTCCTTCACTATTTCCTGGAGTTTGCTCAAACTCACGTCCATTAAGTCGGTGATGTCATCCAACCACCTCATCTTCCCTTGCCGCCTTCTCTTGCCCTCAATCTTTTAAAAGCGCGTTGCTTTTAATGAGCCTGTGCTTACCTCATAGTCCTGTGCTGCCCCCAAGTGGTATTTCAGCAGATTTGATTTCTTCAAATGAGAAGAGACATTTGTTCCATCGTTCTTACCCTGGAGGGTTCTCCTCTGGAGAGTTTATTAAAACACAGAGATTCTAAGTCAGTAGGTCTGGGATTGGTCCAAGAATTTGCCTTTCTAGCAAGTTCCCATTCACTGATGGTCTGGAGCCCACACTTTGAGAATCACAGGCTTAGTTGCCCTATTGTGGAGAAGGGGATTAAAGAGGATTTTGACCCTTGACAGCTACAATCTCAGAGACACCCAAACCAAGTGGTGAATGCTTCTAAAGGTATACTGGGGCTCTGAGAACTGTTAGGACTCAAAGGAGCCATTTCCAGAGAGGTAGGAACTTTGAGACATCTGTGAAATGGCTGCCTCATTTTCATGTCATTTCATATGTCTTCTATAGCAGTAGAAAACATTTTTCATCACTGTTCTAAGCATTTTACATTCTTTAATTCAATAAATTCTCACAAGTCTGTGAAGTAAATTCTGTTATTATCTTCCTGTATGGTCTGAGTTGTATCTCCCCAAAATTCACATTTGAAGTCCTAACCTCCAAAAACCTCAAAATGTGGCTGTGTTTGGAGATGGGGTCTTAAAGGCAATTAAGTTAAAATGAGGTCATTAGGGTGGACCTTAATCCAATATGACTGGTGTCCTTATAAAAATTAATTTGGACAGACACCTAAGAAGGGAGGACCATATGAAGAGAATGGAGAAGATGGCCACCCACAAGCCAAGAAAAGAGGCCTCAGAAGAAACCAAGCCTACTAACACCTTGAACTCAGACTTCTGGCTTCAGAACTGTGAGAAAATAAACTTAAGTTGCTTAAGCCACCCAGTTTGTATGGCAGCCCTTGTAAATGAATACATCCCATTTACAAATAAGGAAACTGATGCATACAGAGGTTAAATAATGTGTCCAGTTGCTCCCTGAACCCAAGTAAACTGGCTCTAAGCTCTGCATTTTTTTTTGGAGGCACTATATTTCCAAAAATGACTGTCTTACCTTCATTCCCTCCCCAGTACTGCTTTCCCCTCTCCTCCCACTCTGGTGGTTCTTCACCTCTCCTGGGACTATTCAAATGGTTACCTAAAACTCATCTCACTTCTCCCACTTCCATCCCTTCATCCCCACTGCAGCAATTGCCCCCCTCCACTAGTGATTTTTCTCGGACCCAAATCGCCTGTCCCTCCTCTGCCTAAAGCCCTCAATGGCTCCTCATTGCCTTCAGGATGAAGCTTTTCAAAGTCAGTTGCAGACATCATGACACATCACTCCTCAATATTTCAACATGTGTTGTCAACCCACAGAGTCAGGATAAACCCCAGCATAGCACAGCAAGCAGGGTGTCTAAGTGATGACCAATACTACAGGAAGTCTCTCTTTCTTTGGCTTACTAACTGGCTCTACTGCTTGCTTGTTAGCTTGTACTTTGAGCTGTACTGTTCATGCTGCATTTTCTGGGCCCTAATGAGAAGGGAATGGCAACCCACTCCAGTATTCTTGCCTAGAAAGCCCCATGGACAGAGAAGCTTATTAGGCCACAGTCCAAAGGGTCACAAAGAGTCAGACACAACCGAGCGACTAAGCACAATAACACAATGAGCAACCCATGTTATAGATTTTACTGGACCATGTTCAGTTCAGTTCAGTTCAGTCGCTCAGTCGTGTCCGACTCTCCGCAACCCCGTGAATCACAGCACGCCAGGCCTCCCTGTCTATCACCAACTCCCGGAGTTCACTCAAACTCATGTCCACAGAGTCGGTGATGCCATCCAGCCATCTCATTCTCTGTTGTCCCCTTCTCGAAGTTTCAATCGTTGGCATTTAGGAATAGAGGTGTGAGATTGGGGCCCTACTTAAAATGGTCCTGCATTGTCCTATATCCTAGCCAAGGTACACAATACACACACACACACACACACACATATATATATAATTGAATTGTATGTCTTACATAATCATTGAATTGTATGTCTTTGTATGTACATAATTGAATGTAATTGTATGTAACATATTATCATTGAATTGTTATGTCTCAGTTCCAGCAAAAGCCACGGCTGACACTAGGCTCAGGGGAATGACTCTTACACTGTAACTGTGGTTGTGTGGCCAACGCCCTGAGTGATAGTCAGACCCAACGATGCTCATTCACGTAGAAGAGGACAGTCACTGTGTGGCTTGCCGAGGACCACATTCCTAAAGGCAGACGGCTCACGAGGACCCTGTGAGCTTCAAGTACTTCTGCTGCCGCTGTCAATGCAAAAGGCGATGGAAAGACACCATGGCACCCCAAGGAACAGATTCTTGTGAAAAGTGTCTCCAATACTTTATCCTTGCCCCTCTTAAAGGGCTGGAGGACACCATGACCCTATTGAACAACTGTAAAAAGGGGCCACAAAGACTCTGGCATCAGTTGAGTGTGGTATCTTATCAACACAACTCTGCTCCCTTCTTAGGCTGTGGTTCCTTAGCCAATAAGGAATAGTTGCCATGGAGGAGGCCTCTAACCCTGATGATGCTGATTTGAGGCTCCATAGAGGAAGAAACTGATAAATATGAGAAGGGTAGAGGAGGTCAGCCCCAAAGTATACTCAATAACCACCTCCACCTCCCCCCGAAATACCTGGATACAGGGGGAGAAATTGGAAATGATCTGATTGGAAATCCAAAATTTGAAAAAAGATACATATGAAAATAATATATACAGTGACAAGATATAAGGGTGCCTTTTGCACATCTGCAAATGGGTCCTGGATTAATGTTCATATCGGCTGAAAAGCATCAATTGGCACACTTTTATGTCTTAAGACTAGAGTTCAAATTATACTTAAACCAGGGAATACCACTAAATTTAAATGAGATATACTCTATAATCTTAGAGGGGATCACTAAACATAAAATAGAGAAGAAACAGGTATGCTTCACCTTAGCCATGAGAACTATTGCCTTGACTAAATTTTCCACGGTCATAGCACCCATTGTTCTAAAATATTCCACAGAGGACATGCATGCTCTCACCCAATGAGTGATACAATTAAATTAAGTCATTGGCACTTAAAATCAGCTTGGGAAATGGAACCAATATACTTCCCTCTTCTTAAAATATTAACATGGCCCCAGTATAAATTAAACAGGACTTTCAAGGATCATACAAGACTTTTTTTAGAGAATTTAGGTGGATTTTCCACACCTATTTTCCATTTAACGGTTGTACATGAACCTAGAAAGAATTATGGTACTCCCTCACAATGGAGTACCATAATCTTAATATTATGGTCTTGCCAATAAGAGCCCCACATCCAATATTTAAATGACTGATTAAATCCAATCAGCAACTAGAACATATTTTGCTCTTAGAGATTTGGCTAATGTGTGCTCTTCAGTATCTATCTCAACAGCTTCTTCCTCTTCAGAGAGAAACAATTCACCTTTACCTGTCTCCCCTGGGGGTGCCTCTGCAGTTCTACCATCAAACGCAATTATAATCTAAGTTTGGAGATGGTTTGTTACACAGCAAAAGCTAATGACACAGATGTATATAACCATTGCTACTTAGCCCACTGTCCTCTGGTCTTTCAAATATCCCTGGCTACCTGGACTTTGTGCTGTTCTCCTCTGCCCACAAGTTTAAACTTTCCTGTCCCAACATTGGCTTTAGTACATTTCGTCTTGTTCCTCACTTTTAATGCTGCTTCTCTAGCATCCCAACTTCCCTTCAGGCCAGCCCCTAAGCTTCCTATGCCAAAGAAACCTGATTATATTTTAGAGTGTCTGCAGCTAGCCTCAGTCAGCATCTTTTCTGGCCTTTAGAATTTGCTTGGGTTGGGTCCTTTGACTAGGTGAGGGTTGGTCCCTCAATATGGGCAGGTCATTTTGGCTTCCCAGGTGGCACTAGTGGTAAAGAACCCATCTGCCAATGCAGGAGACATAAGTGAGGTGGGTTCGATCCCTGGGTCAGGAAGATCCCCTGGAGAAGGGCCTGGCAACCCACTCCAGTATCCTTGCCTGGAGAATCCCATGGACAAAGGAGCCTGGCGGGCTACAGCCCATAGGGTCACAAAGAGTTGGACACAACTGAAGCAGTTTAGCATGCACGGGCCCTCAATGCTCCCTCTGCTGCTGCTAAGTCACATCGGTCGTGTCCGACTCTGTGCGACCCCATAGACTGCAGCCCACCAGGCTCCCCGGTCCCTGGGATTCTCCAGGCAAGAATACTGGAGTGGGTTGCCCTTTCTTTCTCCAATGCATGAAAGTGAAAAGTGAAAGTGAAGTCACTCAGTCGTATCCAACTCTTCGCAACCCCATGGATTACAATCTACCAGGCTCCTCCATCCATGGGATTCTCCAAGCAAGAGTACTGGAGTGGGTTGCCATTGCCTTCTCCGAATGCTCCCTCTGGCCTTCCTCAAAAACCTTCTGAGCTTGGGTTTCTTAGTCTCAGAAGTGATCTTAACCTTTAAAATACCATTTATGAGATGCTGGACCCCAGCATCTGGGAGATCTCATGCTCTCTTGCCCATTCTCATGGCCTTACCATGTGCCCTTCTGAAGCTTCTGTGACTCATTGATCCTACTACCTCTCTGACATGGTGCTCTTTGCTCGTCTCTACCCAAAACTCAATACTGGGCCCCTGAGAAGTTCAAGGCTCTATAATAAGACTCAGTCTTTGTGGATACCCCAAGGACAGAAAACATTTCATCCCATCAAAACAAAGGTCCCTGGCAGTCAGCATTGGGGGTAGAGGGCTGACTCAGAATCTGTTTTGCCTCCTGTCCATAAAGATACCCAAGAAGACAGTAAAAAAAAAAAAAAAAATGACAACTTAATGGTAAAACCCCATCAACAGACCAATAATCTTCACGTCTTCACTGTATTTCTTTCTATGGCAGGCACCTAGGTCTGGTGGAGACAGTTTTCTTTTCCTATTGTAAACTATTTCCATGGCCAAAACAGGGGTCAGAGGCTTTTCGAATCAGGTGCATGGGTCAAGGTGAAGACATGAGAGAGGGAAGGAAGGAGGAAGGGAAGAGAAGAAGTGAAACTCTTTCCAAGAGCTGGAGAGAGCCTGACCCATGTCTTCTTTCCTGAGGATTAGGAAAGGGCTACAAGCAAAGGAGATAGGCCTGATGCATGATGACCCCACCCTACCACCCAGCTGTCTCCCCACCCACACCCACCCCACCTCCTCCAGGTGCCCACACCATACAAGCAGCTCATCCTGGGCTTTCTGTCAAACCATTTCAGAACATGTTGGGGGAATAAATTCCCATCATCAATTGAGAATATGGGAATCTTGTGCCCTTCCCATATATTAAAGCTGCCCTGAAATGTGGGTGGGCACCAGTTACAATTGCTGAGAGATTGGATCCAAAGAGCAGTTCTGGAGAAGATTTGATAAGGGATATGAGGCCTTGAAGAGAGAGGGAGACAGCAGTGGGGGAGCCCAAGAGCTTCCCCTCTTCTGCAAATGCCTGGAACTGCAGACACAGACACTTGTGAGTCAGAACAGTACACACTTTGAACGGGCAGGGGGCTGGTGGTAATCCCCATGATAGAATCTACAGACTGCAAATAACAAGTAGAGTGGATGAGGCAAAAGAGTGAAGGTTAGACCAGACCGAGGAGGCTTGAGGCAGATTGTCCCACAACTTGATACTCTTGGAATCTGTTTACAACATACAAAAATAGCTTTGAAGAGCAGGGGAGCTGGGGTTCTGGCACGGATCTTCTTGGAAGCTGAAGGGCATCATATAGCCCAGCCCTCATTTAAAGTTTTCCTGATGAAGATGCAGCAGAAAAGAGGGCACAGTGAGACAACTGGTGAGCCCTTATTCCTTTCCCTTACCATCTGAGACCTGGAAACCAAAAGGATGTGACCATAAGATGTGCATTTGCTGCCTGACCAAGACTTGGAGAAAGAGACATCAGGGGAGGGAAGCTGTGCTGGCCACCAAAAGGGCAGCTGTGGGTCCCACAGCCTAGACAACCTGCACAGCTCCTCCTCAGGGAAAAAAAAGCCAGGAGAAGAAGCCAAGGGGCAAAGTAGGAAGACACTGAGCTCACCCCCTTCCCTGGACACACGGAAGTGACAACTATTTACACAGCACTATTGATGAGAATGACCTGGAGATTAGAAGGAAATATCTTCTACAACTGAAGACATAAAGAAGGTGACACAGTGAGTCAAGTAGGAGGGATGGATACAGTTTTGTCAAGACTCATATCTCCAGATAGGCAATCCACAAACAGAAGGATAATCACAGTTGCAATGATTCTCCTTAAGGAGTGAGGGGTCCAAGGCCCACACTCAGCTCCCCAACTTAGGGATCCTGCATCAGGAATAAGAGCCTACAGAACATCTTGCCTTGAAGGTCAATAGGGCCAGAGAGCTATAGGAAACAGGGTTGCTGTGCTTAGTTGCTCAATCGTGTCTGACTCTTTGCGACCTTAGACCCTGACTGATTGCAACCACAATCTTAGTAGCCAAAATTTAGACCAGATAGTATTCAGATTGACCCTGGTAACAAGGGCAGATTGGTCCTAGCAGGGATTGTCCCTCTGGAGAAGTGGGGGGTCTCAGTTTGATCAGCCCCAGGTTGTTGATTATAAGAGAAAGTCCTAGACATAAGGGAACTTCAGTCCACTTTCTTATCCTATGTCAATAAAGAGCTAATTTTTTAGGCCATTTTTTCTTATCCTTGGATCATACCTATAGGCTGACCAGTCATTTAAAAATTTTTCCAAGGAGTTCCCAGATGGGGTGTGGAAACTTAGAAGAATCACTTCCCATGTTAGCTCGAGCAGTTTGAAGCAGATACCTGTGTGCTCAAACCAACAAAACCAAACCAAACCAGAACCTCACCAGCCAGGAGTCACACTCCAAATAAAAGGCAAAGAAAGAGATGCCCAGAAATCAAAAGCCAAGTGGCAAGAGTGCCCAAAAAAGATGGCAAAGTGATGCCCAGAAATCAAAAGCCAAATAGCATAAATACCAGACACAACTTCCCAGCCCCACTAGACCTGGGACTTGGCAGAGTTAGTGTTAGCAGCCTTTTTCAGTTCTGATATTGCTTGAAACTATATCAGAAAAGGCTAAGAGAGTTTTGCCAAGAGAACACACTGGTCATAGCCAACACAGTGTTAGCAGACTTTTTTAGTTCTGATATGGTTTCAAGCAATAAGATATTGCTTGAAACCATATCAGAAAAGGCTAACAGAGTTTCACCAAGAGGATTCACTGATCATAGCAAACACCCTCTTCTAACAGCACAAGAGACGACTCTACACAAGGACATCACCAGATGGTCAATACCTAAATCAAATCCCTTACAATTATACAGTGCAAAGAAGTTACTCTAGCATTTCTTCTTTTAGAAGCTTCTAGATACCAATCAAAGAAAGCACAGCCAGCTTTTTCTAATTGTGTGCACAAAAATATAAATTTTGGAATATCAAAATAATCTAAATTTGGCCATTTTAAGTTAATATCTCCTTTAGTATAAATTCCCCAATTAACTAGATACTTGCAAGTATGAGCTCTGTACGTATGGTACATGAATCTGGCTGGACTGTTAGTCAGAGGTTGGCTTTCTGACACCCCTTTGCTTCTATTTTTGAGATTCTGTTGCCCATTTTAAGTTGAACTTGTCAAGAATAAACTCATTAGTGAAAATGTGTAGTGGGCCCATATGCTGCTTGTGAGCTTAACTCCTCCAGGAATCACCGCAGAGGCGTTTCAGCCCATCTTACATGTCTCGGATTCTGCCTCCAGCAATCTAAGACCACCATGGCTACTCACGTTGCTGAACTGCGAGTTCTTATGTGCAACTTAAAAGGCACACACAAAATTTTACATGCTATGAGACCCAGAGCAGAAGCAATAATTTCAAAAGAAACTAGATCAGACCCACTTGCTGATCTGGGAGAGACTCTCAGAGAGGCAGGGAGGAAATGAAGCTCACCCTAGAAACATAGATGCTGATGACAGTCATTTTGGGGAGCTCTTCCTACCACAAAGACACTGGTATTGGCAAGCAGCATTTTGGAGTTATCCCTCAAGCTTATCAGAGCTGGGACCAGGCCTTGGCCATAAGCCAGTAAGCACCAGTCTTGGGACCCTCCAGGCCAAGCAGCTAGCTGTATGGGACACAGCCAAACTCATCAGCAGGCCATGCTATGTCGTTTCAGTTGTGTTCGACTCTTTGCAACTCTATGGACTATAGCCCACCAGACTCCTCTGTCCGTGGGTTTCTCTAGGCAAGAATACTAGAGTGGGTTGCCATGCCCTCCTCCAGGGGATCTTCCTGACCCAGGGACTGACCCCACATCTCTTATGTCTCCTGCATTGACAGGTGGGTTCCTTACCACTAGCGCCACCTGGGCCAGCTGCCATAAACACCCTTGTGCCCCACAGAAATCCTGGAACCTGGCCCTGCCCACCAGAGACCCTAAGGTTTGACTCCACCCACTGGTAGGCTGAGACTAGTCCCAGGACCTCCTGCCGACCCACCACCACCACCACCACCACCCCTCACCCCCTGCAATCAGCCACCATGTGACTGGGCTCTGCTCACCAGCAGATCAGGATTGGGATTCCCTGGGTCACACAGCCAGTCACACAAGTACCCAATCCCACCCATTAGCAGCTGGCAGCCTCTACACCAGGCAGGATCTAGCAAATAACTGAGATGAGGGCCAGCCATACTTACTAGTATGCTCACAGCAGTTGGCCCCATCATAATACAGGGCCCACACAGCCCACATCGAGGGCAGTCATGGAGCATATAACTCTGGTGAGCAGAGAGGAGTGGGCTACTGGGGCCTCTAGGATATCTCTTACACAAGGCAACTTCTCCAAAATCAGGAAATATAACCAACCTACCTAATGTATAGAAATAGAAACTGAAAATTAGGCAAAATGAGGTGAACGAGGAATGTGTTCCAAATGAAGGAACAAGATAAAACACCAGAAGAATTAAGCAAGGTGGAAGTAGTGATCTATCCAATAAAGATTTCAGAGCAGCAACCATAAAGATGTTTAAAGAACTCAATAGAAGAATGGATGAACACAATAAGACGTTTAACAAAGACTTAGAAAATATAAAAAATAACCAAACAGAACTAGAACTGAATAATACAATAATTGAAATAAGTAATACACTAGAAGAAATTAACAATATACTAGATAATACAGCGGAATAGATCAGTGAGCTGGAAAACAATACAGTGAAAATCACTCAAGCTAAACAGAAAAAATAAAAAGAATTTTTTAAAATGAGGACTTTTAAAATAATTTTATCTATTTATTTTCCGCTGTGTTGGGTCTTCGTTGCTGCGTGGGCTTTTCTCTAGTTGCAGTGAGTAGGGGCTACTCTCCAGTTGTGTGCAGCTTCTCACTGCAATGGCGTCTCTTGTTGCAGAGCACAGGCTCTCAGGTGGCACATGGGCTCAGCAGTTGTGGCTCCCAGACTCTAGAGCACAGGCTCAAGAGTTGTGGTGCACAGTCTTAGTTGCTCTGTGGCTTGTGGGGTCTTCCCAGACCAGGGATTGAACCTATGTCTCTTGCATTGGCAGGCGGATGCTTTACCACTGAGCCACCAGGGAAGCCCTAAAGTGGGGACATTTTAAGAGACCTCCAGGACAACATCCAGCATACTAACATTATTATAGGAGAAGAGAGAGAAAGCAGCAGAGAAGATAAAATTTAAGGACATAATACCTGGAAATTTCACTAAACTGGGAAAGGAAACAGACATTCCCAGGAAACACACAATCTCAAACAGGATCAACCCAAAGAGGACCACACCAAAACACATTGTAATTAAAATGGCAAAAATCAAAGATAAAGAGAAAATATTTAAAGCAGCAAGGGAAAAGCAACTAGTTACATACTAGAGAACTCCCATAAGGCTATCAACCGACTTTTCAGCAGAAACTCTGCAGCCCAGAAGGTAATGACAGTATATATTTACGTTAATGAAAGAAAAACACCTACAGCTAAGAATACTCTACCAAGCAAGGTTATCATTCAGATTTGAATGAAAGGAAAAAGTTTACGGATAAGCAAAAGCTAAAATAGTTTAGTATCATTAACCTGGCTTTACAAAAAATGATGAAGGGACTTCTCTAAGTGAAAAAGAAAAGGCACAACTAGGAATATAAAAGTTAGAATGGAAGCATCACACTGGTAAAGGCGAATATATAGTAAATGTAGTAGATCAACCACTTAAAAAGCTAGTAGGAAGGTTAAAAGACAAAAGGAGTAAAATCATTTATATCTATAATAAGTAGTTAAGAAATAAACAAAACAAAAAGATGTAAAATGTGATGTCAAACATGATAAACGTGGAAGGGGAGTAAAAATGCAGAGTTGTTAAAATGTATTTGAATTTAAGACATCAGCAACTTAATCACGTACATGTGAAGGGTGCTATATATAAACTTCATGGTAACCACAAACCAAAAATCATGCATATAAACTAAAAACCTATATGCACACACACATACACAAAGGTCTTAGTTCCCTGACCAAGTACTGAGTTCACACCCTTGACAGTAAAAGCTCAGAGTCTTAACCACTGGACCATCAGAAAACTCCCAAAAAGAATTGTAAAAATAACTGAAAAACAGTTAACAAAATGGCAGTGAGTACATACCAGATATAATTAATCTAAATGCAAATGAACTAAATGTCCAATCATAAGACATAGGCTAAATGGTTACAAAAACAAGACCCATATAATATGCTGCCTACGTGAGACTCACTCCAGATCAAAAGACACACAAAGATTGAAAATGAGAAGATTCCATGCAAAAAAAAGAATTCCATGTAAATGGAAATTTTAAAAATGTTGGAGGATCAATACTTATATGAGAGAAAATAGACACTGAAACAAAGATCGTTAAACAAGAAACAAAGAAGGGCATTACATAATGATAAACGGAGCAATCCCACAAGAAAATATAACAATTGCAAACGTATATGCATCCACCAAAGTACCACATAAATACATAAAGCAAATCTTAACAGATATAACAGGGAGAAATTGACAGTAACATAATAACAGTCAGTCAGTCAGTCAGTCAGTCAGTTCAGTCGCTCAGTCGTGTCCGACTCTCCGCGACCCCATGAATCACAGCACGCCAGGCCTCCCTGTCCATCACCAACTCCCGGAGTACACTCAAACTCATGTCCACAGAGTCGGTGATGCCATCCAGCCATCTCATTCTCCGTCATCCCCTTCTCCTCCCACCCCCAACCTTTCCCAGCATCAGAGTCTTTTCCAGTGAGTCAACTCGTCGCATGAGGTGGCCAAAGTATTGCAGTTTCAGCTTTAGCATCAGTCCCTCCAATGAACATCCAGGACTGATCTCCTTTAGAATGGACTGGTTGGATCTCCTTGCAGTATAAGGGACTCTCAAGAGTCTTCTCCAACACCACAGTTCAAAAGCATCGATTCTTCGGCGATCAACTTTCTTCACAGTCCAACTCTCACATCCATACATGAGCACGGGAAAAACCATTGCCTTGACTAGACGGACCTTGGTTGGCAAAGTAATGTCTCTGCTTTTTAATATACTATTAAGGTTGGTCATAACTTTCCTTCCAAGAAGTAACCATCTTTTAATTTCCTGGCTGCAATCAGCATCTGCAGTGATTTTGGAGCCCAAAAAAATAAAGTCTGACACTGTTTCCACTGTTTTTCCATCTATTTCCCATGAAGTGATGGGACCAGATGCCATGATCTTTGTTTTCTGAATGTTGACCTTCAAGCCAACCTTTTCACTCTCCTCTTTCACTTTCATCAAGAGGTTTTTGAGTTCCTCTTCACTTTCTGCCATAAGGGTAGTGTCATCTGCATATCTGAGGTTATTAATAGAAGCCCTTAAAACCCCGCTTACATTAAGACAGAAAATCAATAAGGAAACACTGACTTCAGATGATATTTTAGAGTAGATGGGATTAATAGATATTTCTAGAAGACTCTATCCAAACAGAGCAGAATATACATTTTTTTCAAGTGCACATCGAACATTCTCTAGGATAGATCACATGCTAGCCCACAAAATAGCCTAAGTAAATTAAAGAAAGCTGAAATCACATCAAACATCTTTTCTGACCACAATGCTATAAGACTAGAAATAAACTACAGGGAAAAAACCTGTAAAAATAAATCAAAGATGGAATAAAAAATTGCCTGGAAACAAAAAATAAAAGCACAACCTAAAATCTATGGGATACAGGAAAGGCAGTTCTAAGAGGGACATTTATAGTGATACAAGCTTACTTCAGGAAACAAGAAAAACTCAAATAAACAAACTCACATTACACTTAGAAGAATTAGAAAAAGAAGAATATATATAACCCAAAATTAGTGTGTGTGTGTGTGTGTGCGTGTATGTGTGTGTGTGAAGTCACTTCAGTCATGTCCAACTCTTTGCAACCCTATGGACTTTAGCCCTCCAGGCTCCTCTGGCCATGGGATTCTCCAGTAAGAATACTGGAGTGGATTACCATGCCCTCTTCCAAGGGATCTTCCAGACCCAGGGATAGAACCCATGTCTCTTATGTCTCCTGCATTGGCAGGCAGGTTCTTTACCACTAGCACCACCTGGGAAGCCCCCAAAATTAGTCCAAGGAAAGAAATTTAAAAAGAAAGATCAGAGCAGAAATAAAGGACCGTAAAGAAGACTGAGAACCAAAGAACTGATGCTTTTTTTTCCTAAGGGTTTGCTTTCTTTTTCTTTTTTTTAATTAGAAGCTAATTACTTTATAATATTGTAGTGGTTTTTGCCATACACTGATATGAATCAGCCATGGATGTACATGTGTCCCCCATCCTGAACTCCCTGCCCACCTCCCTCCCCATCCCATCACTCAGGGTTTTCCCAGTGCACCAGCTTTTAGTGCCCTGTTTCATGCATCGAACGTGTACTGGTGATCTATTTCACATATGGTAATATACATGTTTCAATACTATTTTCTCAAATCATCCCACCCCCACCTTTTCCCACAGAGTCCAAAAGTCTATTCTTTATATCTGTGTTTCTTTTGCTATCTCTCATATAGGGTCATTGTTACCATCTTTCTAAATTACATATATATGCATTAGTATACTGCATTGGTGCTTTTCTTTCTGACTTATTTCTCTCTGTGTAATAGGCTCCAGTTTCATCCACCTCATTAGAACTGATTCAAATGCATTCTTTTTAATAGCTGAGTGATATTCCATTGTGTATAGGTACCACAGTTTTCTTATCCATTCAATGGATAAGATGTTTGCTGATAGACATCTAGGTGTCTTCCATGTCCTAGCTATTGTATACAGTGCTGCGATGAACATTGGCGTACACACGTCTCTTTCAATTCTGGTTTCCTCGGTGTGTATGCCCAAGAACTGATGCTTTTGAACTATGGTGCTAGAGAAGACTCTTGAGAGTCCCTTGAACAGCATGGAGATCAAACCATTCAATTCTAAAGGAAATCAGTCCTGAATATTCATTGGAGGACTGATGCTGAAACTGAAGCTCCAATATTTTGAACACCTGATGCAAAGAGCTGACTCATTGGAAAAAAGTCAATTGGGAAAGATTGAGGGCAGGAAGAGAAGAGGGTGGCAGAGGATGAGATGGTTGGATGGCATCACCAAGTTGATGGTCATGGGTTTGAGCAAACTTCGGGAGATAGAGAAGGACAGGGAAGCCTGGCATGCTGCAGTTCATGGGGTTGCAAAGAGTTGTACATGACTTCGTGACTTAACAACAATTTCTAGCCCACAGCTAACATTATATTCAATGGTAAAAAGCTGAAAGTATTTCCTCTTAGATCAGAAACAAACAAGAATACCCACACCATTTTATTCATCATAATGTTGGAAGCTGTGGTCACAGCCATCAGATAGGAAAAGAAATGAAAGAAATTCATATTGGAAAAGAAGAAGTAAAACTGTCACTGTTGACAAGTGACATGATGCCATACATAGAAAATCCTAAAGACACCACTAAAAAACTAAAAGGACTCATCTCATCAGTGAACGTTGGCAAAGTTGCTGCATATAAAATTAATATACAAAAATTCATTGCATTTCTAAACACTAACAATGAACTACCAGAAAGAGAAATTAAGACGACAATCACATTTGTGATTGAATCAAAAGAATAAAATACTTAGGAATGAGTTCAACTAAGGAGGTAAAAACCTGTATTGTAAAACTGTAAGACACTGAAGAAGTCTTATAAACTGAAGATGACAGATAAATGGAAAGATATACCTTGCTCATGAATTGAAAGAATTAATACTATTAAAATGAAAACACTACCCAAGGTAACCTACATATTCATTTCAATCCCTGTCAGAATGTCAGTATATTTTTCACAGGACTAGAATAAATAATTCTAAAATTTGTGTGAAAACACAAAAGACCCTCTATGCCAAAAATATTCTGAGAAAAAATACAGCCAGAGTTATTATAGTCATACTTTCAAGCTATACTATAAGTTACAGTAATCAAAACAATATCATACTGGCACAAAATGGGCACATAGATCAATAGAACAGGACAAAGATCCCAGAAACGATACTAATGAACCCACATTTATATGGTCAATTAAGCTATGACAAAGGAGGCAAGAATAAACAGTGGGGAAAAGATAGCTTCTTTAACAAATGGTGTACTGAAAACCGGACAGCTACCTGCAAAAGCATGAAACTGGACTATTTTCTCACACCATATAAAAAAATAAACTCAAAGTGGATTAAATACTTAAATTTAAGGCCTTAAATTTTTAAAATTCTAGAAAAAAACAGCAGTATGCTCACTGACATCAGTCTAAGCATTATGTTTTAGGATACATCTCCTTAACCAAAAGAAACACAATCAATAAAAAATGAGCCTACAGCACACTGAAAACTTTTTGCATAGCAAAGGAAACTACCAACCAAATGAAAAAGGCTGCCTGACTGGGGGAAGATACGTGCAAATCATATACCTCATAACGGGTTAATATCCAAAAATACACAAAAACTCATACAATTCAACATCAAAAATAACAAACAATCCAATTAAAAAGTAGACAGAGCACCTGAATAGACATTTTTCTAAAGAATACATACAGATAGCCAACAAGCACATCAAAAGCTGCTCAGTATCATTAACCACTGGGAAAATACAAATCAAAAGCACACTGAAAAACCACCATAGGACCCAGAAATCCCACTAGTGGACAAAACCCTGAGAAAACCAAAATTGAAAACACACATTGCAGCACTGTTTACAATAGCTAGGACATGGAAGCAACATAGATGTCCATCAACAGATAAATGGATAAAGAAGCTGTGGTATATATATAATGGAATATTACTTGGCTATAAAAAGGAATGCATTTGGGTCATTTCTAATGAGGTGGATGAACTAGAGCCTATTATAGAGAGTGAAGCATGTCAGAAAGAGAAAAACAAATATTTTATATTAATGCATATATATGGAATCTAGAAAGACGGTAGTGATGAAGCTATTTGCAGGGTAGCAATAAAGACACAGACTTAAAGAACAGACTTATGGATGTGGGTGGGGCAGGGAAGAAGGAGAAGGTTGGAAGTAAGGAGAGATTAACACAGAAATGTATACATTATCATATACGAAATAGATAGCCAATGGAAATCAACTGGTTTGATCTCCTTGCTGTCAAAGGGGTTCTCAAGAGTTTTCTCCAGCACCTCAATTTGAAAGCATTAACTCTTCAGTGCTCAACCTTATTTACGGTCCAACTCTCACATCTGTACATGACTATTGGAAAAACTATAGCTTTGACTATACTGACTTTGTCAGCAAAGTGATGTCTCTGCTTTTTAGATTTGCCATGGCTTTTCTTCCAAGGAGCAAGTATCTTTTAATATCATGGCTACAGCCACTGTCCACAGTGATTTTGGAGCCCAAGAAAATAAAATCTGTCACTGTTTCCACCTTTTCACATCTATTTGCCATGAAGCAAAGGGATCAAATGATATGATCTTATTTTTTTTGAGTATTGAGCTTTAAGCCAGTTTTTTCACTCTCCTCTTTCACCCTCAACAAGAGACTCTTTAGTTCCCCCTCTCTTTCTGCCTCTAGAGTGGTATCATCTACATATCAGAGGTTGTTGATATTTCTCCCCACGGTCTTGATTCCAGCTTTCCATTCATCCAGTCTGGCATTTTTCATGATGTACTCTATATGTAAGTTAAATAAGCAGGGTAAAAATATACAGCCTTGACATACTCAATTCCAATGTAATTTGTCTCAAACAACTCAGTATTTCCTTGTTCACATTGTCTTACAGTCTTCCCCAATTGTGTGTAAATGGCACCATCAAACACTTTCTCAGTTAAGAAATTTTTTTGTCATCTTTTAAAAATGCAAATTAAATCCTATCTCTCCCTGGCTAAAATCCCATGAAATGTAATCAAGATAAAATCCAGTACATTCTCATAGCTTGCTAATACTTCTTGCTTTATGTCAGCAATTCTCACTTAATGGTCCACAGACACCTGTAGCTCCCTGGACCTGAGGACCAAAATTAGTTTTATAATACTACTAAAATGCCATTTTTCCTTTTGATTCTAACATCTTCATGGATACTGCAAAGGCAACATTAAGTAAAACTTTTGCCATCTATTTACAGTAGTTCTGACATGGAAGAAACCTTGATTTCTATCGACAGATGAATGGATAAAGAAACTAGTACGTTTATTTGTTTTTTTTCAGTTGCTCAGTCGTGTCCGACTCCTTGTGACCTCATTAACTGCAGCATGCCGGGCTTCCCTGTCCTTCACCATCTCCTGAAGTTTGCTCAAACTCATGTCCTTCGAGTTGGTGATGTCATCCAACCATCTCTTCCTCTGTTGTCCCCTTCTCCTCCTGCCTTCAATCTTTCCCAGCATCAGGGTCCTTTCTAATGGGTTGGTTCTTCACATCAGGTGGCCAAAGTACTAGAGCTTCAGCATCAGTCCTTCCAATGAATATTCAGGACTGATTTCCTTTAGGATTGACTGGTTGGATCTCCTTGCAGTCCAAGGGACTCTCGAGAGTCTTCTCCAGCACTACAGCTTGAAAGCATTGATTTTTCAGTGCTCAATCTTCTTTATGGTCCAACTCTCACAACCGCACGTGACTACTGGAAAAATCATAGTTTTGACTATTCAGACTCTTGTCAGAAAAGTGATATTTCTGCTTTTCAATAAGCTGTCAAGGTTTGTGATAGTGTTTCTTCCAAGGAGCAATTGTCTTCTAATTTTATGGCTGCAGTCACTCTCTACCTCCACTTATTCTCCTATTTGCCATGAAGTGATGGGATGCCATCATCTTAGTTTTCTGAATGTTGAGTTTTAAGCCAATTTTTTCACTCTCCCCTTTCACCCTCATCAAGAGGCTCCTTAGGTTCTCTTTACTCTGCCATTAAAGTGGTATTGTCTGCATATCTGAGGTTGTTGATATTTCTCACTGCAATCTTGATTCCAGCTTGGGATACATCCAGGTTGGCATTTCACATGATATACTCTGCATTTAAGTTAATAAACAGAATGACAATATATAGCCTTTCTATTTGGAAAACTCAGCAGTGGCCACAGGACTGGAAAAGGTCAGTCTTCATTCCAATCCCAAAGAAAGGCAATGCCAAAGAATGCTCAAACTACCGCACAGTTGCACTCATCTCACACGCTAGTAAAGTCATGCTCAAAATTCTCCAAGCCAGGCTTCAGCAATATGTGAACCGTGAACTCCCAGATGTTCAAGCAGGTTTTAGAAAAGGCAGAAGCACCAGAGATCAAATTGCCAACATCCGCTGGATCATGGGGAAAGCAAGAGAGTTCCAGAAAAACATCTATTTCTGCTTCATTGACTATGCCAAAGCCTTTGACTGTGTGGATCACAATAAACTGTGGAAAATTCTGAAAGAGATGGGAATACCAGACCACCTGACCTGCCTCTTGAGAAACCTGTATGCAGGTCCGAAAGCAACAGTCAGAACTGGACATGGAACAACAGACTGGTTCCAAATAGGAAAAGGAGTACGTCAAGGCTGTATATTGTCACCTTGCTTATTTAACATATATGCAGAGTGCATCATGAGGAACGCTGGGCTGGAAGAAGCACAAGCTGGAATCAAGATTGCCGGGAGAAATATCAATAACCTCAGATATGCAGATGACACCACCTTTATGGCAGAAAGTGAAGAGGAACTCAAAAGCCTCTTGATGAAAGTGAAAGAGGAGAGTGAAAAGGTTGGCTTGAAGCTCAACATTCAGAAAACAAAGATCATGGCATCTGGTCCCATCACTTCATGGGAAATAGATGGAAAAACAGTGGAAACAGTGTTAGACTTTATTTTGGGGGGCTCCAAAATCACTGCAGATGCTGATTGCAGCCATGAAATTAAAAGATGGTTACTCCTTGGAAGGAAAGTTATGACCAACCTAGATAGTATATTAAAAAGCAGAGACATTACTTTGTCAACAAAGGTCCATCTAGTCAAGGCTATGGTTTTTCCAGTGGTCATGTATGGATGTGAGAGTTGGACTGTGAAGATAGCTGATCGCCGAAAAATTGATGCCTTTGGACTGTGGTGTTGGAGAAGACTCTTAAGAGTCCCTTGGACTGCAAGGAGATCCAACCAGTCCATTCTAAAGGAGATCAATCCTGGGTGTTCATTGGAAGGACTGATGCTAAAGCTGAAACTCCAATACTTTGGCCACCTCATGAGAAGAATTGACTCGCTGGAAAAGACTCTGATGCTGGGATTGGGGGCAGGAGGAGAAGGGGACAACAGAGAATGAGATGGCTGGATGGCATCACCGACTCGATGGACATGAGTTTGAGTGTACTCCGGGAGTTGGTGATGGACAGGGAGGCCTGGCGTGCTGTGATTCATGGGGTCGCAAAGAGTCGGACACGACTGAGCAACTGAACTGAACTGAACTCCTTTCCCAATTTTGAACTAGTCACTTGTTCCATGTAAAGTTGAAACTGTTGCTTCTTGACCTGCATACAGATTTCTCATGAGACAGGTAAAGTGGTCTGCTATTCTCATCTCTTTAACAATTTTCCACAGTTTGTTGTTATCCACACAGTCAAAGGCTTTAGCATAGTCAATGAAGCAGAAGGAGTTGCTTTTCCTATGATCCAGTGGATGCTGGCAATTTGATCTCTGTTTATTCCACCTTTTCTAAATCCAGTTTCTACATCTGGAAGTTCTCGGTTCATGTACTGCTGAAGCCTAGCTTGAAGGATTTTGAGCATAGACTTACTAGCATGCAAAATGAACACAATTGTCCCTATAGTTTGAACATCCTTTGGCATTGCCCTTCTTTGGGATTGGAATGAAAACTGAACTTTTTCAGTTCTGTGGCCACTGCTAGGTTTTCCAAATTTGCTGACATATTGAGTGTAGCACTTTCAAGCATCATCTTTTAGGATTTGAGATAACTCTGCTGGAATTCCATCACCTCCACTAGCTTTGTAGGTCTTCGTAGAACCAGTCAACTTCACCTTCTTTTCCATCAGTGGTTGGGACATAGATTTGAATTACTATGATGTTGAATCATTTGCCTTAGAAACAAACCGAGATCATTCTGTCATTTTTGAGACTGCACTCAATCACTGCATTTTGGACTCTTTTGTTGACTATGAGAGCTACCCCATTTCTTCTAAGGGATTCATGCCACAGTAGTAGAAATAATGTTCATCAGAATTAAATTTACCCATTCTTGTCCATTTTATGAATAATTCACTAAGATGTCAATGTTCAATCTTGCCACCTCCTGCTTAACCACTTCCAATTTACCTTGATTCATGGACCTAATTTTGCAGATTCCTAACAATATTGTTCTTTAGAGCATTGGACTTTATTTTCACCACCAGACACATCCACAACTGAGCATCATTTCTGCTTTGGCCCAGCCACTTAATTCTTTCTGGAGCTATTAGTAATCACCCTCTGCTCTTCTCCAGTAGCATACTGGACACTTTCCAACCAGTGGGGCTCATCTTCCGGTGTCATACCTTTTTGTCTTTTTATACTGTTCATGGAGTTCTAGCAGCAAGAATGCTGGAGTGGTTTGCCATTCCCTCCTCCAGTGGACCAAATTTTGTCAGAACTCTTCACTATGACCCTTCCATCTTGGGTGGCCCTGCACTGCATGGCTCATAGTTTCATTGAGTTACACAAGCCTCTTTGCCACAACAGTCTGTGATCCATGAATGGGGATATTATTCAGCCATAAAAATGGAGGAAATCCTACCATTTACAACAGCATTAATGAATCTAGAGGACTTTATACTAGTTTTCCCTGTAGCTCAAATGGTGAAGAATCTGCCTGCAATGCAGGAGACCCAGGTTCAATCCCTGGGTCAGGAAGATCCTCTGGAGAAGGGAATGGCAATCCACTCCAGTATTCTTGCCTGGAGAATCCCATGGACAGAGGAGTCATTTGGGCTACAGTCCATGGGATCACAAAGAGTTGGACATGACTGAGCAACTAACACTACTACTTATACTAAGTGAAATAAGCCAGACAGAGAAAGACAGATACTGTTCTATCTCACTTACAGGTAGAGTTTTATAAAGTCACTCACAGAACCAGAGAATAGAATGGTGTTTGTCAGGGCTAGGGTGGTAGGGATAGGCAATTTGGGTAGATGTTGGTCAAAGGATACCAACTTTCAGTAATAAGTTTAACAAGTTCTGGGGATCTAATTTAGAGCATGGTGATTATAGCTAGCAATACTGTATCATATACTTGAAATCTGCTGGGGGAATATTCTAAATGTTCCCCCCACCACACACAAAGGAAACAGTAACTACATGAGGAGATGGCTGTATTCATTAAGTTGATTGTGGTAATTATGTCACAATGTGTGTGTGTGTGTGTATATATATACACACACATATACTATATATATAATTAAAATATCATATTGTACTCCTTTAAAAATGTTATACAACCTAAAATACAAACCATTTTTATTTGTCAATAGACTTCAGTAAAGCTGAAAAAACACAATATCATCTATAGCTGCTCAAAATAAATGAGATATTACACATAAATTTTTAAAAGAATGTACAAAGGAGATCCAACCAGTCCATTCTAAAGGAGATCAATCCTGGGTGTTCATTGGAAGGACTGATGCTAAAGCTGAAGCTGCAATACTTCAGCCACCTCATGTGACGAGTTGACTCACTGGAAAAGACTCTGATGCTGGGAAAGGTTGGGGGCGGGAGGAGAAGGGGATGACCGAGAATGAGATGGCTGGATGGCATCACCGACTCTGTGGACATGAGTTTGAGTGAACTCCGGGAGTTGGTGATGGACAGGGAGGCCTGGTGTGCTGTGATTCATGGGGTTGCGGAGAGTCGGACACGACTGAGCGACTGAACTGAACTGAACTGAACAACACTTGTATTCTAGAAACTACAAAACATTGATTAAAGTGGAAATCAAGAAAATCTAAACAGAAAGAGATAATGTGTCCATGGGTTGGAAAATTCACTATAGTAAAGAAGTCTATTGTTCTCCAATTAATGTACAAGTTTAATATAATTCCTATCAGAATCCCAGGAAGATGTATTTTATGTAGATAAGATTATCCTTAAAATAATCTTGAAAAAGAATAATAAAGTGAGAAGAATTAGTTTTCAATATTAAGGCCTACTGTATAGCTACAGTAATTAAGACAATATCTTATTAGTAGAGAGACAGACAGACACATAGATCAATGTAACAGAATAGAGAAGCCAAAAATAAGCACCTCCAGGGGATCTTTGACAAAGATTCAGAAGGTATTCGGTGGAGTCTTTTCAACAAATGGTGATAGAGCAATTGGATATCCATGGGCAAAAGTATGAACCTAAACCTGAACCTCACACTCTATACAAAACAGTAACTCAAAATGGATCACATATTTAAATGTAGAACTATAAAACTTTTAGAGAAGAAAATCATCAGGACCTAGGGAGGATAACCAAAGAGTTCTTAGACATGCCACCAAAACCACAATCCATAAAATCAACAAATTGGACTTCATCAAAATTAACAACTTTTCCTCTGCATAAGATGTTACTAAGGATACACATCACAACTTGTTTTAAAATGCCCAAAACTCAACACTCAACAATAAAAAACATATTCTAAACCAATTATGCTCCAAGTAATAAAAATAAAAATAACAAACAATCCAATTAGAAAATAACAAAATACATGAAAGACATTTCACCAAAGAGGATATACATTACAGCAGATAAGCACATGGCAAGATTGTTAGCATCATTAGCCTGTAGAGAACTGCAAACTAAGACCATGATGAGCTATCATTACACACTTATCAGAACAGCTAAAATAAAAATTAGTTACAACACCAAATACTCAGGAGGATGCGGAGAATCTGGATCTCTTGTATACTGCTAGTCGGAATATAAAGTAGAGCTACTCTAAAAAACAATTTTTGACAGTTTCATAAAAAATGAAGTACACTTAGCACCTCCAGTGTTCTTGTCTGGAGAATCCCCAGGGACAGATAAGCCTGGTGGGCTATAGTCCATGAGGGTGCAAAGAGTCGGACATGACTAAGCAACTAAGCACAGCACAGTACATACAGTTACCATACAACCAAGCAATTGCATTCCTAGGCATTTACCTCAGAAAAAGAGTTATGCTCACCCAAAAACTTGTCAACAATCATTCATTGCAGTCTTATTTATAATAGCAAAAACTGGAAACCATCAAAATGTCCTATAATAGTGAATGATTGAACAAAATGTGGTAATCCAAACATGGATTACTATTCAAAAAATGAAACTATTGGTATATGAAACAGCCTAGATGGATCTCAAGGGCATGATTCTGTGAGGAAAAAAATGCAAAAAGTGACATACTATATGCTTCCATTTATATAACATCTCAAAATGACAAAAATATAGAGGTGAAGGAACATTATTAGCTGCAAAGGGCTAAGGGCTGTGGGGAGAGGAATGAGTGTGACTATAAAGGAGCAGCGGACAAAGGATCTTTGTAGTGATGGAATAGTTCTGTATCTTGATAAGGGTGGTGATTACAATCTACACAAGTGATAAGATAACATAGAATTACACATACATTGCTGCTGTTGTTCAGTTGCTCAGTTGTGTCCAACTCCTTGGGACCCCATGGACTGCAGCACTCCAGGCTTCCCTGTCTTTCACTATACCCCAGAGTTCATTCAGACTCATGTCCATTGAGTCGATGATATCATCTAACCATCCTCTGTCACCCCCTTCTCCTACCCTAAATCTTTCCCGCATCAGGGTCTTTTCTAATGAGTCAGTTGATTTCCTTTAGGAATGGCTAGTTTGATCTCCTTACTGTCCAAGGGACTCTCAAGAGTCTTCTCCAACACCAGTTTGAAAGCTTCAGTTCTTTGGAGCTCAGCATTCTTTATGGTCCAACTCTCACATCTTCCGGGGCTTGTTCAAACTCATGTTTGTTGAGTCAGTGATGCTATCCAACTATCTTGTACTCTGTCTTCCTCTTCTCCTGCCTTCAATCTTTCCTAGCATAAGGGTCTTTTCCAATGAGTCAGCACTTTGCATCAGGTGGCCAAATTATTGGAGCTTCAGCTTCAGTATCAGTCCTTCCAATGAATATTTAGGGTTGATTTCCTTTAGGATTGACTAGCTTGATCTCATTGCAAGGACTCTCAAGAGTCTTCTCCAACACCACAATTCAAAAGCATCAATTCTTTGGTGCCCAGGCTTCTTTATGGTCTGATTCTCACATCCATACATGACTACTGGAAAAACCATAGCTTTGACTATACAGACCTTTGTCAACAAAGTGATGTCTCTGCTTTTTAATATGCTGTCTAGGTTGGTCATAGCTTTTCTTCCAAGGAGCTTCATCTAGAATGGCATTTCACATGATGTACTCTGCATATAAGTTGAATAAGCAGGGTGACAATATACAGCCTTAACATACTCCTTTCCCAATTTGGAACCAGTCCATTGTTCCATGTCTAGTTCTAGCTGTTGCTTCTTGACCTGCACACAGGTTTCTCAGAAGGCAGGTAAGGTGGTCTGGTGTTCCCATCTCTAAGAATTTTCCACAGTTTGTTGTGATTCACACAGTCAAAGGCTTTAGAGTAGTCAATGAAGCAGATGTTTTTCTGGAATTATCTTGCTTTTCCTGTGATCCAAAGGATGTTGGCAATTTGTTCATACATTGTATCAACATCAATTTCCCAGTTTTGATATTGCAATATAGTTAGTTAATATGCAACCATTGGGGGAAAAGTGATGAGGAGTACTATATTTGCAACTCTCTGTGAAACGATAATAATTTCCAAATATAAAAATTTTAAATAATTAGTATATAAAATTTCACAGTGGTGAGAACCTGGTTAAGACTGCATTGGGTTTGAGTTCTGGAATGGGAAAGGAGCAAGCACACATTTTTGGTGTGTGAGGAGAGGGAAAGAGTGATTAGAACAGACATATGAATTTCAGAAGTAGCTTACGATACTTCTTCCCTCTTGGTGGCAGGAAGTGACTGGCAGGCTGCAAAAATCTTAAAAAGCCTTATGCTCCAAGTATTGCTTATACTGTAGTTCCTGGACCTTCAGGTGTCCCCACTCCACCATAGGGCTACTCTCTATCCAGAATGCAGCCAATTTGTCAGTGTTATGACACCCTAGAGATTAATCTGTGCTGATCCTTGGCAAGTGTCTAGACCAACTTCTCCTTTGACCAATGGAGAGCTAAGGCTCAGAGAGCAGCAGCAACTTTCCCAGTGCTACAAAGGTAAATTAGTTCCTCAGGGTGGGGGATGCAGATAACCCTGACATCTGCATACACATTGGTATTGGCAGTGGAAAGGTGGGAGGATAGCAAGACTGGCTGCAGGGAGACCAGTTCAGGATCATTGAAATAATCAAAGTGTTGAACAAGAGGACTCGGAATTTAGAGACAGATTGATTCAAGGGGCATGAGAGTAAAGGAGGTGTACAAACTGATTTCAACCTTTATGCACTAGTTGGATGGGGTCACCGTTTTACTGTGATATGAGGTAGGGGCGGGGATTACTCAAAATAACTGGATTTTGGAAGACTATAGATTTCATTTCAGACATGCTAAGTTTGAGGTCCCTGGGAGATATCCAGGGGGTGTTTATAAGACCCTAGCCTACTTAACTCTGGAGTTCCAGGAAGAGGTTTGCATTGGTCACTGGAATAACAGAACCAGGCAAATACATGAAAAAATGTCAATTCCATCATGCATAATGAGAACAGCTAAATCTAGTTAGTAAAAGAACACAAAAAGAGGAATTGTTTTTGAAATCCCAAAATAAATGATCAGGGTAGACAAAGGTACCCAAAGAATTAGGTAGGAAAGTTATTAAAGCAACGTTGATTGCTGCTGTCACATTAATAGAATATAGAAAATTGAGAGGGAAAGCCACCCTCTTGTAAACATACAATCAATAAAAAGTGTGTAATTCTCAGATCAGTTCAATGATTCTTCACAGTCTCCCATTTTTCCAGCCAGATTGTGCTCCCTACCCCAGTGCCTCCTTTATAGAAATTCTGGAGCTGTACCACCTCTTCTCACATCCAGCAGGGAACCAAGATTCAGGGCTGGGCAAACTGGCACATGAACACTTTGGTTCATCCAAGTCCACTGCCCCTAGGTCCCAAGTCTGCTTTTATAGATCTATTTGCATGCTAATTTACATTGTTCTGCAAACCCTGGCTTCTCCTTTAGAAGCCTAGAGCCTCTTTCTCTCTACAATTCTCCTCTCTTCACTCATACCCTTAAGCAATGCAGACTTTTATGATGAAAAAGGGGGTCCTCTCGTCTGTGAGGTCCCTAAGCCTCCCTATTTATTTAAAATTCATTTACTGAGGTCCAAAGTTCATTATAGAACCATGGGCTGCCCTTAAGGACTGGAGGTTACATCTTGCTTTCCTGCCTGCATCCCTTTACACAGCCCAAAGAGATGGGGAGGGAGGCACAACCTCACCTCCACAAGGCTTCCAGCCTAGAAGCTGAGCTGGTGGGGTAGGGGGAGAAGGATCGGGGTCTGAGAACTTATATATTCAGCCTAGGACCCAGCTTTCTAGGGAAGAACCCAGTAATTAGAACTCTCTACAACTCTACTGGAGTTACCTGTTTATTGAAGCACATAACTGGATAATAGAGGTCCGTAACCGAAAAGGATGAGTCCTGCTCCCCAACCTGGAAGGCAGGAGAAGCCTTATGGGACAATGATTTGGGGACTAACACTACCCTGGCTTTGTGGCACAGAGAGAAACCTTTCATATATTTCTGCCCTGCTGGGGAGACTCCAGGGTGAGGATAATTAGTATGGAGATGCCTCTTCATCAAAGTGTTCTATATCCACTCTTTGCTTAAACCTGACACACCAGCTGAAAGGCTACCTTGAGGGTCCTGGACTCTTGTTTCAATGCATATTAAAAAAAGAAGACCAGATAATCCCTCTGTTTCCTTCCTTAAGGTCTAATTAAGCATGAAGCCACACTGCACACTAGGACTGCCTCCTGAAACAAGGTCATGTTTACTCAGGGACTCATACACTCCACTCCAGCCCCTATGTACAGCCTCTTGCTGAGTGCTGCTGCTGCTGCTGCTACTGCTTTTGTTGCTGATATGGCTCCACTAAAACTGAAGCCCCCCCACAAACCCCGCCAAGGGATACTCAAGGCTCATGTTAATAGACTCTCAAGGTGCCAAAGGTATATGTGCTGCTTTGCACAGAACAGATGCAGCACTGCTATGCTAATGCCTGTGGTCACCAGCCTCCGAGATGGCCTACAGTGATGGTCCCCGCCTGATATTCAAGACCCTGTATCATCCCTCCAACACTGGATAGAGCTGGCCAAGTATTTCGAAGGTTGTTACAGAAGGGTCAGTGTGTCTTCCAAGGCTAAGTCATAAAGGACATGGCAGCTTCCACCTTGCTCTTTTGGATCACTTGTTCTGGGAAAAGCTAGCTGCCATGTGATAAGGACACTCAAGTAGCCATAGAGAAGGTCCATGTGGAAAATAACTGAAGCCTCTTACCAACATTCAGCAGTAACGTTTCAAGTGTGTGAGTGAGCCATCTTGGGAACAAATTTTCCAGCTCCACCAAGCCGTCCCATCGGCATGCCACAATACTGACTACAACTTGATGAAAGATCTCCAACCAAAGCCACTCAGCAAAGCTGCTCCCAGATTCCTGATCCATAGAAACTGTGAAGGTACTACCCATTTATTGTCCTTTTAATCTGCTAAGTTTTGGCATAAGTTAGTAGACAAGAGTAGATAACTAGCACAGTATGTTTTCACTTCTTTTGGGTAAATAGCTAGCAGTATTTGCTGCTGCTGCTAAGTCGCTTCAGTCGTGTCTAAGTCATATGAAAAGTGCATGTTAACTTCATAAGAAGCTACCAAACCATTTTCCAAAGTGGTTGTCCCATTTTACCTCTTACCTACACTATATGCCAGTTCTAATTGCTTTATCCTAAGAACCATCTCACCAAAGATAAATAACATTGTTTATGACCCCGATTGCACCAAGTTGTTATACCCTCCTGCCTATCTCCCCTTCTTGGTGAACCAATTCATGGGCTACTGGCAGGATTGGGATGAATCTCTGATCTTCCCACAAGGCAGGGAACTACCTCCCAAATGATCATGTTCACAGTCTTGGGAATCATCCAGTACTTTAGAGTTGTAAATCTTTTTTCCATATGTGATCAGGGTTCCTCACCAGCCCAGGGACACAAGTGAGGTTGCATTAATAGGTAAAACATACGTTTCATGGGCTTTTGCCCACCACCTGCAGACCTTGGGTGATCCAGCAACCCTCAACTTGCCCCAGTCATTTCTGAAATTCCCAGATTGTCCCACATGAATGCAGCACTAGAAAGCCAAGTCCTTCGAAACCACATAGTGAAAAAACGTGTCCACTGCCCCTGTCAGAGTGCCCTATGGATCATAACTATTTTTCCTCCTAAGTTCCATCCATTTATCTCCCTCACTCCCCCAGTTACCCACCTCATACCATAGCAGGTTTGAGTATCCTTCAGAAATTTGTAGAGAACTCTGGTGGTAGATTGTGTTGGTGTCCTTCCCAGATCCCCTTTCCCAGGTGAAAACTCTTGAGAGTCCCTCTGAACGCAAGGAGATAAAACCAATCAATCCTAAAAGAAATCAACCCTGAATATTCATTGGAAGGACTGATGCTGAAGCTGAAACTCTAATACTTTGGCCACCTAATGTGAAAAGCCAACTCATTGGAAAAGACCCTAATGCTGGGAATGATTGACAAAAAGAGGAGAAGGGGGCAACAGAGGATGAAATGGTTAGATAGCATCACTGACTCAATGGACATGAATTCAAGCAAACTCCAGGAGACAGTGAAGAACAGGGAAACCTGGCGTGCTACAGTTCATAGAGTTGCAAAGAGTCAGACATGACTGAGTGACTGAACAAGTGCTGCAAGGGCTGCTCCCGTCTATGAATTGCCCTTGACTAATGGACAACCCAGGGTGGGGACGGGGCTGGGGAGCAGTTATACTCCCCATCCTCCTCCCAACAATAAATTGGCATAGGTGAGGCTGCAGGGCGGGGTGGAGGGGAGCCTGCCCTCTTCCCTCAGAGTTTCTCAACTCTCTGTCCATTTACGCCCCCAGAGTTCTCTGTGGAATCAGGATGAGGCTACACTCCAGCTGAGACTCTCTCCTTATTGAGCATCTTCCCCTGTCCTGTCTTGATTCCCTCTCTCTCTCTTCTTCTTCTCTGAAACCATGCCTTCAATAACTCATTTTCTCAAGAATCCCCATTTCAGCCTTTTACTCTAGAAAAAAACACACGCTTGGGTTTTGGTTTTGTTTTTTTCTGAATATATGCCTGTTCAGAACCCTGTCCCAAACTTCCTTAGGCCCCAGAAGCTCACAAAGACTGTCATGAAATCAGCTCCTGCATCTGCCTGTAGACTCTCTCTGTAGACGTCTCTACACCTCAGGGGCACTCCACGGGCCAGGTGAGACTATAGATACCACACTATCCTTCCCCCTTTATTCCTTCTCATGCTGCTCCATCTCTTTCCCAGAAACCCACCAATCAGCCACTACATAAAACCTTTCCTCCTTGTGAATCATTTCTTGCAAAGCTGCCTTCCTGCTAGATTCCACCCACTAGCATACCCATTATGCATGGTGTACTCATTTGACCTTCCAAACAATTCTTTTCAATTGCTAGTATTAACTTTCCTATTCCACCAGTGAGGAAGCCAGAAGCAATTCATTGCAAAGCTAACAAAGCTTAAGCTCACTTGCCTGAGCCCTTCCAAACTCCTGCAATTTTGTAATCAGTTTAGTATTCTTCTGCTTAAAAAGGGTTCCCAACTAGTAAGTGCTCCAGGCTCCACAAAACCTAACTCTATTCTTAGAAAAGCCGAGGCTCTGAATGGAGACACAACTTGCCCCAGGGCACAGAAGTAGAATTTGACCTGAGTTTGCTGCTTCCCAAGTTCTATTTCTGTGCTCCATCCTACAATGAATCCCTGAAGCTCCCCCAGGTCCACAGAGGTGGTCTCCACGTCCCAACCCTTGTTCTTCTCCCTCCATTTTATCCTCTTCTGTTCTGACACACTACTGTGGGAGCCTGCCGGGCTAGAATGTGCTTGGGCAGACATACACTAAATATCAGGGTTGGAGAATATCCACACCTGCCATTAATGATACAGACACCCACAGGGCCCTTCAAAACCTGAAATACGCTCTCTGTCTGCTTGTGTCTTCTTCATCAGCCAAGATGACAGGTTGATAGAATACCTGGGGTGGAGGGGTGTGGGGGCACTGCAGACGTTGGACTGTGTATCAGTTAGCTTTTCTTATGTACAAACCACTCCAAAAAACTTTGTAGCCTAAAACAGTATCTATTTAGTTCACAGTTCTGTGGGTCAGCAATTTGGGCTGGGCTCTGCTGGGCAATTTGTTCTTGGCTCAGTTCCCATGTACATATGCAGTCAGTTGCTAGGTTGGGTGGGGCCTGGCATCAGCAGGCACAAATCATCTTTGTTCTGCATAGTCACTCATCCTCTAGTGGCTAACCCAAGATTGTTCCCTAGTAGCTGGGCATACGGAGAAGGCAATGGCAAGCCACTCCAGTACTCTTGCCTAGAAAATCCCATGGATGGAGGAGCCTGGTAGGCTGCAGTCCGTGGGGTCGCTAAGGGTTGGACACGACTGAGCGACTTCACTTTCACTTTTCACTTTCACACATTGGAGAAGGAAATGGCAACCCACTCCAGTGTTCTTGCCTGGAGAATCCCAGGGAAAGGGGAGCCTGGTAGGCTTCCGTCTATGGGGTCGCACAGAGTCGGACACAACTGAAGTGACTTAGCAGTAGCAGCTGGGCATAATTCCAAGAAAGTGAGTGTAATTGAGCAAAACCTGTTGAGGCCCAGGCTCACGACTTACACACCACCATTTTAACCACATTCTAGGGCCCAAAACAAGTGGCAGACCAGCCGTGATGGTTAATTTTTGTGTCAACTTGGTTGAGTCACAGTGCCCAGATAGTTGGTCAAAGGTTATTCTGGATGTTTCTGTGAAGGTTTTTTTTGGATGAGATTAACATTTAAGTCAGTGGGCCTTGAGTAAAGTAGATTGCCCTCAATAATGGGGGAAAATATCATTCAATCAATTGAAAGTTAACCCCCAGCCCTACCCTCCTGTCCTTCTTCCTTCCCCCCCACCCCCCCCCCCATCCCACAAGCAAAAAGGAATTCTGTCAGCAGACTGCCTTGGGCCTCAAATGCAACTCTTCCCTGAGTCTCCAGCTTGCAGCCCACCTGGCAGATTTTTGGACTCACCAAGTCTCCACAATAGTGTGAGCCAATTATTTAAAATCTCTCTCTCAATCTCTCTCTATAGATGAGTAGATAGATAGATAGTTCCTCTATCTATCCATGTTTCTCTAGAGAACTCTAACTAATACACAAACCCAGATTCAACGTATGAGGAATAGATCCCTTGTGGGAGAAGCTGTAAAGCCATATTGCAAAAGGAGGGAAATGTTACAGTCATTACAGGCTGGGTTGAGGAATGGGATAGATTTCAAGGGGATTCTGCTGGACCAGTCAGGTGGAGCTTCCAGTGACTGCCACTCCCTAATTTAGTATCAAAGACTTCAGAAACTAAACTATTTTCCAAGTGTCCCTGAACAGGGAGTGGCTCCACACCTGGATTTTGGAGTACGTCTCCCTGCTTAGACTAGGGGCTCCCTCAGAGCTATGCTGTCTTCCACCATCCAACTCAGGGCTCAGTATAGAATCGGCAAGTTCAGGTGGAAGAAAGCTCTCCTACTCCCACTGCAGGATGCAACAGGTTCTGAAAGTAGCCAATAGCCTGATTCCTCCAAAAGTTCCCCAAGGTGGTTGGCACAATACCTAGGATATAGGGGGCCTCACAAGTGATCCTCAAGTGGATGAACACCTGAATGATTAGACTATGCTCTATTCTGAACCAGGCAGACTTCAGTACTGAGGCCTGAAACATCTGCTACCAGTTATGCAAAGGGTCCCAGTCTCAAGTAACCAGGACAAGGCACAGGGGACTCAAACCTGCGCAGTCCACTTTGCAGTCCCCTTGGGTGCCCTCCACACTGACTCTATCCTGTGTCTATCTCTGCTCAGCACACCCTGCCCCTACAGCTTGACCAGTGGACTATCTCCCAACTCTTGACCCCACTCTGTTTCCTACTTACCCTTCTTCTCAGGCTCTGCAAGCTCCATTTAGGCTCTTGGTGCATGCGTGCTATGTCGCTTCAGTCATGTTAGACTCTTTGAGACCCCATGGACTGCAGTCCTCCAGTCTCCTCTGCCCATGGGATTCACGAGGCAAGAATACTGGAGTGGGTTGCCATGCCCTCCACCAGATCTTCCCAACTCAGGGGTTGAACCTGCATCTCCTGCCGTGCAGGCAGATTCTTTAGTGCTGAGCCACTGGGGAAGCTCTTAGGGAAGGAAGCCAAATATTGGCACATTTACATGTCCTGAATGCTCTCCTTTCCTCTAAATACGGCTCTGGGTTCTGGGTAGTCTTGGAAAGCGGGGAGTATACAGGAGACTGAATGTAGCGGGTGGGTAGATGGAGCAGCTGGAATCAACCTATGAGACATGGAGGCAGGGCCTCTCCTGCCCAGAAGCTCCATGACATCAGGGACTGGCTAAAAACTAGTGGAAGACACTGGGCCCACAAGCTCTGAGTTCTAATCTAATATTTGCCACAAACCTGCTGTATGATTTGGAGGTTTCACTTTGCTTCTCAGTTTCCCTATGTGTCAGGTGGAGATGATAACCATCTTTAGTGGGTTCTATAGGTACCCTGCTCACCTCTTTGGGATCTTACCACTTCAAGAAGCTCCAGCTGCCTCCCAGCTTCAAGTGTGCTTATCTGTACCTGAGAGCTTTCATTCCTGAGCTTCAAAAAGCCAGGCAGCCAGCTGCAAGTGCCAGAGATCCCTTGGAGGAGCCCTCCATCTGTGACTTTCAGGAATTAGTGGATGAATTCCCTAGTTCTGTTTCCATTCAGACAGGATAACTTTGTGACATTTTTTCCACCCTGAAGGCCAGGACTCCCCATCAGGTTTAAGGTCCAACTGCCCACAGTTGCATCTGGCTCCATAATACATTTTGTATGGACTGCTTCTCTCCCCTGTCTCTCTTCCCTACTCCCTCCCAGTGCAATGAACTCTTGCCACTCAAATCCTTGCCTCTTATTTTGGGAGATCCAAACTAAGACCACATCCCAGCCTTGCCTGTGCTACAATCAGCCTATGATCAAGATGATGGCAGGGGCTACCAGCAAGTGTCTGAGCCTAGGGCCGGGTAAGGGACTTCCCAGTCCTCATTTCTGATCTGGACCAAATGTCACAGGGAGTGTCACAGAATATTGGTGGGATGTCCCCTGTCATTCTGGAAAGGCAGCCAAGGCCTAAAACTGAAGACAGGAGATGCTGTAGTACCCATATTCCACTACAGTAAGCAACCAGTGAGTCACCAACAGCTGAGCAACCGACTCCTGGCTTACTAAGAGGCAGCACAACCTGCTCTTCCACTTTTCTACCTAGAGCGAGTGGGTGGGGTGGGGGTGGGAAGTACACTGCCAGCATGACAGGATTTCTTATCACTCCCTAAAGGTTTAGCTTGGAAGGGGTTCCAAGGTAATCAAAAGAATATTCAATGTGTCAGTTTGCAAATCCCTCCAGACCCAGCCCAGTCCTTCTGTTTAGACCAGCCACACTGCATTCTGTCCATTTTACATGTCTAACTCATATCTTCTCTTCACCACTATGATTGCCACTGGGGCTCCCACCATTTATTTCCCAGTATCTTCAGCAGCCTCCTTTTCAGCCTCTCTGTCTTGTCTCTCAGTTTCATGTCCACCTGATCCATCCTTCTAAAGTGGATCTTTCTGAAACAGGCCATCAAACTACTATGGGCCAAAGGCTGCCTGAGGCCTATTTTGTGCAGTGTTGAGCAAAAAATGGTTTCCACATGTTTGTGTGCTGTGCTTAGTCACTCAGTCATGTCCAACTCTTTGTGACCCCATGGACTATAGCCTGCCAGGCTCCTCTGTTCATGGGGATTCTCCAGACAAGAGTACTGGAGTGAGTTGCCATGCCCTTCTCCAGGGGATCTTCCCAACCTAGGGATCGAATCCAGGTCTCCTGCATTGCAGGCAGATTCTTTAACATGTTTACGTGTTTTTTAAACAAAAGGATAAAATTACCTGACAAAGGTATTTGCCAACCTCTGTTCTAATGCATAAATCTCATCCCACTTAAAGAAGTGGCTTGCCTGTTGGCCTCATCCCATGCACCTACCCCTGCACACCCTACGCCTGCTTTCTGTGTCTGAAACATCCACCTTTCCTCTCCCAGTTTTCTGCTCAACTACCAGCACTTCAAGTCTAATTCTAAGTGTCCGTTTGACTGGGCCTTGATCTGTTGGCCTCAGACCATACTTGACTTCTCCTGCTTTATTCCATATGACATGGGTTGGCCCCTACAGCCTCCAGTATAGATTGGAGCACAGCTGAGTTTGGCCAATGGATGGAAGATAGGAAGGCAAGAAGAAGAAAGTTTCCAATGATATTTCTTCCCAGGCTCTCCAACGATGGCTGTGTCTTCACCACAGCTCTAGCTCCCATTGGGTGACCTCAGCCTCAACAATACCAACTCCTCCCTTCTCTTCCCTGGGGTGGTAACAGCTTCCTGCTATTGCTAATCTCTCAGTGACCCTGGTAGACATCTCATCTCTTCCATTAACTATGTAAAATTTCTTGCATTTAATTATCTTGGTTTAAAACCTGGTATTTGTTTTCCTGGTAGGACTCTGACTAATACACCATTCCTCCAGGCACCATGGATCACAGGGACTCAGGTGCCTGCTGCTACTAAAATAACACACTTTAGTCGTTGCTTCAAAAACAGCTATTGGATACCTGTGCTATTCTAAACTGGGGGTCAGCAATCCACAGTCTGCTGGCCAAATCCAGCCACTGCCTATTTTGTAAATAAACTTTTATTGAAACAGTCTTGTCAGTTCATTCACATATTGTCTACAGCTGCTTTCAAAGACAAAGTAAAGAGCTACAACAGAGATCACGTGTCCCACAAAACCAAAACGATTCACTATCTGGTTTTTTAGAGAAAAAGCTTCATAGGCCCTGCTGCTGCTGCTGCGGCTAAGTCACTTCAGTCGTGTCTGACTCTGTGTGACCCCATAGACGGCAGCCCACCAGGCTACCCCGTCCCTGGGATTCTCCAGGCAAGAACACTGGAGTGGGTTGCCATTTCCTTCTCCAATGTGTGAAAGTGAAAAGTGAAAGTGAAGTCGTTCAATCGTGTCTGACCCTTAGAGACCCCATGGACTGCAGCCTACCAGACTCCTCCGTCCATGGGATTTTCTAGGCAAGAGTACTAGCTACTCAAAATAGAGTCCTGGGACCAGGAGCCTCAGCTTCACCGGGAAGCTTATTAGAACTGCAGCATCTCAGACCCTGTCTTAGACCTGTGGAGTCAGATTCTGTATTACAGCAAGATCCTCATGAACATGTTGAGGTTTGAGTAGCACTATCTTAAGTTGCCCCCTCTTATCATAAAGTTTTTCCTGCCTATCAGGAATTATTGACTAATTAATTATCTTTCCTACTAAAGAAAAGCATAAGGATTATTCATGTGTTGTTTTCCTTTGGATTTCCAGCACCTGATAAGATGCCTGGCCTAGAGAAGATGAATTCAATGATTATAAGACAAATGTAGTTGAAGAGAACCATGGAAACTAAATAAAGAGAGAGCTTCATAAAGAAGAGTTTTGGGGACTTCCCTGGTGGCCCAGTGGCTAGGACCACTGGTGCTTTCACTGCCATTAGTTCCTGTAAGTTGTGTGGAGCAGCCAAAAACAAATGAACAAAAAAAGAGTAGTTATTTCTTACACATCAAATTGGCAAATATCAGAGTTTGTTAGCATGTGGCATTGTGAGAGTAGGGGATAGACCCTCTGTCGTGTTGTTAGCACAACTCCTCTGTGGAGATCAGTTTGACAATATTCATCAAAATTACAAGTGCATATATCCTTTGATCCTACATTTCCACTTGCAGACATTTATCTTCGAAACAGACTCACATCTGGAAGAAGTAATAGGATACTAAGATATTTATTGCGCCACTAGTAGCAAGAGCAAAAAATTGGTATCAGAGATTGGTCCTGGGTGTTCATTGGAAGGACTGATGCTAAAGCTGAAACTCCAATACTTTGGCGACCTCATGCGAAGAGTTGACTCACTGGAAAAGACTCTGATGCTGGGAGGGATTGGGGGCAGGAGGAGAAGGAGACGACAGAGAGTGAGATGGCTGGATGGCATCACCAACTCGATGCTCATGAGTTTGAATGAACTCCGGGAGTTGGTGATGGACAGGGAGGCCTGGCGTGCTGTGATTCAAGGGGTCGAAAAGAGTTGGACACGACTGAGCGACTGAACTGAACTGAAGTGATCCATCAAAAGGGATTTGCCCAGTAAGCTACGGTATATAAAGAGAAAAAGGGAACTAGAGTGAAGTCCAAGATAGCTGTTAAGTCAAAAAAGCAAACTGCAAAACACTATATATCAGAAAATATTACACATGTTCAGGGTGGTACGGCCCTAGACCAAAACAGTATGCATCAGGTAATATACAAGGGCAAAGAGAGAGAAGAGATAATATATACTTGCTTGAATGTTCATAAAATATCTCTGTAAGGATATACACAAAAGCCAACAACACCGGTTGGCCATGGGAAGGCATCACTGGGTTGCTGGGGACAAAAGTAGATTTTTTTCACTGTCTACGCTCCAGTACTTTGGGAACTTAAAAAAACAAAACCAAAAAAAAAAAAAAAATCAGGAAAACCTACAGAAAAAAAGTGTCAGAAAGTCTTGACATGTTTTAGTTTTATATATACATTATCATGTGCAAAGTAGTTAGTGGGAAGTCGCTATATAACACAGGGAGCCCAGCCTGGTGCTCTGTGATGATGTGAAGGAGTGGTATGGGGGAAGGTGAGAGAGGGAGGGGGTATATATATCTATATATATATAATATACATATTCAGTTCAGTTCAGTTCAGTCACTCAGTCGTGTCCAACTCTTTGCGACCCCATGAATCACAGCACGCCAGGCCTCCCTGTCCATCTCCAACTCCTGGAGTTCACTCAAACTCATGTCCATCAAGTTGGTGATACCATCCAGCCATCTCATTCTCTGTCGTCCCCTTCTCCTGCCCCCAATCCCTCCCAGCATCAGAGTCTTTTCCAGTGAGTCAACTCGTCACATGAGGTGGCCAAAGTATTGGAGTTTCAGCTTTATCAGTCATAATTTATATATGCATATATGTTGTTGCCCAATATCTGATTCATGTTGTGGTATGGCAGAAACCAACACAACATTGTAAAACAATTTTCTACCAATTAAAAAAAAATTTTTTTAAGAATTGAAAAAAGAAGTTTAGACATGTTTTAGATGTCCAGTCTAGACTTTTGCTATTCAAAATATGGTCTACATGCTGGCAGCTTCAGAATCACCTGAGAGCTAGTAAGAAATGCAGAATCCCAGGCCTCATCCTACATGGACTGAATCAAAATCTGCACTTGAACATGAGCTTTAGGGAATTCAAGCACATGGTACACTCTAATACATACTTGTCCAGCAACCGGAGAACTCAGACTTCTAACAGAACCACCTGGGTTGGTAGTATGGTCTGCTATTAATAAAAGAGCTGCTTTTCCCCCCTAACTGGGGCTCCTTCTTGGTGAGACACCAGGGCCTAGGCTGTTCCCATTAAGAAGGAAGATTTCAGAAGCTCCTCCCAGGCCCTGGCTGGCCCTGAGCCCAGTGCCCTGGCAGCTTCCCAACCAAAGAAACAGCTCACTTCCTTCTCCAAGAGCCTCTGGGAGTGGTCAGAATGGAAACATTTGAAAGTTTTCCACTCCCCCAGTTATAAGGTCTTTCCAACATGAATAAAGATGCATCTGTCTGGCTCAGGTTTACTCATAACTGGTATTTATTTATCCATCCACAAGGCACCTGGTACCCTGACCTAGTGAAGGATGGGAAGCAGAGGAGAGAGAGCATTGGACAGGCCCCATTGGACGAGGGAAGAGGAAAAGCCAGGAGATTGACTACAGTCTCTGCATCCTTTATCTGCCTGGAACAGTTCCAGGCCACATCTGGTGGCCACATCTGGAAGCAGTGATGCCACTGGACTTTTCAGAGCAGCAGGCATAAGGAGGAAGAAAAGAGGGAAGAGTTTTACTGACTTTGGTCCAGACCTCCCAGAAGTCTGCCTTTGGAAGACTAAGCATGGAAAATAACTTCCACCACACTGCCCCTACTCTGACTCCCAATTCTTTGAGCCCAATATCTGAGCAAGCACAGGACAGCCATGAGTGAACACCCCACACCGTGGCTATCCTGAGGCTTCCCCAACCCCAAGCTGTAGAGACACTGGACACACCATGCTCTTTCTTTCTCTGGATCCTTCTTTTCTTCCCAGCTTCTAATAGCAGCCCTTTCCTTCAAACCTTGAGTCTTCCTCTTCCCTCTTCATGCTCCCTCCTAGTGAGTTAGGAAGAAAGAGGGCAGGGCAGGGCCCAACCTTTAAAAGAATGATAGAGCTGTTGAGAACATGATAAAAACTGGTTAGAACCATCGAAGCTCAAGATGGTGGGACATTCCTTGAGCCTTATTATATGCTCGTTGTAATACATTAGCATAAACTAAATGACACACTCACCAGCACCATGATGGTTCCAAGATCATAAAAGGGCAAAAAGTGGGTAGTGCCCAGTTCCTGAAAATCCCCATCCCTCCCCCAAAATAGTTGGAATAATCCCGCCACTCTTTGCCTATGAAATTATCAAGCCCATAAAGTGAAAGTCGCTCAGTTGTGTCCAACTCTTTGGGAGTCCGTGGACTATTAAATTCTCCAGGCCAGAATACTAGAGTGGGTAGCTGTTCCCTTCTCCAGGGGATCTTCCCAACCCAGGGATCAAACCCAGCTCTCCCTCATTGCAGGCGGATTATTTACCAGCTGAGCTACAAGGGAAGCCCAAGAATACTACCCTGATAGCTCAGTTGGTAAAGGATCTACCTACAATGCAGGAGACCCTGGTTCAATTCCTGGGTCAGGAAGATCTGCTGGAGCCCATAAAAACTATCTTACATTTTGGGGCTGCTCTCACCTGTTCATGAAGTGTGTCTCCCAGGGCCACTCTTGCCTTAAGAGGCAAATCGTGTTCTGCCTACGGAATGTGTTTTCTGTTTTCACTTTACTATGATTCACTCTTGAATTATTTCCTGCGAGAAGCCAAGGACCATCACTTGCTGGCCCAACCCAGGAACTCGCTCAGTATTTGGGACATGACCAACTCCATGTGCCCCATTTTCCTGCAACCTCTTTACAAAGGTTATTAATAAATCTATCTACTTATTATCTTTACTTCTCACTGAATTCCTTCTGAGACATAAAGAACCTGAGCTTCATTAAGTCCTGAGATAAGTTGTGTGGTTTCAGTTGGAAGATTGTGGGTTCAAGTCCCATCTGAGGTGTGACTGGCTTCGAGCGAATCCCATTGCTTAGGTGTAGTTTCACTAGTTCCCTCCTAACCACCATCCCTAGGTGACTAATATCTCTTAAATTAAAAACAAAACCAAGCCCTGAAACCACTAATAAGTGTTCATCCCAAATATTTTACAAAATGCTTCCACATATTGTGCCTCTAAATCTGTCATCTAACAGCTCTATAAGGTTTGAATTTCTCTCCCCACTCTATAGAGGGAAACACCAAGCCCAGGAAATGTTAAAGGGTTTGACAAGGTGGAGCCTATAGATAGCAGAGGCTTCAAGACTCAAATGCACATGAAAGCTGGCATCTCTCAAAACCTTCAAGGCCCTTCCAAGGTAGGGCTCCAAATCAGGCAGGTCTTTCACCAGAAGCCGCCTGCTGACATGTCAGCTCTGTAAATGGTTTTGTCCTTTGCCTGGCCTGGTCAGGCTCCAAATTCAGAGACCTGTTTCATCCCCATTTCCTCTATTGTCTCCCATCTAGGTCTACTCAATCTTAGAGTCTGGGCAAACATCTTATCCTTCTCTTCCTGATAACTACTGAAATTGTTTTCCAGTCAGCCTCCCTGCCCTTGGGGCTCTTCTCTTACTCTTTCATGTTGCACCAACTACTGTCAAAACCCTGTGTGATAAATTAATTGCAAACATGGCCACAATTATTCTCTGCCTGTATCCACACTCTTTGCAATGTGACTGTATCTCTTCCCATCAAGAGGCAGAGTTTATTTCCCCATTCCTTGAATCTAAGTTTGCCTTGTGAGTTGCTTTGGCCAATAGAATATGGTAGAAATGACAAAGTACCAATTCCAAGTAGGCTTCAAGAGGCCATGTGCATTTCCACTTCCTGGAAATCTATCCAGTCACCATGTGAACAAGCCCAGGCTAACCTTCTGAAGAATGAGAAATCATTTGGCCCAGAATCCCACTGGCCCAGCCAATAGCTAGCCAAATGCCAACCATGCAATGAGGCCATCCTGAATCAACCAGTCCCTAGCCTACCCATTAACTGACCTAATATGCTTGAGGGAATCACCATAATCAGCAAAGCCAACTCAGACCAGAAGAACCAGCTAGCCAACTCATAGATTAGTGAGAAATAATCATTGTGGTATTAAACCAATAAATCCTGGCTTACACAGCAAAAGCAAACTGATATAACCTTTGTCCCCTCCTCACTGACTCTCAGGGACTTCCCAGACCAAGCTCCTCATCCCAGGTATTCAAAGTCTTCCTAATGAAGTTGACACCTCAGTTTCATTTACTGCAGTTTCTCCAAAGCCTGGTCTCCACAGTGTCCCCTGATATTTCTGGCTCTTTCCACTCTCGAACTTCTCACCTTTACCCCTTCACACACACCTGAATACCATGTCACCCTCCTCTCTCCATCTCTCAAAATTATGTTTTTCCTTCAATACTTCACTCCGGAGTCTTCCACGATAGTGTCTCTTGTTGCTTTAAGGCCTTTTGCACTTTTAGTCTCAAACTTCATTCTAATTTGTTGTGCTTGCCAAAGAAGCACTTAATCATATCCCTGTCCTGCCTTGCTTTATTCCTAATTGGCTCATATAGTTCATTATAGAGCAGGAAGAACAAACTTGACCTCATATTTCTACATGGATGAGTTAGCAGAAGATGCCTGCGGAGGCATCTGCTGGAACAATTGTCATGATTGATTAGTAATGTCTGCCACTGGGACAGACAAGAGGGGTCCTAGCATGCAGGTCAATATTGGCCTTTCATGGTCTAATACAGGGACTCTTGAACCATTTGTCTGATGAACCCTATAGATCCTTTCTAAAAATAACAAAATGCATAAAATAAAATACATCAGATTATAAAGAAAACCAATTATATTGAAATACTTTTATCAAAATATTTAAAAATATATAACATGTGCTTCATCTTCAATATACTATACAACAAGATCTAGTGGTGGGAAGGATAGCGTCTAATAACTACTGCAATTTTGATATACAATGATCTTTCAAAGTATTTATAACTGTACTGTGGAATGAAGATATTGTGGCTTCTGTTGGGAACAAAGACTCAGCTATGTGATTTGTTGCCTAAACTCATAAAGGAAACTTTTTATTTAATTTGGAACAAAAAATAGATGTAATTTTTTTCAGTTATGTCTCATGGACCCCCTAAATTGTATCCATACTACCTTAAATTAAGAAACCTTGGCTTAGCCTGTAAATACCTAAAAGGCAGGGGCTGCTTTCAGATTGATTTATATCCCTGAGACAGATCAAGGTTAGATATTGATATGATGGTGGATGATCAATAACACTGTAAAAGAACACAATCCACTGTTACCACGCAGGACCTACAAGGGTTTGACACCAGGTTAAGGAGACTGTGGCCTGGTTTGTCAGTGCACCTCTTCTGTTATATATTGTGGTTTCATCAGTTTTCTTCTCCTCACAACAGCAAGGCCTCAGGTACTTATTAGGACACACTTCACTCCACACCTGGCCCAGGGGATCACTCCCGGCCATTTCCTCTTCATCTCCTAGAACCCAGTGCCTTTCCCACTGTCTTGCTTGGGCCTCTTTGCCTAGCCCCGATGAACTAACTTGACAGAGCCCCTCTTTGCTCAGCAAACTTCCAGGGTTTCCCTACTCCTTGGCCTTCCCTTAGCCTCACACTCTAGATTTAGAGGGGGAGGTCTGCCATAGCCCTTGCACTACCCAGGACCTCAGAATCCTAACCCAGGTCCTGTGTTATCTAGGCATTGAATTCAGCCCAATCCTTACAGAATCTCTTTCTTATTGTAAAGATGAATGTGTCCAAAACTCTATCAGTTCAGTTCAGTTCAGTCGCTCAGTCTTGTCCGACTCTCTGCAACCCCATGAATCACAGCACGCCAGGCCTCCCTGTCCATCAACAACTCCCGGAGTTCACTCAAACTCATGTCCATCGAGTCGGTAATGCCATCCAGCCATCTCATTCTCTATCGTCCCCGTCTCCTCCTACCCCCAATCCCCCCTAGCATCAGAGTCTTTTCCAGTGAGTCAACTCGTCGCATGAGGTGGCCAAAGTATTGGAGTTTCAGCTTTAGCATCAGTCCTTCCAATGAACACCCAGGATTGATCTCCTCTAGAATGGACTGGTTGGATCTCCTTGCAGTCCAAGGGACTCTCAAGAGTCCTCTCCAGCACCACAGTTCAAAAGCATCAATTCTTCAGTGATCAGCCTTCTTCACAGTCCAACTCTCACATCCATACATGACCACGGGAAAAACCATAGCCTTGTCCTAGAAAAAAAAAAACTCTTTATGTACTTCTTCAAAAACTTTTTGGCCAAACCTCTGCCTCCAGTCAGTGCTTAGCTGACCTGTTTTTGTTTTTTGTTTTTAATTTATTTTATTGGAGGCAAATTACCTTACATTAATATATTGGTTGGTTTTGCCATACATTGACACGAATCCGCCCCGGGTGTACATGAGTTCCCCTTCCTGAACCCCCTCCCACCTCCCTCTTCCCCATATCCTCCCTCCAGTTCATCCCCGTGCACCAGCCCCAAGCATCCTGTATCATGCGTCGAACCTGGACTGGTGATTCATTTCACATATGATAATATACACGCTACAGTGCCATTCTCCCCAATCATCCCACCTTCACCCTCTCCCACAGAGTCCCAAAGACTGTTCCATATACCTATGTCTCTTTTGCAGTCTCGTATACAGGGTTCAGGTTACCATCTTTCTAAATTCCATATATATGCGTTAGTACACTGTATTGATGTTTTTCTTTCTGGCTTACTTCACTCTGTATAATAGGCTCCAATTTCATCCACCTCATTAAAGCTGATTCAAATGCATTCTTTTTGATGGCTGAAAAATACTCCATTGTGTATATGTACCAAGGCTTTCTTATCCATTCATCTGCAGATGGACATCTAGGTTGCTTCCATGTCCTGGCTATTATAAACAGTGCTGCAATGAACATTGGAGTACATGTGTCTCTTTCAATTCTGGTTTCCTCGGTGTGTATGCCCAGGAGTGTGATTGCTGGATCATATGGCAGTTCTATTTCCAGTTTTTTGAGGAATCTCCATACTGTTCTCCATAGTGGCTGTACTAGTTTGCATTCCCACCAACAGTGTAAGAGGGTTCCCTTCTCTCCACACCCTCTCCAGCATTTACTGCATGTAGACTTTTGGATAGCAGCCATTCTGACTGGTGTGAAATGGTATCTCATTGTGGTTTTGATTTGCATTTCTCTGATTATGAGGGATGTTGAGCATTTTTTCATGTGTTTGTTAGCCATCTGTATGTCTTCTTTGGAGAAATATCTGTTTAGTTCTTTGGCCCATTTTTTGATTGGGTCGCTTATTTTTCTGGAATTGAGCTGCAGGAGCTGCTTGTATATTTTGGAGATTAATCCTTTATCATTTGCTTCATTTGCTATTATTTTCTCCCATTCTGAAGGCTGTCTTTTCACCTTGCTTTATAATATGCTATCTAGGTTGGTCATAACTTTCCTCCAAAGGAATAAGCATCTTTAATTTCATGGCTGCAATCAGCATCCTCAGTGATTTTGGAGCCCAAAGAAATAAAGTCTGACACTGTATCTACTGTTTCCCCCATCTATTTCCCATGAAGTGATGGGACCAGATGCCATGATCTTAGTTTTCTGAATGTGGAGCTTCAAGCCAACCTTTTCACTCTCCTCTTTCACTTTCATCAAGAGGCTTTTGAGTTCCTCTTCACTTTCTGCCATAACGGTGGTCTCATCTGCATATCTGAGGTTATTGATATTTTTCCCAGCAATCTTGATTCCAGCTTGTGCTTCTTCCAGCCCAGCATTCCTCATGATGCACTCTGCATATAAGTTAAATAAGCAGGGTAACAATGTACAGCCTTGACGGACTCCTTTTCCTATTCAGAACCAGTCTGTTCCATGTCCAGTTCTAATTGTTGCTTCCTGACCTGCATACAGGTTTCTCAAGAGGCAGGTCAGGTGGTCTGGTATTCCCATCTCTTTCAGAATTCTCCACAGTTTGTTGTGATCCACACAGTCAAAGGCTTTGGCATAGTCAATAAAGCAGAAATAGATGTTTTTCTGGAATTCTCTTGCTTTTTCTATGAACCAACAGATGTTGGCAACTTGATCTCTGGTTCCTCTGCCTTTTCTAAATCCAGTTTGAATATCTGGAAGTTCTCAGTTCACATACTATTGAAACCTGGCTTGGAGAATTTTGAGCATTACTTTTCTAGTGTGTGAAATGAGTGCAATTGTGCAGTAGTTTGAACATTGCCCTTTGGCATTGCCCTTCTTTGGGATTAGAATGAAAACTGACCTTTTCCAGTCCTGTGGCCACTGCTGAGTTTTCCAAATTAACTGGCATATTGAGTGCAGCACTTTCACAGCATCATCTTTTAGGATTTGAAATAGCTCAGCTGGAATTCTATCAGCTCCACTAATTTTGTTCACAGTGATGCTTCCTAAGGCCCACTTGATGTCACACTCCAGGATGTCTGGCTCTAGGTGAGTGATCACACTATCGTGATTATCTGGGTCATGAAGATGTTTTATGTATAGTTCTTTTGTGTGTTCTTGCCACCTCTTCCTAATATCTTCTGCTTCTGTTAGGTCCATAGTGTTTCTGTCCTTTATTGTGCACATCTTTGCATGAAATGTTCCCATGGTATGTTTAACTTTCTTGAAGCGATCTCTAGTCTTTCCCATTCTATTGTTCTCCTCTATTTCTTTACATTTTTCACTTAGGATGGCTTTCTTATCTCTCCTTGCTATTCTTTGGAACTCTGCATTCAGATGGGTATAGCTTTCCTTTCCTCCTTGGCCTATCACTTTTCTTCTTTACTCAGCTATTTGTAAGGCCTCCTCAGACAGCATTTTTGCATTTCTTTTTCTTGAGGATGGTTTTGATCACTGCCTCCTGTACAATGTTATGAACCTCATGAACTCCTTATTGCCAAATTCGGACTTTAACTGAAGAAAGTTGGGAAAACCACTAGGCCATTCAGGTATGACCTAAATCAAATCCCTTATGATTATACAGTGGAAGTGACAAATAAATTCAGGGGATTAGACAGAGTGCCTGAAGAACTATGGACAGAAGTTTTTAGCATTGGACTTTGAGTAAAGCAGCGGATTTGAATAAAGTGTATTGCCTTCTATAATGTGAATGGGCCTCATTAATTAGTTGAAGGCCTGAATACAGAAAAAAGCCTCATCTTCCCTGAACAAGAGGAAATTCTGCCAGCACTTGGCCTTTGGACTTGAACTGCAACATCATGTCTTACTTGGGTCTCTGGCCTGGTGGTCCATTCTGCAGATTTTGGACTTACTTTGAGAGTCAATACATATAACACACATATATATACTTGCATTTTATATATTAAGATATATGTGTGTGTGTGTTCAGTCACTAAGCCATTGCAACCTCATAGACTACAGCATACCAGGCTTCCCTGTCCTTCACCATCTCCCAGAGTCTGCTCAAACTCATGTCCATACAGTCAATGATGCCATCCAACTATGTCATCCACTGTCACCTACTTCTCCTGCCCTCAGTCTTTCCCAGAATCAGGGTCTTTTCCAGTGAGTTAGCTCTTTGCATCAGGTGGTCAAAATATTGAAGCTTCAGCTTTAGCATCAGTCCTTCCAAAGAATACTCAGTGTTGATTTTCTTTAGGATTAACCGCTCTGATTTCTTTACTGTCCAAGGGATTCTCAAGAGTGTTCGCCAGCCTTGGAGAGAGTGTGGCCCTCTTAGCACTTCGATTTCAGATTTGTAGCTTCTAAAGCTATGAGAGAATAAATTTCTGTTTCTTTAAGTCTCCTGTCTGTGGTTATTTGATAGAGCAGTCCTAGGAAACTAATACAGTAAGTTTAGTAGATACTGCCCAACAGTTTGACAAAGTGCCACTCTCTATTTCTGAGAAAAGTCAAGGATTAGAGTCCAGAAATTAATGGCCACATCCAGGTACTGCCCTCCTCAAGGATCTGTCAGGACAGACAGCTGCACTTTCCCAGGCCAATCCTTCACCTTGAAACTACCACCATTGACCCTACCTGGAAACAAAGTCTCAGAAAAGATTACTTATCTAAGGTCACACAGCTGGCAAGTATTGGGACCAAGACTTCAACTCAGACTGATTCTAAAGCCGGGCTTTCGTTACATTTAGGCCCCAAAGTGTGTTCCCACCTGACACCACATAGGTAGGCCACCAGGCAGACTCCTCCTCAGAGCTCTACCCTCTAGTTCACCCCATAGATGTCTTGTGCTGTGAGTCAGAGCAGCTGGAGACTTTATGCTTACTATCTGCTAACCTAATTATACAGAAAAAGCCATATGCGAAACTCCCACTTTTATAACCACATAATTTATAAAGAAATGGGTGTACTTTTCCTGGGGCCTTTGCCTGTCCACCCTTCATGAGGGCTCAAAAATATCACAGAGATTTTAAAACACAACAGGATTATAGGTCACTGTGAAGCAAAACATTCTTTTAACCAAAGTCACACACACCCGCAAAACGAATACAGATGACTTAGGGTAAAATTCATACGATCAGTTATCAAAAAGGAGCACTCTATGAAACTTCATTCTTTTAACAGAGAAAGAAATCAAATTCCAGTCTTGTACAAGACTACTTAACAATAAAATCCACTCAATTAACTTCAACCTAAATTTAATAATCTTGATCATGCATAAAATTTTTTTCCTCAGGATTCCTTTCCACAATCTTTCATCACTTTCTGTATCAATATCAGTTTGTCCTGTTTTTCCATCCAAAACAGTCAGCTCTAAAACACACTTTCTTTCTTTCTTTTCCCTCAATAAAATGTAATTTCACTCCTCACACCTTCTTTACTGGAAACACACATTCTACTTTCCTACTATATACTGAAATGCTTCATTATTTCTTCCAGCTTTAATTACATGTTTAAATTAGAATCTTCAATTCTTAAAACCTTAATATCTAGTGAAAACTAAGAAATAAGCAGTTATGAACTTTTACTTTAGTATTCTGAAGATTGGTGAACATAAGTTACCAGTAATAATTTCTTATTTTTGTCAATGCAATTTTTATAACTTTAAAATTTTTATTAAAAGTTCAAATTTATAGAAAATTTGCAAAATCAGAACAAAAATTCTTATACACCTTTCCCCAAATTGACTACTTATTGATATTTTGCTCCCTTCACTTCATTATCAATGTAATTTTATAAACATGCTACTACAGAAGAAAATTATTTCATAGCAACTGTAATTAATCAATATTTTAAAAAATGGTTCAGTCTCAATTTAAAGAGAACACCACTCTGCTGCCAGGATCATCAAGTGGAAATTAACCTACAGGCTTGAATTGGAAAGTTCACTGGATTCAACCAAATCTGAAGCCCATACATAATCATGGGCAACCACCCATGTCAGGACACCCTAACATCTCCAAAGTGACCAAGTTGATGTCCATTTCAATGTGAGTTTTATCCTTTTCTTTTTCAATGGAGAATCACTCTAATGGCCTTGGAAAAAAGAAATTATTATTGTTAAAACAATATTTTATTTTGAAAAAAACTCGCAAATTATAAAAGACTCCTACTCAAAACGTAATTGAATGCTAACAACCAATCCCACCAAACTTAGCAGCAACAGCAACTACATGGCTACCACCATGAAATCTCTTTCTGTGGTGACATTTGAATCTCCACTTCCCCTGGAAATAACACGAAGTTTTGTTTTGATCATCTGGTATTTTTCAAAACTAGCCATGAGAGCCAACCTGACTTCACAACCTTCCACATCTGATTCCACAGATACTGCAGTGGTCATATATCTGTGATTCACTTAAAGGGCTGCATGTGGACAGGATCTTTTGGGGAACAGGAGAAACAGTTGGGTTAGAACTGGTTCATGTGGTGCATGAACTGTGAAAGGAAGGGCTAAATTCACAGTCCTGGTGCAGACTGGACAGCACCTAGGTATAACTTTGTTGGAGGACATCACCTGAGTACACAGCCTTCCCTGGGAGAATGCACTGTACAGATTCTTCACTGAATAGTTAGTCAGACACCTGAAAGAAAGCAGACGTATTTCCTGGCTTCTTTAACTTGTTTCTTATTGCCTGAAGTTCCTGAAAATACAACCTAGATTCCCTCGGTATCGGCGAATGAAGTCACATGAAAAGTTTGCTCCTATTCACTCTTGTTGGTGGATTTCCAAGGGTAAAAGAATATAATCCATGTCTTCTCAGCCATGAGAAAACCACTGTCACTGAATATCCCTGGGATACTTCCTACATCCAACCAACAAAGAGAATGACAACCGAGGTTTTCTGATCAAAAACAAATGTGTCCTCTTGCTGAGAGATGGTGGCAGTGATATTTGCCTTACAGAGCCCTTCAGCATCCCTTAGTGAAGACAGGAAGTGATAATTGGTTGGGCTGAAGAGCTCCCTGTAAGTTGACAGATAAAAGGAAACCACACAGCTTTGCCATGTACAGTTGGTACATCCTCTTAACAAGTCAGGCACCGGCTTATTATAAAGAAGAGTGGACTTCCCTGCACCCATTAAAAAAGGCTTAATCATCTCAGAGCACACAGGCTCCAGGGAAGCCCATGTGTGGACTCTCACAGTGAGTGTCATCATATGGTCTGAGTGAAGGTTGACACACCATTGATGAAAAACATATCTTCATCCTCAAAACCCACAGGCAACAGCAGAAGGAAGACGTGGTGTCCAAAGTAATAAAGTATTATTTATTTATAATAAAGTATTATTATTTATTACTTTCCTCCATACTCTAGAGAAGACCAAGAAGAGCCTGCCAGCTATCATTCAGCTCCCAATTAAGTGCCCCCATGGTGTGTCTTTCTCCTTTCATTATCTCTCTGCAACTGTGGCAGTAGAATTCAATTTCTGTTTTGACACAGTGGGCCTTTGTCACCACACACATCAAATTATGAACAATAGCACACAAAAAGGCTATAATATCAACCTCAGAAATGGTGGGGAGTGACCAGTGCAAAAAAATAGAGGAAAACAGTAGAATGGGAAAGAATAGAAACCTCTTCAAGCAAATTAGAGATACCAAGGGAACATTTCATGCAAAGATGGGCACAATAAAGAACAGAAATGGTATGGACCTAACAGGAGCAGAAAATATTAAGAAGAGGTAGCAAGAATACACAGAACTATACAAAAAAGATCTTCATGACCCAAATAATCATAATTATGTGATCACTCACCTAGAGCCAGATATCCTGGAATGTGAAGTCAAGTGGGCCTTAGGAAGCATCACTATGATCAAAACTAGTGGAGGTCATGGAATTCCAGTTGAGCTATTTCAAATCCTAAAAGATGATGCTGTGAAAGTGCTGCACTCAATATGCCAGTTAATTTGGAAAACTCAGTAGTGGCCACAGGACTGGAAAAGGTCAGTGTTCATTCCAATCCCAAAGAAAGGCAATGCCAAAGAATATTCAAACTAATGCACAATTGCACTCATTTCACACACTAGAAAAGTAATGCTCAAAATTCTCCAAGCCAGGCTTCAACAGTATATGAACCATGAACTTCCAGATGTTCAAGATGGATGCAGAAAAGGCAGAAGAACCAGAGATCAAATTGCCAGTATCCACTGGATCATCGAAAAAGCAAGAGAGTTCCATAAAAATATCTGCTTCTGCTTTATTGACTACTCCAAAGCCTTTGACTGTGTGGACCACGATTCTTAAAATTCTTAAAATGCCAGACCACTTTACCTGCCTCCTGAGAAATTTGTATGCAGGTCAAGAAGTAACAGAAAGAACTGTACATGGAAAAACACACTGGTTCCAAATCGGGAAAGGAGTATGTCAAGTATGTATATTGTCACCCCGCTCATTTAACTTATATGCAGAGTACATTATGAGAAATGCTGGGCTGAATGAAGCACAAGGTGGAATCAAGATTGCCAGGAGAAATATCAATAACCTCAAAATCACAGATGCACCACCCTTATGGCAGAAAGTGAAGAGAAACTAAAGAGCCTCTTGATGAAAGTGAAAGAGGAGAGTGAAAAAGCTGGCTTAAAACTCAATTCAGAAAACTAAGATCATGGCATCCAGTCCATCACCTCATGGCAAATAAAAGGGGAAACAATGGAAACAGTGGCTGACTTTACTTTTCTGGGCTCCAGAATCACTGCAGATGGTGACTGCAGCCATGAAATTAAAATATGCCTTCTCTTTGGAAGAAAAGCTATGGCAAACCTAGACAGCCTATTAAAAAGCAGATACATCACTTTGCCAACAAAGGTCCATCTAGTCAAGGCTATGGTTTTATGGTTTTTCCAGTAGTCATGTATGGATGTGATAGTTGGACTACAAAGAAAGCTGAGTGCTAAAGAATTGCTGCTTTTGAACTGTGGTGTTGGAGAAAACTCTTGAGAGTCCTTTGGGCTGCAAGGAGATCCAACCAATCCATCCTAAAGGCAATCAGTCCTGAATATTCATTGGAAGGACTGATACTGAAGCTGAAACTCCAATACTTTGGCCACCTGATGCAAAGAACTGACTCTTTGGAAAAGACCCTGATGCTGGGAAAGATTGAAGGCAGGAGGAGAAGGGGACGACAGAGGATGAGAGGGTTGGATGGCATTACCTACCTGATGGACATGAGTTTGAGCAAGATCTTGGAGTTGGTGGTGGACAGGGAAACCTGGAGTGCTGCAGTCCATGAGATCACAAGTAGTCAGATGTGTCTGAGCGGCTGAACTGGGAGTTAAAGCAGGGTATTGTGCATCATCCCAGCACACAGCACCACCACCGGGGTGGACAGAGCACCTAAACTATGCCTCCTGCCCAACCCTATTAGTGATAATTTCTAAAAACATCTCAGTTCAGTTCAGTTCAGTCGCTCAGTCGTGTCTGACTCTTTGTGACCCCATGAATCACAGCACACCAGGCCTCCCTGTCCATCACCAACTCCCAGAGTTCACTCAAACTCATGTCCATCGAGTCGGTGATGCCAAAAAACATCTCAAGGTGACACCAAACATTTACATTAATAGTCCTAAATACTTTTGTTTCTCTGTTTAGTAATTGCTCTCTTAGGATCTTATTTTATTTGGGAATGACTGACATATTCATAAACTTCTGTGGCTTCAATGAGCAAAACTCTAGAACTTTGTTACCAAAGTTCATTTTAAGTAGACATTTAAACAAACATTTCTTCCTAAGAAATCATTTTAAGTAGACACTTCTTTTTTTAAAAACAAACAATTCAGGATGAAACTTTTTTTCATTTTATTTCTTTATTTATGTATTTTTGGCTGCACTTGGTTGTTTTTGTGCAGGCTTTCTCTAGTTGCAGAGAGTGAAGTCTTCTTTGTGTTGCGCAAACTTCTCATGGCAATGGCTTCTCTTGTTGCAGAGCATAGGATCTAGGCACACAGGTTTTAGTAGTTTCAGCATTTGGGCTCAGTATTTATGGTTCATGGGCTCTAGAGCATGGGCTCAATTGTTGTGGCACACAGGCTTAGTTTCTCTGAGGCATGTGGGATCTTCCCAGACCAGGAGTCAAATCCATATCCCCCGCATTGGCAGGCAGATTCTTATCCACTATGCCACCAGGGAAGTCTCTAAGCAGACATTTCTAAAATATAATTATTCTGAAAGAGTTTACTCAAAAGCTCTTCTCTCATTTACGTTTACCTTAAAGTTTCATCATATCAAGTTATTTTCCTTGCAACAGATACATTGTCTGGTTGTTGTTTAGTCACTATGTTATGTCTCACTCTTTTGCGACCTTATGAACTGTAGCCCACCGGGTTCCCCTCTCCATGGGATTGCCCAGGCAAGAATACTGGAGTGGGTTGCCATTTTCTTCTCCAAGGGATCTTCCTACCAAGGGATCAAGCCTGCATCTCTTACATCTCCTGCATTGGCAGGGGGATTCTTTACCACTGAGCCACCAGAGAAGCCCCTGCAAAAGATATAATAAGGTCTTATTTGACTTCTATTAAACCTAGATAAAATAAAGTATTATATTGACACTTAATGTTGATGACTCTAAAGACATGTCTATATTAATTAGATCAACAAACTTTAACTTTAGTACCAGATATCAATCTAATATTGAATGTTTCCCAGTATGAGTGAATCTGAAAGTCATTTTGGCTGGTTTCTTTTATACATAATTTGTAAACACTTACTTTCAAATTAAAATGAGCTCTTTATAAATTCAATTTTGATAATACTTTCTGGAGGTAGAGATATCTCACATGTATAATGTGTACACAGACTTATAAATGGGCAAAACTAGATATCTCGTGGCTTACCTTTAGAAAGAAAATTTAGTTATGAATCAGGTATTACAATACAAGCTTACTATTTTACAAAGAACAATTGGAATAATTAAAGTTGCTTGCTCAGAAGACTAAGGTTTTATTCTTTGAAAAGCTTGGCTGAGGGAGCATTCCCAGTGGCTTGAACAGCCACTTTGTCATTTTTTTTTTCCTTGGTTTCAAGTTCTGCCTGATTGAGCTAATTAGGCTCAGCCTCAGGTCCATGTGGCCTCTGTTTCCATTTCTGGTTTGTAGAGCTTTACAAGTGATCAACAGTTGCTTTAGTTCCCCCAAAGAACTGGTCTGTCACCTGCTGCTGCTGCTAAGTCACTTCAGTCGTGTCCGACCCAGTACAACCCCACAGACAGCAGCCCACCAGGCTCCTCTGTCCCTGGGATTCTCCAGGCAAGAATACTGGAGTAGGTTGCCATTTCCTCCTCCAATGCATAAGAGTGAAAAGTGAAAGTGAATTTGCTCAGTCTTGTCTGACTCTTCGCAACCCCATGGACTGTAGCCTACCAGGCTCCTCCGTCCATGGGATTTTTCCAGGCAAGAGTACTGGAGTGGGTTGTCATTTCCTTCTGCAGTCTGTCACCTAGACACATTTAAAAGATTGATTTGTCTGACTATATATCAGTGAAAAGATTTCTAACTAAACTGAAATTTATGAATTCTGTCTTCTAGAGTTTAATTAATCATTCCTTCAAAAAGACTGTATAAGACATTCAGCAAAGACCTTTCACCTTCCTAAGTTTACAAGTTAAGCCCAGAGCAAAAGTCACTAATTTTACTTTACTTAACCCCTGAATGCTAGTTTCCAGTTTTTACTTATTTGTATGGATTCACTGGAAAAGACTCTGATGCTGGGAAAGGTTGGGGGCGGGAGGAGAAGGGAACGACGGAGAATGAGATGGCTGGATGGCATCACCGACTCTGTGGACATGAGTTTGAGTGTACTCCAGGAGTTGGTGATGGACAGGGAGGCCTGGCGTGCTGTAATTCATGGGGTCACGGAGAGTCGGACACGACTGAGCGACTGAACTGAACTGAACTGATGGATCAGATTATCCTGTTGGTTTCTTTTAGTATGTATAGTTAATACTTCCTGAGGGGCAGATCTATATGTCTTGTTTTATAACACAAAGGGGAAGCATTTCTCAGTGAAATGTGTCTATCCCACAACATAATTACACAAAAGAGCTTGAAGGTGGGAGGAGAAGGGGACAACAGAGGATGAGATGGTTGGATGGCATTACCAACTTAATGGACATCAGTTTGAGTAAACTCTGGAAGTTGGTGATGGACAGGGAGGCCTGCCGTGCTGCAGTCCATCGGGTCGCAAAGAGTCAGACGTGACTGAGTGACTGAACTTAACTGATATATATACAAATTTTTGTATACTTTATCCCAATCCTGTCAACTTTTATACAGTTAAATTTAGCTTTCGTTGGGATCCAGTCAACAAGTTTCAATCTTATAGGAGAAGTTCTAGAAGTTGTTCTCCTTTATTCCCTGTCCATTTTATCTAATTTTAAATAAAATACTCTGGAATTCCCAGAGGGAGTGAGAAATGAAATATTCCCTGCCATATCAGTAAACACGGATGTCACAATCACCAGCAATGGCAAGCACCACAGACAGTGAGCTGGTGAGTGCTGAAGGAACTCAGGAAGATAATGCTGCTGCTGCTAAGTCACTTCAGTCATGTCCGACTCTGTGTGACCCCACTAACGTCAGCCCACCAGGCTCCCCAACCCCTGGGATTCTCCAGGCAAGAACACTGGAGTGGGTTGCCATTTCCTTCTCCAATGTGTGAAAGTGAAGTCGTTCAGTCGTGTCCGACCCTTAGCCACCCCATGGACTGCAGCCTACCAGGCTCCTCCATCCATGGGATTTTCTAGGCAAGAGTACTGGAGTGGCTTGCCATTGCCTTCTCCGCAGAAAGATAATAATTCTTGCCATATAGCAGCCATCAGACAGTTCAGTTCAATTCAGTCGCTCAGTCATGTCTGACTCTTTGCAACACCATGGACTGCAGCACCCCAGGCCTCCCTGTCCACCACCAACTCCTGGAGCTTACTCAAACTCATGTCCACTGAGTTGGTGATGCCATCCAACCGTCTCATCCTCTGTCATCCCCTTCTCCTCCCGCCTTCAATCTTTCCCAGCATCAGGGTTTTTACAAATAAGTCAGTTCTTTGCATCAGGTGGTCAAAGTATTGGAGCATCAGCCCTTCCAATGAATATTCAAGACTGATTTCCTTTAATATGGACTGGTTGGATCTCCTTGCAGTCCGAAGGACTCTCAAGAGTCTTCTCCAACACCACAGTTCAAAAGCATCAATTCTTCGGCGCTCAGCTTTCTTTACAGAGAAGGCAATGGCAAGCCACTCCAGTACTCTTGCCTAGAAAATCCCATGGATGGAGGAGCCTGGTAGGCTGCAGTCCGTGGGGTCGCTAGGGGTCGGACACGACTGAGCGACTTTACTTTCACTTTTCACTTTCACACATTGGAGAAGGAAATGGCAACCCACTCCAGTGTTCTTGCCTGAAGAATCCCAGGGAAGGGGGAGCCTGGTGGGCTTCCATCTATGGGGTTACACAGAGTCGGACACGACTGAAGTGACTTAGCAGTAGCAGCAGCAGCTTTCTTTATAGTCCGACTCTCACATCCATACATGACTACTGGAAAAACTATAGCTTTGGCTAGATGGACCTTTTTGGCAAAGTAATGTCTCTGCTTTTTAGTAGGCTGTCTAGGTTGGCCATAACTTTTCTTCCAAGGAGCAAGCATCTTTTAATTTCATGGATGCAGTCACCATCTGCAGTGATTTTGGAGCCCAAAAAAATAGTCTGTCACTGTTTCCACTGCTTCCCCATCTATTTCCCATGAATTAATGAGACCAGATGCCATGATCTTAGTTTTCTGAATGTTGAGTTTTAAGCCAATTTTTTCACTCTCGTCTTTTACTTTCATCAAGAGGATAATAATTCTTGCCATATAGCAGCCATCAGACAGTACCCACTCCCTATGCTGAGCCCTGAGGAAACTCAGAATGTGAAAACAGAGGATACTGGTTCCAGATAGCTGAGGTGCATATCAAAGGAATGCTTCAGTGAGACAGACTCTTGCATCTTCCCATACATAGAAAAGCATAAAATTCCTTACCTTTGAATATCTGGTTTTCTTTAACAATAATCTTTTGATGTCCAGACTACTTTGTTGCAAAACTTCCATATAAACTGGCTCCTCCCCTTGCCTCCTCAGAGACTTCTTTCAGGGTTCTTTGAGATGCTCTCTCTCAGCGTAAAGTCCTAAAAATTCCTCCTGAATAAAACATAACTCTCAACTTTTAGGTTGCTAATATTTTTTAAGTCAACAGAGGTTTGAGTCAAGGATTTCAGGCTCTTGGCCTAACTGCTGCCCCAAGTAACTGTTGGTTAAGCATCTCAGTGTAAAAAAAATTTTTCCAACCTCTTAAATATATATTTTAAAAACTTGGGTAAATAGAGAAGACTCATATGACTTTTAATGTTGAAGATTAGTAGGGGATCCCTTTTGGCCCATTTAATCTTAGTTAATATAATATCAAAACCTTGTGTTTTGATCACATGCATGTCTATTTTATTTATCCCATTTTAAATAACCATCTGAAGATTTCTTTATTCATTTGAGATAAGTCTTTCTTAAAATTTCTTTCTTGTCCCAACACGTATCTAGACTTTCCTTTCCTTACAGGTTTTTTTTTCTTGTTAACATTCATTATTCTAATGTTTTATTGGCATCTGTAAAACCCATTGAAGAGAAGCAAAGATCACAAATAAAGCTTCCCAAACTGGTTTTTCTTACCTGCTTTAAACTAAAGAAGTTTGTAGATTAACCATTAAACATATTTCTTTTTTCTCCCTTTGATTTCTATACAAGTACCAATAAAAGAGCTATTTATAATGAGAGTACTCTAAAAATTTATCAATTTAGAAGTTTCTCCAGTTTAAAGGATCCATATTTGGCTATTCAGTTCAGTTCAGTTGCTCAGTCGTGTCCTACTCTCCGCAACCCCATGAATCACAGCACGCCAGGCCTCCCTGTCCATCACCAACTCCCAGAGTTCACTCAAACTCATGTCCACAGAGTCGGTGATGCCATCCAGCCATCTCATTCTCCGTCGTCCCCTTCTCCTCCCTCCCCCAACCCTTCCCAGCATCAGAGTCTTTTCCAGTGAGTCAACTCGTCGCATGAGGTGGCCAGAGTATTGGAGTTTCAGCTTTAGCATCAGTCCTTCCAATGAACATCCAGGACTGATCTCCTTTAGAATGGACAGGTTGGATCTCCTTGCAGTCCAAGGGATTCTCAAGAGTCTTCTCCAACACCACAGTTCAAAAGCATCAATTCTGTGGCGATCAACTTTCTTCACAGTTCAACTCTCACATCCATACATGACCACTGGAAAAACCATAGCCTTGACTAGACGGACCTTTGTTGGCTATTAATGAGATATATATTAATAGTAATTCAAGCCATTAAGACATAAAAGAATGGGGGAGGAGGTCACCTAAATAAAAATATCCAGAAAGTTTACTCCTAAAAATAGTGTGACAGAAATGAAAATTACTATATACACACACAAAACCCCCTAAGAAGATCAGGTAGAACATTTTCATCTCAAAGACACAAGAAGAGAAATACAAGTTTCCCCAGAAGGCCTTTGTTTACAGTAAGAATTCTGAAAAACTATTTTTATCAAGCCAGTGTTTTAAACTTATGTATGTATGTATGCAATAAAAGAACCTCCTCATTTTTTTAACCATTTCAATATCTCTTTATTAAAATATCTTCAATAACAGACAAAATGTTTCCTTTAGATTTACAAATTTATTCAAGATTTTTTTTTTCCAGGTTCAATGCATGATACAGGATGCTCGGGGCTGGTGTACTGGGAACCTCCTCATTTTTAAGATGGATTTCCTTTAATTCCCAGTGAAAGTACTTGTAAATTTTGCAGGTATATAAACCTGGGTGGGATATTAGGTGGGGGCTGGCAATATGTCTTTCTTGTTTTGAAAACTTTATTCCCCATTCAGAGGTCAGTTTGTCAAAATAATATCACTAGTGTAGCCAACTCAAGGAAAAATGACAGGCCAGTCTTCTCCTTAATTACCCAATCCAACACTACTCGGTCTTTTAAGTGAACAAAGCCTTCCCAGTCCTTCAACCAAGGATAAACCAGTCAGTCTAACCTGAGTAAAATCTTCCTAGTGGCTTTCACTGAGGATAATCCACTCAGTGTCTAAACTGAGCCCGTGTTTTTCAGGCTCTCCTAATATCTTTCAATTGTGGGGGTCACTCCCCAATATCTTTCAACTGTGAAACAAATTACTTGTTCAGTTCAGTTCAGTCATTCAGTCGTGTCCGACACTTTGCGACCCCTTGAATCACAGCACGCCAGGCCTCCCTGTCCATCACCAACTCCCGAAGTTCACTCAAACTCATGTCCACAGAGTCGGTGATGCCATCCAGCCATCTCATTCTCTGTCATCCCTGTCTCCTCCCACCCCCAATCCCTCCCAGCATCAGACTCTTTTCCAGTGAGTCAACTCGTCGCATGAGGTGGCCAAAGTATTGGAGTTTCAGCTTTAGCATCAGTCCTTCCAGTGAACACCCAGGATTGATCTCCTTTAGAATGGACTGGTGTTAGACACTGCCAAATAAAACTCAGGATCATCAACCAAAAATAGGGAGATCTGAGAACCAGTAGAGACTCACCCAATTCATCTGGACTCTCCAAGGAGACAGATAGGCACAGGAGGCCTCTACTGGTACCAAGGCTCTGGATCCTTATAGAGTTCAGGCAAAGGAGAGAAAGTTGCTCTGGTCCCTTCATGGTCACCGTAACTATCAACCGAAAAAAAAAAAAAAAGCACAACCTAAAAGTTGAGAGTTATGTTTTCTTTTTTTTTAATATATATATTTTATTGAAGTATAGTTGACTTACAATGTTTCAGGTACGCAGCAAGGTGATTCAGTTATACAAATACATATATATTATTTTTGAAATTATTTTCCATCATAGGTTATTATAAGATATTGACTATGGTTCCCTATGCTGTACAGTGAACCTTTGTTGCTTGTTGTATATACACTTTTTATTAGAAATCTAGCATTCTTTTCATACGAAGTCAAACAAGTGGACTCAAAATGTCATAATTTTTTAATTTAGGGAAAAATGCATATGTTTTCTAAAATTATATTATAAATATTTATATATATACATACAAAAGTTTTTCTACTACACTTGATAAAAGCTTGAGAAAGAACATCAAAAAAAAAAAGAACAGATGGAATAATTGGAGAACATAAACTAAACGAAATAGGAGCACTGAAGATGAAATAGAAAAAGTGAAACAAACAAAAAAGTAAAAGATCATCATAGAGTCCAGTTGTTTATAAACATGACTGCTCATTAGAAACATAACTGGAGCTCTAGAGAAAAAATGTAACACCTGAGCATTTGTAAAATTTCCGTATAATTCTGATAAGCATCTGGATTTTATAAAGTGATTACAGGTGTTTTCTTTTATTAGATGCTAGTTTTAGTGATGTAGAGTTCTATTATTTTTCTGTTGACCAATCATGATACAATGATATTGAGTGAATAATCGAAACATAACCGCATGAGACAGGATGCTCAGGGCTGGTGCACTGGGATGACCCTGGGGGATGGGATGGGGAGGGAGGTGAGAGGGGGATTCTGGATGGGAAACACATGTGCACCCGTGGCTGATTCATGTCAATGTTTGGCAAAAACCACTACAATATTGTAAAGTAATTAGCCTCCAATTCAAATAAATAAATTAATTTAAATTTTAAAACAATAGTTACGTAACCACAATAGAAAAAGACATTTATCAGTTTTCACAATCAGTAACCAGACAAAATTTAAAAAAAGATAATTACAGTAGCAAGCCATAATGGGAACATGATTAACTTAACAATTTAAAATAATTACGTACAACTGGGGTGGGGGGTGGAGAAGGAAATGGCAACCCACTCCAGTATCCTTGCCTGGAGAATCCCAGGGACAGAGAAGCCTGGTGGGCTGCCATCTATGGGGTCAGAAAGAGTTGGACTCAACTGAAGCAACTTGGCAGCAGCAGCAGGGAACAGGGTCAAGGGAGTAATGTGGTAAGTGGAAGTACATACAGGCGCATGTTTTCATCCACCCAGTCAGTCTGTGTCTTCTGGTTGGTGCATTTAATCCATTTACATTTAAGGTAATGATTGATATATATGATCCGATTACCGTTTTCCTAATTGTTTTGGGTTTATTTTGGGTCTTTTCCTTCTCTTGCATTTCCTGCCTACAGAAGTTCCCTTAGCATTTGTTGTAAAACTGGTTTGGTGGTGCTGATTTTTTTTGCTTATCTGGAACCTTTTGATTTCTCCATCAAATCTGAAGGAGAGTCTTGCTGGGTAGAGTAGTCTTGGTTGTAGATTCTTCCCTTTCATCACTATAAATGTATCATGCCATTCCCCTCGGGCTTGTAGAGTTTCTGTTGAGAAGTCAGCTGATGGCCTGATGGGAGTTCCCTTGTATGCTATTTGTCCCTTTTCCCTTATTGCTTTTAATATTTAATCTTTGTCTTTAATTTTTGACAGTTTGATTACTATGTATCTTGTATGTGTTTGTATCTTGGTGTGTTTCTCTTTGTTTGTCCTTTGGGGGACTCTCTGTGCTTCCTGCTTTTGGTTGATTATTTCCTTTCCCATGTTCAGGAAGTTTTCAGCTATTAACTCTTCAAATATTTTCTCAGGTCCTTTCTCTCTCTCTTCTCTTTCTGGGACTCCTATAATGAGAATGTTAGAATTTAATGTTTTCCCATAGGTCTCTTAGGCTGTCTTCATTTCTTTTCATTCTTTTTTCTATATTCTGTTCTGTGTCAGTGATTTCCACCATTCGGTCCTCCAGGCCATTTATCCATCCTTCTGCCTCAGTTATTCTGCTGTTGATTCCTTCTAGTGCATTTTTCATCTCTGTTTGTTTGTTTTTTAGTTCTTCTAGGTCTTTGGAAAACACTTCTTGCATCTTCTTCATTCTTTTCCCAAGATCCTGTATCATCTTCACTATCATTATTTTGAATTCTTTTTCAGGAAGGTTGCCTATCTCCACCTCACTTAGTTGTTTTTCTTGGATTTTTTCTTGTCCCTTCATCTGGGACATAACTTTCTGCTTTGCGACCCCTACCAGGCTCCTCCCTCCATGGGATTCTTCAGGCAAGAATACTGGAGTGGGTTGCCATTTCCTTCTCCAGGGGCTCTTCCCAACCCAGGGATCAAACCTGGGTCTCCCGCATTCCAGGTAGACACTTTAACCTCTGAGCCACCAGGGAAGCCCTCATAGTGATTAACTTTCTGTAATATGGTTTTGTTTTAGCCTCTGTAGGACTGAGCTTCTTTTTGCTTCTGTCTGCCCTCTGATGGAGGAGGTTAAGAGGCTTGTATAAGCTTCTTGATGGGAGGGACTGGTGATGGGAAGAACTAGGTCTTGCTCTGGTGGGCAGGGCCTTGCTCAGAAAAGCTTTAATCCAATTATCTGCTGTTGAGTGGTGTTGTACTCCCTCCCTGGTAGTTGTTTGGCATGAGGCTACCCAGCCTGGGGTCTACAGGCTCTATGGTAGGGTTAATGGTGAACTCCAAGAGGGTTTATACCAAGGGGGACCTTCCAGTGCCCCCATCCCTGTGGTGAGTCCCTGCCAACTCACGCCTCCATAGGAGGCTCTCCAACACTAGCAGGTAGTTTTGGTTCAGTCTCCTATGGGGTCACTTCTCCTTTTCTGTGGGTCTTGGTGTGTGCAAAATTTTATTTGTGCCCTCCAAGACTGGAGTCTCTGTTTCCCTCAGTCCTTTGGAAGGCCTTTAATCAAACCCCACTGGTCTTCAAGGTCAGATTTCCTGGAGATTCCCAGTCCCTTTGTCAGATCCCCAGGCTGGGAAGCCTGAAGTGGGGTTCAGAACCTTCACAACAGTGCAAGAACTTCTTTGGCATTATTGTTCTCCAGGTTGTGGGTCACCCACCCAGCAGATATGGAATTTGATTTTACTGTGATTGTGCCCCTCCTATCGTCTTGCTGTGGCTTCTTCTTTGTCTTCGGATGTGGGGTATCTTTTTTTGGTGGGTTCCAGCATCCTCCCGTCAATGGCTGTTCAACAGCTAGTTGCAGTTTTGGTGCTCTCCCAGGAGGAGATGAGCTCACGTCCTTCTACTCTGCCATCTTGAACCAGAACTGACAGTTATGTTTTTTTCAGCAGATATTATAAGGACTTGAAGTCTAGGAGACAGGCTTTCACATAAGCTCTAAGAAAACTGTTCTGAAGAGCAAGTGAGGGGTTGGGGGAGCCAGGATATACAGAAGTTTTTGCAAAAATACCACATATTCAGAACAAAAGGCTACTGCCTTGTTTCTGTTTGGGGGAGGTTGAGAATACTTTATTAGTTTCTGTAATCAAACTCATTAGATAAGATCTTACACATTTAATACCATTAAATACAAACGGAAAAAATTATGTTAATGTTTCTAGACTGATATGGCTGTTAATTTCTTTTTATTATTATTATTATTATTATATAAACTGTGTGCCCGGGCATATTAGTTACCTATTGCTGTGTTACAAATTACCCTAAAACTTAACAGCTTAAAATAATAATACTGATACAGTCTCACCCAGTTTGGGAGGGTCAGAAATTTGGAAGTGGCTTAACTGGTTGGTTGTAGCTCAGTGTCTTCTACGTGATTGCAGCCAAGAGGTTGGCCAGGGCTGTGGACATCAGAAGGTTTGACTGGGGCTGGAGGGTCCATTTTCAAGTTTGCTCTTCCATGCAACTGGCCAAACAGTGCTGGCCATTGGCAGGAGACCTCAGCTTCTCGCCTTGTAGACCTGCCCAGAGGGCTGCTTGAGTGTCCTCCTGAGAGAAAAGGATCCAACAGAGAACCAGATGGAAGCGGCAGTGTCTTTTGTGACCTAGCTTTGGAAGTTACACATTGACATTTCAACACTGGTTACACAGCCCAGCCCTAGTCCGTGTGAGAGGGGAACACCAGGAGGCCAGGATCACTAGAGCTATACTGGAGGCTGGCTACCACGCAGGGACTCTATTGGCCACATATATGTATTGCTTCTAATCCTCACAACACTGCTATGGGCTGGGTTTTTTGTCCTCACTGAATGGGTAAAAAACATCCCCAAAGGAATTAAGTGTCTGGGAATTCCCTCATGGTTCAGTGGTTAAGAATCCACCTGCCAAATGCAGAGGATTCGGGTTCGATTCCTGGTCCGAGAGAATTCCCCATGCCAAGAGGCAACTAAAACCATGCTCTACAACTATGGAAGCTCACACGCCTAGAGCCCATGCTCCAAAATAGGAGAAGCCACCACAGTGAGAAGTTCATACTCTGCAGCTAGAGAGCAGCTCCTGCTGGCCTCAACTAAAGAAAGCCCGAGTGCAGCAACAAAGACCCAACACAGCAATATGGCTGTTAATTTCTGTACAATGCCAACCAACATGTACAACTGGGATACTTTTCCAAAGTTGACAACACAGCTGAAGTTTCTAAAATTTCAAGTTAGATATAGATAGATTCATTTATTCATATAAAAGACCGATAGCAGTATGTTATACATCAATATCATCCACAGCTTTTCCAGGTTCTGCAGTCATCTGAGCAAAATTGCAGAGATATCCAGCACACTCCATTTAAAAAAAAAAAAAAGATAAAAAACAAAACTCCAGAAATTAGCAAAGTTCTGTTACTGTTGTGGTACTTGGCACCATTTTTTTATTAGCTTTTCAATCTTCACCTGGAAAGAAAAAATTCTAGAACAATGTCATTAAAAACAGCTGTGATAAAGCATAGTCACTACTACATATCATAAAGCAGGTACAAGATATTTTACATTCACAGAAGTATGATACAGTACTGGCCTACATCTATAATATTAGTAGATATAATTTAAATGATTTTCTTTGAGACTTGATTCTACTTTTGCAGCAGAGGACCCAAAGGATGGCTATGACACAGCTCTGGCTACTGTTATAAAAAGAAAACTAGATATCTCAAGTTAAGGAGTTTATCACTTTTCTATGTGTGGAAAATGCAAGAGTCTGGGCTCACTGAAGTCATTCCTTTGATGTACGCCTCGGCTATCTGGGATCAGTATCCTGTGTTTTCTCATCCTCAGTTTCCTCAGGCTGCACCTTTGTTGGTAGCTACAGTCTAATGACTGCTAGATGCTTGGCATTCCTTTTTTCCTTCCTGAACTCCCTCAGGGCTCACCGTTAAGGGTAGGTGCAATTGTTGATGACTGTGACATTCTTCGTTTACTGATATGGCAGGCAATATTTTATTTCTCCCTGTCTGATCCCCTTTAACAATCTCTTCCTCTGGTATTCAGGGTGAGAGATCGTCATTTTTTTTCTCTCTGACCTCTGTCTCCTTCACTACTTCTTCCTTCCTTTCCTGTGCACCCCAGGAGCTTTCCTCATAGGCAGACATGTCACTGGGGACATTGCAATGAGCAGGACCACAGTTCCTACTTCTTCCAATCTACAATTGAGTGTCCATCTTCTTCCAATTGCCTAAACGCCAGTGCTCCCTGGGGGCCCAGTCTGTAGCACTCCTCTCTCCCTCTCTGTAAGACTCTCCCATATGTAAACAAATCTCTAGGGTATATGACTGGAAGTGGAAGCACTGGTATATGACTGGAAGTAGAACACTTTTGTCTTCCACTCTGTAAGATATACGGAGATGGCAATGGCAACCCACTCTAGTACTCTTGCCTGGAAAATCCCATGGATGGAGGAGCCTGGTAGGCTGCAGTCCATGGGGTCTCGAAGAGTCGGACACAACTGAGTGACTTCACTTTCACTTTTCACTTTCATGCATTGGAGAAGGAAATGGCAACCCACTCCAGTGTTCTTGTCTGGAGAATCCCAGGGATGGTGGAGCCTGGTGGACTGCCATCTATGGGGTCACACAGAGTCAGACACGACTGAAGCGACTTAGCAGCAGCAGCAGCTGTAAGATATTATCAAATTGCTCTCCAAAGTATTATACCAATGTGCATTCCCTCCAGCCAAGTGTAAGTTTATCTGCTACTTTACAAATATTTTTGTGGACACTGTTGCTGCCTCACACAGATCCCCTTTACAATCTGATATACCCTGTTATAGCTCTTGGGCACATTGGCTGCTAATGACTCCCAGATGCCCTTTGCTGGACCACTGCCCTTGGCAATGGGGGTCTCCTATCTTGTATTCCCTGCAGTAGGCCTCTACACATTTTTGGTTTTTGAGTTGGGTCCAAGATGGAAAGAATAAAATGGAAACAAGAGAAGGACATCACAGTCTCTGTCTCTTCCAGGCTTGGTCCTCCCAAGCTCCAGGGCAAAGAAAGACATGGGAAGAAGAAAAGGAGGAAGGAAAAAAGAAAGGACTTCAAGGAGGAGGAGAATGGGGGACACTGGTTTAAATCTGCTCTCCAGGCCAGCTGGGCAGGAGGATGGAAGCTGGGCAAGCCTCTCTTTGCAGGTGTCAAGGATACTGAAAACCCACATCACCTCCTGCCAAGAAAAGCCTTTTCTGCCTCTGTCATCTGCTCACCCAATCCCTCATTCATACACTTGTCTTCTCTTTCTTTTTTAGCTATTTCCCTGAGTCCATTCACTCTCCTTATTTGTTCACTGTTTCTGTCTCCAGTGCGGAGAACTGCTCAGTGCCAAACAGCAGCTCAATGCTTGTTACGTGAATTCATGGATAAATCTCACTTGATATACAAGGATTTTTAATAAAGAACAAAATGTTTCATAGAAGTTGCAAGTGTAATATTTCTTCCTCAACCTGTTGCTAAACCCTACACTTACTCATCACACACAGTGAAAAGTGAAAGTTATTGTCCCTCAGTCGTGTCTGACTCTTTGCAACCCCATGGACTGCAGCCTGCCAGGCTCCTTTGTCCATGGGATTTCCCAAGCAAGAATACTGGAGTGGGTTGCCATTTCCTTCTCCAGGGGATCTTCCCTACCCAGGGATCGAACCCAGGTCTCCTGCATTGCAGGCAGATTCTTCACCACTTCAGTCATCAGGGAATCCCAAACACCAGCACTTCCAAATGTGAAATTGCAGCCCTATTTCCCATAACAAACCTAGCTTCTCCTTTTTCATCTCCATGGTCTCAGAGACTTGCCTCTTCTTCTCTCTCTGCAATCCTGGACACTTAGGGAAGGCTCTACCAAGCATCTGGTCTGCCTGGAGCCACAGACCACATGCCCTTCCATTTTTTTTCATCTTGTGCACCTTCCTGGTAGTTTTTAAGATGTATGTCTATAAAATCCTTTGGCTTCACTTCTCTGCAGTCCTACCTCGAATAGGGCCACTTCCTTAGATAAAGACCCATCCTACCTGTTTTCTCCTTAAAATTCCTCTTGTTCCTTCCAGATCCTATCACTATTCCATTCACTCCACCTCACTCCCCAAAGCCACATGTGAGTGAGCACATGCACACACACACATTCTTTCTCTCTGTGTGTATTTATATACCAATAATTTGTTGATAATATATTATATACAAATTGTATAAATATATGATATGTATGTTGATGCTCAGTCACCCAGTTGTGTCCAACTCTTTGCCACCCCATGGACTGCAGCCTGCCTGGCCTCCCTGTCCTTCACCATCTCCCAAAGTTTGTCCAATTTCATGTCCATTGTGTTGTTGATGCCATCCAACCATCTCATCCTCTGACACCCTCTTCTCCATCTGCCCTCAATCTTTCCCAGCATCAGAGACTTTTTTAATGAGCTGGCTGTTTGCATTCCTTGAGCAAAATACTGGAGCTTCAGCTTCAGCATCAGCCCTTTCAATGAGTATTCAGGGTTGATTTCCCTTAAGATTGACTGGCTTGATCTCCTTGCTGTCCAAGGGACTCTTAGGAGTCTTCTCCAGAACCACAGTTTGAAGGCATCAATTCTTTGGCGCTCTGCCTTCTTTATGGTCCAGTTCTCACAACAATACATGACCACTGGGATGACCATAGCCTTGACTATACAGAACTTTGTCAGCAGAGTAATGTCTCTGCTTTTCAACACACTGTCTAGGTTTGTCATAGCTTTCCTGCCATGTAGCAATAACCTAATTTCATGGCTGCAGTCACCATTCACAATGACTTTAGAGCCCAAGAAGAGGAAATCTGTCACTAGTTCCACCTTTTCCCCTTCTATTTGCCATGAAGTAATGGGGTTGGATGCCATGATCTTAATTTTTTAATATTAAGTTTTAAGCCAGGTCTTTCACTCTCCTCCTTCACCCTCATCAGGAGGCTCTTTAGTTCCTCTTCACTTTCTGCCATTACAATGGCATCACCTACATATCTGAAGTTGATGTTTCTCTGGCCTATCTTAATTCCAGCTTGTAACTCATCCAGCCCAGCATTTCTCATGATGTGCTCAGCGTATAGGTTAAATAAATAGCATAACAGCAGACAGCCCTGTCATACTCCTTTCTCAATCCTGAATCAATCAGTTGCTCCATACAGGGTTCCAACTGTTGCTTCTTGACCCATATACAGATTTCTCAGAAGACAGGTGAGATGGTCTGGCATTCTCATCTCTGTAAGAGCTTTCCACAGTTTGTTATGATCCACACAGTCAAAGACTTTAGTGTAGTCAATGAAACAGAGGTAGACTTTTTTGAAATCCCCTTGTTTTCTCTATGATCCAGCAAATGTTGGCAATTTTATCTCTGGTTCCTCTGCCTTTCCTAAACCCTACTGGGACATCTGGAAGTTCTTGGTTTGTATAATGCTGAAGCCTAGCATGCAAGATTTTAAGCATGACCTTACTAGCATGGGAAACAAGTGCAATTGTCCAATGGTTTGAACATTCTTTAGTTCTGCTCTTCTTGGGAACCAGGATAGAGATTGACCTTTTCCAGTCTGTGGCCACTGCTGGGTATTCCAGATTTGCTGACATATTGAGTGCAACACTTTGATAGCACCATCCATCTTTCAGGGTTTTGAATAGCTGTTCTGGAATTCCATCACATCCACTAGCTTTACTGACAGCAGTGCTTCCTAAGGTCCACTTGGCCTCACACTCCAGAACGTTTGGCTCTGAGTGACTGACCACACTGTCATAGTTATCTGGTTCATTAAGATCTTTTTTTGTATGATTCTTCCATGTATTCTTTCCATCTCTTCTTGATGTCTTCTGTGTCTACTAGGTCTCCAGTGTTTCTGTCCTTTATTGTGCCCATCTTTGGGAAAATGTTCTCTTGATATTTGCAATTTTCCTGAAGAGATCTCTAGACTTTTCCCTTCTATTGTTTTCCTCTATTTTTATGCACTGTTCATTGAAGAAGGCCTTCTTGTCTCTGCTTGCTATTCTTTGGAACTCTGTGTTTAGTTGGATGTACCTTTCCCTTTCTCTATATGTATATGTGTGTGTGTGTGAGTATATTATATATGAAAGTGAAAGTCTCTCAGTTGTGTCTGATTCTTTTCAACCCCATGGACTATACAGCCCATGGAATTCTCCAGGCCAGAATATTGGAGTGGGTAGCCTTTCCCTTCTCCAGGTGATCTTCCCAATCCAGGAATCAAACCCAGGTCTTGCTCATTGCAGGCAGATTCTTTACCAGCTGAGCCACAAGGGAAGCCATATATATTTGGCCACCTTCCTCTCCCTCACTGTGCTTTCTCTGCACAGGTGTTGCCACCTCATACATAGGCTCTTTATTCTGGACCTTTGACTATGGATGCTGTGGTAGGCAGACTAATAACCCCCCAAGAGGTCTACATCTTCAGAACCTAGGAATATGTTACCTTATATGACATAAAAGTCTTTGTGATATAGTTAAATTAAGTATCTTAAGATTATCCTGGGTTAGCCAGCTGAGTCTGCTGTAATCACAGGAGGTCCTTTCAGAGGAAAGAGGGAGGCAGGAGAGTCAGAGAAGGAGATGTGATGGTGGAAACGGAGGAGTGAACGAGAAAGAAATTTTAAGGTTTTACGCTGCTGACTTTGAAGATGGAGAAAGGGGCCACAAATCAAGGAATACTGGAAGTCTCAAGAAGCCTGAAAAAGGCAAGGAACAGATCCTTTCCTAGATAGGGCCCTAAATTGAACATACATCTGCCAATACCTTGATTTTGGTGCAGTGCAACACATTTTGAACTTCTGACCTCCAGAACGGCTAGATAACAAATTTGTGTTGTTTTAAGCTACTTTGTTACAACAACGACAGGAAACTAATACAGGCATCAATTTGTACAACTCCAGTAGCTGTAAGTGCACCACCTGAGAAACTATTCCCAGCAGCTTTGTTTGGTACTGCTCATGCATAATGCCTTGGCTAATTTCAATCAGTCTGTGACTGGAGAATAATGGTATCCTTCAGGCATTGCCTGAGGTGAAGTTCTCCCAGAAGCAAACTCTCAAACAAGGCAAGCCACTCCAGTACTCTTGCCTAATCCCATAGATGGAGCAGCCTGGTAGGCTGCAGTCTGTGGGGTTGCTAAGGGTCAGACACGACTGAGCGACTTCACTTTCACTTTTCACTTTCACACATTGGAAAAGGAAATGGCAACCCACTCCAGTGTTCTTGCCTAGAGAATCCCAGGGACAGGGGAGCCTGGCGGGCTTCCATCTATGGGGTCACACAGAGTCGGACACGACTGAAGTGACTTAGCAGCAGCAGTTTAATTGAGAGGTGATGCCAGGAAAGGTGAACAGGGGAGTGAGGAAATGAGACAGTGAAGGGAAGGCAGTCAATAAAGGTATGTTATCAATAAGCTGCCAGTGGGCAGTTAGGGCTCAATCCCACAGAGGAACTCTGGAAGCCATTGAAGAACATGTCCCAAACCTTGTCCCCCCAAACCTCTGCCCAATGGGAAAAGGAACTGGGTGAGATGTGTATATACCTACTCCTCTCAGTCATTGGTTGAGGGCCATGTAGGAATGATGGGAGGGTGTTCTTTGGCCAGCACAAACAGAACTACCTTCACACTTCGGAGAAAGCCCTCAGACAAAGATATGTGGATTCCTGCCACAGAGAGCACTGAAGTAGGAGTCCCAAGCAGTGACGTATCTGTCCAGTCAGCACTGAGGCAAGTGCATGCCCCTTCAGAAAGGAGACACCTCCAGATCCTCAGCTTCCATACCTCTCCTGACTAAAGTGGAAATAGTATGGGCTCTGGGTTCTAATCCCAGAGAAGGCAATGGCAAGCCGCTCTAGTACTCTTGCCTAGAAAATCCCATGGATGGAGGAGCCTGGTAGGCTGCAGTCCGTGGGGTCGCTAGGGGTCAGACACGACTGAGCGACTTTACTTTCACTTTTCACTTTCACACATTGGAGAAGGAAATGGCAACCCACTCCAGTGTTCTTGCCTGGAGAATCCCAGGGAAGGGGAAGCCTGGTGGGCTTCCGTCTATGGGGTCACACAGAGTCAGACACGACTGAAGTGACTTAGCAGCAGCAGCAGCTGGGTTCTAATACAGGCACCTCTATGGGACTCTGCAGAGCGTCTCTCAATTTGGATTTACCTGTTTTATCATGATTAGACTGCAGTGAGAAGCAATAGTGTACCCTTCATGTCAGGGGATATGTAATGTCAACATTGTTAATATTACTGATCTTGACCTTGATCCCTTGGTTAAAGTGTTGGCAGCCAGAATTCTCCACTTTTATATTATCCCTTTATGATTAATAAATATGCTGAAGAGATACTTTCAGATTTTGTTTCTCATTGATTTTTATCCATTAATTTTAGCGACCATCAGTGGATCTTGCCTGCTACTGTTATTACTGTAGAGTTGGCTAGTGGCAAATTTCTATTTCCCTCATTTTTAGACCTAGTTTTGTTGTAGTGTTTTCTGTTTTCTTTTTTTGGCTACATAGTGTAGTATGTGAGATTTTAAGTTCCCTGACCAGGGATCAAACCTGTACCCCATGCAGTGGAAGCATGGAGTCTTAACCACTGGAAGTCCTTAGACCTAGTTTTAAATTCTTTCACACCTCAGTTTCCTCATCTGTAAATGAGGATAATAATTTTCCTGCTAGAGACAAAAAGCAACATGACATAAGAATAAAAGGATTCATCCTCCAGGAAAGTACAAGGATCCCAAGTGCATACTTGCAAAAGAGTCTCAAAATATATGCTGTAACACCTGACAGAGCTGAAAGGAGAAATAATCAAATCTACAATTATACATTTATAAATGAAGACTTCAACTCCATTCTCAGCAAATGATTAAATTATTAGAAAATCAACAAGGATGTAGAAAAACTCAACAACACTATCAACCAAAAGGATATAATTGGCATATGAAGAATACTGCAATTGTAAAACAACTATACTCCAATAAAAATTAATTTTAAAAAGAATATCACAACCAGTAATAAGAGCACACACATTCTTTTCAAGAATTCATAAGATAAATCATGACCTGAGCCATAAAGCAAACCTCAACTAATTTAAAATAACTGAAATCATACATACAAAACATAACAAAAGGATAGATACATGATCAATGGAATAGAATAGAAAACTCACAAATATATCACACACAAATATGCCCAACTGATTTCTTACAAAAGATTGTTTCCTGCAAAAACAATTCAACAGAAGGAAGATAGCCTTCTCCACAAATGGTGCTGTAACAACTGGATATCCAAAGGCAAAAAAAACAAAACTTTCAATTTAAAAATCACATCTTACATAAAAATTAAGTCAAAATGAGTCATGAGTCATGGACTTGAATGTATAATTAACTCTTCAGGAAAAAAATTGGGAGGAAACCTTTAGGATCTAAGGTTAGGTAAAGAGTTTTTAAATTTGACATCAAAAGCACAATCCATAAAAGAAAATTTTTGATAAATTAGACTTAATAAAAATTTAGAATTTTGCTCTATGAAAGGCCCTTTAAGAGGACGGAAAGAAAAGCCACAGACTAGGAGAAAATACTTTCAAATCACATGTCCAACAAAAGACTAGTATCCAGACTATATAAAGAACTTTCAAAACTCAACAGTTTAAAAAACATACACACCAAAAACAAAGAAAACAAAACAAACGAACAAAAAAAACCCACAGAGAAAAACTCAATTAGAAAATGAACAAAAGATCTGACCTAACATTTCACCAGAGAAGATATACAGATAGTAAATAAGTAAATGAAAAAAAAAAAAATCCAATATCATTAGCCTTTAAGACAATGCAAAGTAAAGCTACAGTGAGATAGCACTACACACCTACCAAAATGGCTAAAATAAAAGGTGTGACAACACCAGATACTGACAAGAATACAAAGTAACCTGAATCATTCATACACTGATGGTAGGAATGTAAAATTATACAGCTGCTTGGAAAACAATTTGGTAACTTCCATATGACTCAACAGTTGCACTCCTGGGCATTTATCCCAGAGAAATTACATTCACACAAAAACCTGTAAACAAATGTTCACCATTATTGTATTATTTTGACTACTTGTAATAGTCAAAACTAGAAACAATTTGAAAGTCCTTCAACAGGTGAACAGTTAAATAAACCGGAACATACATGCCATGAAATACTACTCAGCAATAAAAAGGAATGAGCTCTTGATACACACAACTTGAATAAAAATCTCCAGGGAATAATGCTGTGTAAATAAACTTCTAAGATTGCATACTGTGTGATTTCACTAATAACATTCTTGAAATGACAAAAGTACACATATGGAGAATCTGTTCACAGTTGCCAAGAGTTAGGGACAGCACTGGGAGGAGTGAATGGAAGGAATATAGATGTGGCTATAATAGGGCAGCATAAGGGGGACTTCCCTGGTGGTCCAGTGGCTAAGACTTCACACTCCCAATGCAGAGGGCCCAGGTTCAATCCCTAGTCAGGGAACTAGATCCCAACCAAATGCCACACCTAAGAGTTCACATGTCACAAGTAAAGATTCTGCATTCTGCAACAAAAAAAAAAGATTCCAGAGGCTAGAACTAAAGATTCTACGTGCTGCAACCAAAACCCAACACAAACAAATAAATATAAATGCATAATTTAAAAAAAAAGGACAGGGACTTCCCTGGTGGCCCCAGTGATTAAGAATCTACCTGCCAACACAGGGGACATGGGTTCATTCCTTCATCTGGGAAATAAGATCTCAAACACCATGGGGCAACTAAGCCCCCTGCGCTACAACTACTGAACACGAGCTTCCTAGACTCCATTCTCCACAACAAGAGAATCTACTGCAACAAGAAACCTGTACACCACAACTAGAATGTAGTCCCCACTTGCCCCAACTAGAGAAAGCCCACACGTAGCAATGAAGAGCCCATGAGCCACAATGAAGACCCAGCACAGCCATAAATAATTAAATTAAATAAAGGACAGCATAAGGGAGTTTTGTGATCACACAGTTTTGCATAAGTATGGCAGTGATTACAAGAATCTACATCTGTGATAAATAGCATAAAACTAAATACATACATCCGTACAAGCATACACACACACAAATGATAATAACTAAGTAATCAGTGTCAATGTCAATTTCCTGATTCTGATTTTGTGCTATGGTTATGCAACATGTTACCACTGGAGGTAAATGGTAAAGAATACAAGGATCTTTCTGTATTATTAGTTAGAGATTCATACAAACCTACAATTATCTCAAAATTAAAAGTACACTAGAAAGAAATCTAGACGAATATATGTGTAGACAATAAAAATGTTTGAGAGAACATATTTAACTTGAGAGCAAGCACTCACTCACGCATACCTACACCAGAAGAAATCCCCAAACTGGATGGAGAGAAGAGTTACTTGATGGTGGGTGTCTGAAAAAAAAAAAGAGAGAAAGCTCTATATCTTGTTTTTTTCCTCAGTGAAACACATATCAGTGTGGGAAATCCAAGTGCAGAGAGAACTCTGGGTAGGTCTTAGGGTGGCAATAAGACTTCCCAATAGAGTTGGCTGTGTGCACATGGAGGTTGAGCCAGCCCAGTGAGGGCTCCCAAGAGACAGCAAAGTGTAGAAGTAATAGAATGAGTTGCGTACGTTGTTTAATAGCCCAGAGGATCTGGAGGATTCACCAAGTCCCCTTGGCCCATCATTAGAACATTAGAATATCCTGTGAATCAAGAGGGACACGTGACTGGCTGAAAGACAGCTAGCCCCAAGGAATCATTCAGCCAAGGATGAGGGTTGGGCCAGCAAGGCCTTGTGTAAACTGATCAGCAAAGACAAGATTGAAAGAGAATATCTTGTATGATGCTGACACTGACAGTGATGATACTGGTCAGAAGTCATCTGCCAATGCTTTGAATTTCTGAAAGCATCCTGGAAACGTAGGGCAACAACTGACTGAGATTAAGGTGACATCAATACAAAATGAAGTTCACAATAGAAATTTAGTTCAATTTAGGTTGTGGAAATTGAAAGATATTCTTGCACATCTGTTTTTCTGCCAAGATGCACATTCATTATACCAATAATTTCCTAGAAGGAAAGAGCTAAGAGTTCTAAGTAAATAATAAATCCAGTTTTGCCAACTGTCTAGATAAAACCCCTACTGTTTGCAGCAGGGCATTGACTCTAATAGAGAAGAGGGTAGGTGGCATGGATGAGATTCAGCAGTGGGAACTTATCTCTATTTTTGGATGGTCTCCATTAGTCCTCAAGTAGTGAAGTCTTACTTCTGAGAGACCCTCTCCTACTCTCAGGGCAAAAAGTCCCCATCCTTAGAATTCTTCCAGTGGGACCCAGGGTTCATTGTCCTGACTGTTTTCCTAGGCTCCAACCCTAGAATCTCTCAAGACTCCTTCTCTGAAGTTGTTTTGTGATACATGAGAGTTTGTTTCACTCTCTCATTGGAGGTGGAAGGGTGTAGCTGATGCTGTCAGCGCCCCATACATCCCCTTGGCACTCACTTTTGCAGGTCAAATGCTGCTTACTATGAATACTGGTTCCAAATAGGAAAAGGAGTGCATCAAGGTTGTATATTGTCATCCTGCTTATTTAACTTATATGCAGAGTACATCATGAAGAACACTGGGCTGGAAGAAGCACAAGCTGGAATCAAGATTGCTGGGAGAAATATCAATAACCTCAGATATGCAGATGACACCACCCTTATGGCAGAAAGTGAAGAGGAACTCAAAGGCCTCTTGATGAAAGTGAAAGAGGAGAGTGAAAAGGTTGGCTTGAAGCTCAACATTCAGAAAACTAAGATCCTGGCATCTGGTCCCATCACTTCATGGGAAATAGATGGGGAAACAGTGGAAGCAGTGTCAGACTTTATTTTTGGGGGCTCCAAAATCACTGCAGATGCCGATTGCAGCCATGAAATTAGAAGACACTTACTCCCTGGAAGGAAAGTTATGACCAACCTAGATAGCATATTAAAAAGCAGAGACATTACTTTGCCAACCAAGGTCCGTCTAATCAAGGCTATGGTTTTTCCCGTGGTCATGTCTGGATGTGAGAGTTGGACTGTGAAGAAAGCTGATTGCCGAAGAATTGATGCTTTTGAACTGTGGTGCTGGAGAAGACTCTTGAGAGTCCCTTATACTGCAAGGAGATCCAACCAGTCCATTCTAAAGGAGATCAATCCTGGATGTTCATTGGAAGGACTGATGCTAAAGCTGAAACTCCAATACTTTGGCCACCTCATGCGACAAGTTGACTCACTAGAAAAGACTCTGATGCTAGGAGGGATTGGGGGTGGGAGGAGACGGGGATGACAGAGAATGAGATGGATGGATGGCATCACCAACTCAATGGACGTGAGTTTGGGTGAGCTCCGGGAGTTGGTGATGGACAGGGAGGCCTGGCATGCTGTGATTCATGGGGTCGCAAAGAGTTGGACATGACTGAGCGATTGAAATGAACTGAACTGAACTGAACTGATGAATACCTATAACTGCCTGTATTCTGCCTTAGGTCTTTTTTTTTTTTCCTGTCCTCTGGAAAATATCTGTTCCATGTACCAGCCAAATTAGAGTACTGAAGAATGGCAACCCACTCCAGTACTCTTGCCTGAAAAATCCCATGGATGGAGGAGCCTGGTAGGCTACAGCCCATGGGGCCGCTAGGAGTCGGACATGACTGAGCGACTTCACTTTCACTTTTCACTTTCATGCATTGGAGAAGGAAATGGCAACCCACTCCAGTGTTCTTGCCTGGAGAATCCCAGGGACAGGGAAGCCTGGTGGGCTTCCGCCTATGGGGTCGCACAGAGTCAGACACGACTGAAGTGACTTAGCAGCAGCAGCAGTCTGTATCTGTTAATCTCCAATTCCAAATTGATCCCTCCCCATCTTTTCCCCTTTGGTAACCATAAGTTAATTTTTGATGTCTGTGAGTCTATTTCTATTTCATAAAAAAAGTTTGTTTCACTTTTTTTAGATTTCATATATGAGTAATATCATATTTATTTCTCTTTTTCTGTATGAGTCATTTCACTTAGTATGATAATCTCTAGGTCCATTGATGCTGCAAATGGCCTATCCTTTTATAGTAATATTCCATTGTAAATATATATTGATTTATTTGTCAATAGACTTGTAGGTTGCTTTCATGTCTTGGAGATTGAATGCAGTGCTGCTATGTTCATTGGGGTACATGTATCTTTTTTAATTAGGTTTTTATCTTTTCTGGATATATGCCCAGAAGTGGGATTGCTGGATTATATAGGAACTTTATTTTTAGATTTTTCAGAAAATTCTATACTGTTCTCCTTAGTGGCTGCATCAATGTACATTCCCACCAGCAGACTAAGAGAGTTCTCTTTTCTTGGCACTCTCTCCACCATTTATTATTTGTAGATTTAAAAAAAAAAAAACATTAAATTTTATTTATTTATTTATTTTTCTTTTTTTTTTTTTGGCTTTGCTGGATCTTTGTTGCTACACAAGCTTTTCTCTAGTTGTGGCAAGCAGTGGCTACTCTTATTTGTAGATTTTTTTTTAATTAAATTTTATTTATTTTTTTATTTTTCCTTTTTTTTTTTTTTTTTGGCTGTGCAGAATCTTTATTGCTGCACAAGCTTTTCTCTAGTTGTGGCATGAAGGGACTACTCTCTAGTTGCTGTGCATGGGCTTCTCATTGAGGTGGCTTCTCTTGTGAAGCACAGGCTTTAGAGTACATGGACTTCAATAGTTGTAGCACATGGGCTTGGTTGTTGTGGCTCCCAGGCTCTAGAGCACAGGCTCAGTATTTGTGGCCCGTGGGCCTAATTGTCATATGGCATGTGGGATCTTCCCAGACCACAAGTCAAACCCATGTTTCCAGCATTGGCTGGAGAATTCTTTATCACTGAGTCACCAAGGAAGCCCTATTATTTTTTTTTTCTTTGCTGATGGTCATTCGGACTGGTGTAAGAGTATACCTCATCGTAGTTTTGATTTACATTTCTCTAATAATTAGTGATATATTTAATTCCATTTCTCTAATAATTAGTGATGTTGCGCATCTTTTCAGATGTCTGTAGGCCATCTTTAGAGCTTCTTTGAAGAAATGTCTATTTGGGTTTTCTGCCCATTTTTTGATCGGGTTGTTTGTTTGTTTTTTATTGAGCTGTATGACCTGTTTGTATGTTTTAGAAACTAATCCCTTGTCAGTCACATCATTTGCAAATATTTTCTCCCATTCAGGAGATGTCTTTTCATTTTATGGTTTCCTTTGCTGTGAAAAACCTTTTAAGTTTAATTAGGTCCAATTTTTTAATTTTATTTTTGTTTCCATTACTCTGGGATATAGATCTTAAAAAAAAATTGCAGCAATTTATATCCAAGAGTATTCTGCCTGTGTTTTTCTCTAGCAGTTATAGAGCATCTGGTCTTGCATTTAGACTTCCCTAGTGGCTCAGATGGTAAAGAATCTTACTGTGATGTGGGAGACCTGGGTTCAGTCCTTGGGTTGGGAAGATCCCCTGGAGGAAGGCATGCAACTCACGCTAGTATTCTTGCCTGGAGAATCCCTATGGACAGAGGAGCCTGGCAGGCTACAGTCCATGGGGTCACAAAGAGTCAAACACGACTGAGCAACTAAGCACAGCACAGCACAGCTTAGGGTTTTTTGGGTCTTCCCTGGTGGCTCAGTGGTAAAGAATCCACCTGCCAATGTAGGAGACATGGGTTCAATACCTGAGTCAGGAAGATCCCATGGAGAAGAAAATGGCAACCCTCTCTAGTATTCTTGCCTGGGAATTCCCCTAGACAGAGAAAACCAACAGGCTACAGTCCATGGGGTTGCAAAGGAGTCAGACACAACTTAGTGACTAAACAAAGGCAACAACATTAGGGTTTTTTATGTATACTATCTTGTCATCTGTTAACAGTGACACTTTTACTTCTTCCTTTAAATCTAGATTACTTGATTTCTTCTTTCTGATTGTTGTGGCTGCAGTTTCCAATACTATGTTGAATAAAATGGTGACAATGGGCATCCTAGTCTTGTTTCTGATTCTAAAAGAAATGCTTTCAGCTTTTTAACCATTGAATATGATGTTAGCTGTGGGCTTGTCATATATAGCTTTTATTTTACTAAGGTATGTACCCTCTGTGGGTTTCCCAGGTGGTGCTAGTGGTAAAGAACCCACCTGCCAGTGCAGGCAGCATAAGAGACACAAGTTCAATCCCTGGGTCAGGAAGATCCCCTGGAGGAGATCATGGCAACCCACTCCAGTATTCTTTCCTGGAGAATCCCATGGACAAAGGAGCCTGGTGGGCTATCGTCCCTAGCGTCCCAAAGAGTTGGACACAACTGAAGCGACTTAATATGCAGGCACACACCATGAAGTTTATATACAGAAATCTATACTTATATATATGATTATTTTCAGTTGCTGATCTCTTAAGTCAAATGCATTTTAACAACTTTGTCTCTTTATACCCAATCTGCTCCCCCCCATATTTACTGTTTTAACATCATATTTTACATCATGTTGTTTTGTATATCCCTTAACTACTTATTGTAGCTATAGATGATTTTATTCCTTTTGTCTTCTAACCTTCCTACTAGCTTTATAGATGATTCATTTACTACCTTTACTGTATATTTGCCTTTACCAAGTTTTTATTGATCTTTCCACCATAAGTTCTATATTTCTAGTTGCAATCTTTTCTTTTTCACTTACAGAAGTCCCTTTAACATTTCTGGTGAAGCCAGTTTACTGATTCTAAACTCTTATATCCCTTGCTTGTCTGTAAAAATGTCGATCTCTCCATAAAATCTGAATGAAAACCTTGCCTGTATTCTTATAGAATACAGAATATTCTATAGGTGTTTTCCTTTCATTACTTTAAATATATAGTGCCACTCCCTTCTGGCCTGCAGAGTTTCTACTGAAAAGTCATCTGATAGCCTTATTTGTTGTTGTTGTTCAGTTGCTAAGTAATGTCCGACTCTTTGTGACCCCATGGACTGCATGTGCCAGGCATCCCTGTCCCTCACTATCTTTTTGCCCAAGTTTGCCCAAGTTCATGTCCATTAAGTCGCTGATGTTATTTAACCATCTAACCATCTCATTCTCTGCCGCCCTATTCTCCTTTTGCTTTCAATCTTTCCCAGCATAGGAGTCTTTTCCAATGAGTTGGCTGTTCACATCAGGTGGCCAAAGTATTGGAGCTTCCGCATCAGTCCTTCCAATGAGTACTCAAGGTTGATCTCCTCTAGGATTGACTGGTTGGATCACCTTACTGTCCAAGGGACTCTCAAGACTCTTCTACAGCACCACAGTTTAAAAGCATCAATTCTTGGACACTCAGCCTTATTTATGGTCCAACTCTTACATCCACACATGATTACTGGAAAGAACATAGCTTTGACTATACGAACCTTTGTCAGCAAAGTGATGTCTCTGCTTTTCAACACACTGTCTAGGTTTGTCATAGGTTTCCTTCCAAGAAGCAAGCAACTTTTAATTGCATGGCTGCAGTCACCATCCACAGTGATTTTGGAGCCTAAGAAGAGAAAATCTGTCACTGCTTCCACTTTTTCCCCTTCTATTTGCCATGAGGTGGTAAGTCCAGATGCCATGATCTTAGCTTTATGAAAGTTGAGTTTCAAATCAGTTTTTTCCCTCTCCTCTTTCACACTCATCAAAGGGCTCTTTAGTTCCTCTTTGCTTTCTGCCATTAGAGTGGTATCATCTGCATATCTGAGGCTCTTGATGTTTCTCCTAGCAATCTTGATTCCAGCTTGTAACTCATCCAGCCCAGCATTTTACATGATGTACTCTGCATATAAGGTAAATAAACAAGGTGACAGTGTACTCCTTTCCAAGTCAGTTTTTCCACATAAAGTTCTGACTGTCACTTCTTGACCTATGTACAAGTTTCTCAGCAGACAGGTAAGATGGTCTGGTATTCCCATGTGTTTTAGAATTTTCCACAGTTTGTTGTGATCCACACAATCTTCTCCAGCAAGAACACCAAAATTGCAACTAGATGCTGAACAACCATTGGCAGGAGAATGTTGGCACCCACCAAAAAAGGATACCCCACATCCAAGGGCAAAGGAGTAGCCACAACAAGACAGTCAGAGAGGTGCCATCCCATTTAATATCAAACCTCGCACCCACCAGAGACGCTTGGGGGGCACAAACAAAACCTTGTATGCACCAGGACCTAGGGAAAGCAGCAGTGAACCCTGCAAGAAAATGAGCCAGACCTGCCTTTGAGTGTTTCAGAGTCTCCTGTGGAATCATGGGTCAGATGGCCTGCCACAGGGACAAGGGCTCTGGCAGCAGCAATCCTGGGAGGCACAGCTTGTGGTGCAAGTTCCACTAGAGGATGTCACCATTAATCCCACCACAGAACCACCAGGTGGGCGATCCACAAACTGGAGAACAATTACACGAAAAAAGATCTCGCACTGTTGCAAAAGTTCTAGGCCCCACAACACACTTCCCAACCTGGGGATCCAGCAGAGGGACTGAGAATCCCCAAGGAATCTGACTTTGAAAGTCAGCAAGATTTGATTACAGTACTTCCACAGGACTGGGGGAAAAGAATTTCCTGAAGGGCAGAAACAAAATCTTGTGCACACCAGGACCCAGGAGAAAGTAGCAGTGACCCCACAAGAGACTGACCCAAACTTGCCTGTAAGTGTTTGTGAGTCTCTGGCAGAGGCATGGATTGAAAGTGGCCTGGCATAACTTACCATAGGAGGGAACATGCTGCTGCTGCTGCTAAGTCACTTCAGTCGTGTCCAACTCTGTGTGACCCCATAGACGGAAGCCCACCAGGCTCCCCCGTCCCTGGGATTCTCCAGGCAAGAACACTGGAGTGGGTTGCCATTTCCTTCTCCAATGTGTGAAAGTGAAGTCGCTCAGTCGTGACCGACTCTTTGCGACCCCATGAATCACAGCACACCAAGCCTCCCTGTCCATCACCAGCTTCCGGAGTTCACTCAAACTCATGTCCATCAAGTCGGTGATGCCATCCAGCCATCTCATTCTCAGTCATTCCCTTCTCCTCCCGCCCCCAATCCCTCCCAGCATCAGACTCTTTTCCAGTGAGTCAACTCGTCGCATGAGGTGGCCAAAGTATTGGAGTTTCAGCTTTAGCATCAGTCCTTCCAATGAACACCCAGGATTGATCTTTAGAATGGACTGGTTGGATCTCCTTGCAGTCCAAGGGACTCTCAAGAGTCTTCTCCAGCACCACAGTTCAAAAGCATCAATTCTTCGGCGATCAGCTTTCTTCACAGTCCAACTCTCACATCCATACATGACCACAGGAAAAACCATAGCCTTGACTAGACAGACCTTGGTTAGCAAAGTAATGTCTCTGCCTTTTAATATACACTATCATCAAAAATTCTACAAACAATAAATGCTAGTGAGGGTATGGAGAAAGGGAATGCTCTTACACTGTTTGTGGGAATATAAATTGATACAGCCACTATGGAAGACAGTATGGAGATTCCTTAAAACACTAGGAATAAAACCACCATATGACCCAGCAATCCCACTCCTAGGCATATACCCTGAGGAAACCAAAATTGAAAAAGACACGTGTACCCCATTGTTCACTGCAGCACTATTTACAGTCGCTAGACCATGGAAGCAACCTAGATGTCCATTGACAGATGAATGGATAAAAAATTTGTGGTGTATATACACAATGGAATCTTACTCAGCCATAAAAGGAATGCATCTGAGTCAGTTCTAATGAGGTGGATGAACCTAGAACCTATTATACAGAGTGAAGTAAGTCAGAAAGAGAAAGATAAATATCATATTCTAATGCATATATATGGAATCTAGAAAAATGGTACTGAAGAATTTATTTACAGGGCAGGAATGGAGAAACGGACATAGAGGAAAGACATTTGGATATGGGGAGAGGGGAGGAGAGGGTGAGATGTATGGGAAGAGTAACATGGAAACTTACATTACCATATGTAAAATAAATAGCCAATAGGAATTTGCTGTATGGCTCAGGAAACTCAAAGAGGGGCTCTGTATCAGCCTAGAGGGGTGGGATGGGGAGGGATAAGAGAGGGAGGTTCAAAATGGGGGGGATATATGTACACCTGTGGCTGATTCATGTTGAGGTTTGACAGAAAACAACAAAATTCTGTAAAGCAATTATCCTTCAATTAAAAGATAAACAGTGACTTTTGAGTGCTGCTAGATAAGTTGTCTCCCAAACCAAGGGAACAGCAGGAACACAGGTACTAAAGGTGAAAAACCCTGGTGCTGATCTGGAAATGGGTAGGAAATAAGGGCTAAAGAGTCACTGAGGCAGGAACAGAGAAAAGACAGTAAAATGGGCAAATCTGCATATCATGAGAATTGACTTTCATGAGAATGGGTTGAGATTTCAGCAATAGACTTGGACAGAGATGAGGAGGCCTGATTTAGACAGAGAGAGAGGTATCAACCAACTGGGTTCTGAAGGCCCTCCTGGTAACTGCTCCAGTTGAGCTAGGAAGGAAGAGAGAGAGGAAAAGGACTCCAAAGTTTTTGGTGTCAGTAGCTGGGGGATAGGTGTTGACAGGCCTCCTTTCTTTTGCCGCACTCTACCCAGCAGATGCCTCCACCTATCTCTTACCTTGGGGGACTGTGACTATTTGGTAACTTGAGATGTTTATCTTTACTTTTCCTCTTACCTTGGGCATTTTTGATTTGCCAAAGCAGAAGGAACTTGCCTGCAGGCTCTTTTCACAAGGACCTTTGATTCCCAAAGCACCTGAGCTGTTTATGGTTTTTGTTGAGGTGACCTGGAAGGTAGGAGAAGGAAGTGAAACAAGAAGAGGGCAGGACACAGCCTTTAAAAGAATGACATTGCCCAAGGACATGGTCCAAGATGGCGGATGAGCCAACTCCCATTATAACACATCAGCAAGCTAAATAACATGCCTCCTGGTACCCTGACAGTTTCAAGGCCAACCATAAGGTTCAAAAGTAGTTAGCTGTCCCAATTTCTGGAAACCCCCATCCCTTCCCCAAAATATCTGGAATTCTCCTTCCACACATTGTTGTTTAGTCACTAAGTCCTGTCTCAGTTCAGTTCAGTCGCTCAGTCGTATCCGACTCTTTGTGACCCCATGGCTGCAGCACACCAGGCTACCCTATCCATCACCAACTCCTAGAGCTTACTCAAACTCATGTCCATTGAGTCAGTGATGACATCCAACCATCTCATCCTCTGTCGCCCCCTTCTCCCACCTTCAAACTTTCGGAGCATCAGGGTCTTTTCCAGTGAGTCAGTTCTTCGCATCAGCTAACCAAAGTATTGGAGTTTCAGCTTCAGCAACAGTCCTTACAATGAACATTCAAGACTAATTTCTTTTAGGATGAACTGGTTGGATCTCTTTGCTGTCCAAGGGACTCTCAAGAGTCTTCTCCAACACCACAGTTCAAAAGTTCAAACTCTTCCAGTTGGTGGTGGCTTATTAGTTCCCTGTTCCTTACCAGGACCTCCTGCTGTAAAACAACTCATGCACATGGTTACTACGGTGCCTGGCCAGGGTGGGAAGTTTCAGTCAGTGTGCTTCCTCTAACAACTCCCCCCAAGAGGCTTGGTACTCAAGATACTTCCTGGAAATTTGGTGGAGGTCTCTTTCTTCTGTAACTTTTTCCTGCTATGCATGTGCGTAGGCCTGCCTAGCAGAGCAGAAGTCTCTCTCTATCTTATCTAAGTCAAGGTATTCTGTGTATGAAACCAGCATTCACCCTTGTAGGAACAGCAATTTAGCTTGAAACTATTGGGCCCTGTAAGAGATTAAATAGACAGGGGCCAAACAGGAGGCCTAACAAGATGGTCATCACTGGGCCCCAGAAACAGAAGGCAACATTTGGGGTGAGGGCTGCAGGGTGTGTGACTTTCTTCTGATGGTGGTGAGGCAACAGAGCAGTGCTCCACGAATCTTGTGCTCAGCCTGAAGTTACCATCCTTCACCGGGTTGGGGGCCCCAGTTCTGCAGAAGAACTCAAAGACATTATTATGTGTATCTCTTGAGCAGGAACCAGGACCCAGCCTCAAGGCCATACCATCATTTGATTGCTCCTTCTCTATTTTCTGCTTCCCCTCCCTTCCATGATCAGCAACTGTTTGAATCTGCCCTTTGGGACTCAGGGAAGGTGAAGGAGGCTGAATGAAGCCTATATCCTACAAAAAAGAAACGGGGAACAGAGAATGGATCTGGACTCCAGAGGCCCACAGAGTCCTGCTCAGTTTTAACTCAGGGAACTGGACAACTATGACTCTGATAAATTCCTATCAAAATGGGGCACAGGACTGCCTCAGTTTGGAAAATAGACATGGAAATGGAAGCATTTATGACTTCCAAGTCTTAGATCTGAGTCTTGATGATTAAAATCTCAGTACCTTGGTTTGCCATTTTGGTGTAACATACCCAATTAGAAGTAGTTAGAAAAGTGACAACTGGAATTTTAATAGACAATATAAATCTCATTTCTTTTCAGAAGAATAGGCCAGAAACCCAGTCCAGAACTGGCACTTCAGGGAGACTTGTAGCCAGGTAGCCAAATGTCTAATTTTATAAAAAGTGTTTTATTGACTATGCCAAAGCCTTTGACTGTGTGGATCACAACAAACTGTTGAGAATTCTGAAAGAGACGGGAATACCAGATCACCTGACCTGCCTCTTGAGAAACCTGTATGCAGGTCAGGAAGCAACAGTTAGAACTAGACATGGAACAACAGACTGGTTCCAAATAGGAAAAGGAGTGCATCAAGGTTGTATATTGTCACCCTGATTATTTAATTTATATGCAGAGTACATCATGAGGAACGCTGGGCTGGAAGAAGCACAAGCTGGAATCAAGATTGCTGGGAGAAATATCGATAACCTCAGATATGCAGATGAGACCACCGTTATGGCAGAAAGTGAAGAGGAACTCAAAAGCCTCTTGATGAAAGTGAAAGAGGAGAGTGAAAAGGTTGGCTTGAAGCTCAACATTCAGAAAACAAAGATCATGGCATCTGGTCCCGTCACTTCATGAGAAATAGATGGGGAAACAGTGGAAGCAGTGGCAGATTATTTTTTTGGGCTCCAAAATCACTGCAGATGCCAATTGCAGCCATGAAATTAAAAGACGCTTACTCCTCGGAAGGAAAGTTATGACCAACCTTGATAGCATATTAAAAAGCAGAGACATTCTTTGCCAACAAAGGTCCATCTAGTCAAGGCTATGGTTTTTCCCGTGGTCATGTATGGATGTGAGAGTTGGACTGTGAAGAAAGCTGATCACCGAAGAATTGATGCTTTTGAACTGTGGTGCTGGAGAAGACTCTTGAGAGTCCCTTGGACTGCAAGGAGATCCAACCAGTCCATTCTAAAGGAGATCAGTCCTGGGTGTTCATTGGAAGGACTGATGCCAAAGCTGAAACTCCAATACTTTGGCCACCACATGCAAAGAGTTGACTCACTGGGAAAGAGTCTGAGGCTGGAAGGGATTGGGGGCAGGAGGAGAAGAGTACAACGGAGAATGAGATAGCTGGATGGCATCACCGACTCTGTGGACATGAGTTTGAGTGAACCCTGGGAGTTGGTGATGGACAGGGAGGCCTGGCGTGCTGTGATTCAAGGGGTCGCTAAGTTTCAGACATGACTGAGCGACTGAACTGAACTGAACTGAAGGTTGCAGTTTCTAGCTGCCAGCAGACATTGTAGAGAAAATGTCCAGCAGCATCCAAGCCTGACACGACTGAGAAAACTCAAGTTTTTAGCAGTACAAGGACTAGTCTGAAACTGTATCCATAGTGTCATCTAGATATTTCCTTGGATGTCTGAACCATAGCTACTCTATCTTGACTTTTAATTGTAATATTCTCCTTAATAGCCAATGCAGATGTTACCATAAACGATGTCAGAGTTTCTCTAGGTATGAGAAGATATAAACTGGGACTCATAAAATGTTCTCCTGAAAAGATCTAACTATCTGAAGGCCTGTTCACAAGTTTTTCCCATAGCACAGAGTGCCTTATTACTGATTTTTACCCTGAATACCTTTCAGGGGTATTGAAGGTCAGAGGCTGCAGTGGCCATGATTTAATCTTTGAAGAGGTAGATGGCAAGTGCCAATTTCCAGTTGGCAGGGTTCCTTCTTGGTCATAAACTTGACCATGATTGGGGGTAGGGAGGTATTTCATGACCATTTCATCCCATGGTGGTGAGAATGCTCATTTTCAGGTCTGACAAAGATTTTGCTGACAGGCCATTCAATGTGCTGTTACTGGACTAGGCCATAAAATTGTATCCAAAATTCTCTGCACCACCTGTCTTACTAGCCTTTTGCTCCAGGAAAACATTCCCTCTTACTGCTTCTTCCAGTATCTAGAGTTACACTGTTACCATCATCGATGTCATATGCAACTATATATGATTTCATCAGAGGCTCAGTCACACATTTGGCAGTGTTGCTGCTGTTTAGTCGCTCAGTCGTGTCCAACTCTTTGCAACCCCATGGACTGTTGCCTTCCAGGCTCCTCTGTCCATATGATTCTCCAGACAAGAATACTGGAGTGGGTTGCCATTTCCTTCTCCAAGGTTTGCTCCTAGGGTGAAAGTGCAGTCGCTCAATTGTGTCCGACTTTTGGCAAATCCATGGACTGTACCTGCCAGGTTCCTCCATCCATGGGATTTTCTAGGCAAGATTACTAGAATGGGTTGCCATTTCCTTCTCCATTGGCAGTGTAAGAATTAGCAATTTTGTAAAACAGGCTAAATACAAATAACATAGCCAGCAGTATTAGTAAAGTCATAAGTAAGAATTAAGCTAAGAGCTTCCATTAGATGTAGCCCAGTATATCCCAGGTCATCTGACTTAGACTATTCTGTAATCTTTATCTTCTAGGGAAATTGTATATTGGCACTGTCTATAAGGCACACAGCCCAGTTTTCTAGTGTTTTTAGACTGATTATCATTTCAGTTCAGTTCAGTCGCTCAGTCGTGTCCGACTCTTTGCGACCCCATGAATCACAGCACGCCAGGCCTCCCTGTCCATCACCAACTCCCAGAGTTCACTCAAACTCATGTCCATCGAGTTGGTGATGCCATCCATCCATCTCATTCTCTGTCGTCCCCGTCTCCTCCCACCCCCAATCCCTCCCAGCATCAGAGTCTTTTCCAGTGAGTCAACTCATCGCATGAGGTGGCCAAAGTATTGGTGTTTCAGCTTTAGCATCAGTCCTTCCAATGAACACCCAGGATTGATCTCCTTTAGAATGGACTGGTTGGATCTCCTTGCAGTCCAAAGGACTCTCAAGAGTCTTCTCCAACACCACAGTTCCAAAGCATCAATTCTTCGGTGATCAGCTTTCTTCACAGTCCAACTCTCACATCCATACGTGACCACAGGAAAAACCATAGCCTTGACTAGATAGACCTTTGTTGGCAAAGGAATGTCTCTGCTTTTTAATATGCTATCAAGGTTGGTCATAACTTTCCTTCCAGGGAGTAAGTGTCTTCTAATTTCATGGCTGCAGTCGGCATCTGCAGTGATTTTGGAGCCCAAAAAAATAAAGTCTGACACTGCTTCCACTGTTTCCCCATCTATTTCCCATGAAGTGACGGGACCAGATGCCATGATCTTTGTTTTCTGAATGTTGAGCTTCAAGCCAACCTTTTCACTCTCCTCTTTCACTTTCATCAAGAGGCCTTTGTGTTCCTCTTCACTTTCTGCCATAAGGGTGGTGTCATCTGCATATCTGAGGTTATCGATATTTCTCCCAGCAATCTTGATTCCAGCTTGTGCTTCTTCCAGCCCAGCGTTCCTCATGATGTACTCTGCATATAAGTTAAATAAGCAAGGTGACAAAATACAACCTTGACGTACACCTTTTCCTATTTGGAACCAGTCTGTTGTTCCATGTCCAGTTCTAACTGTTGCTTCCTGACCTGCATACAGGTTTCTCAAGAGGCAGGTCAGATGATCTGGTATTCCCATCTCTGTCAGAATTTTCCACAGTTCATTGTGATCCACACAGTCAAAAGCTTTGGCATAGTCAATGAAGCAGAAATAGATGTTTTTCTGGGACTCTCTTGCTTTCTCCATGATCCAGCGGATGTTGGCAATTTGATTTCTGGTGCCTCTGCCTTTTCTAAAACCTGCTTGAACATCTGGAAGTTCACGGGTATGACATAATTTGTCCCATCATAGAGGAGACTTTAAACCTAAATTACCATAGCTTGGTGTTATCTATATAAATCCATCCCATAATTGATGGAGGTTTTTTCCCTTTCTGAAACTTTGCTTGTTGCTCTAATTGAGCTTTAGTAATAGAAGAAAACTCAAGTTCATGACCAGGGTCAGAATAGGCTTTATTGGCCAGGCAAGGGGATCTAATCTAGTAATATTAATAGTGACCTATACATGACCATAACTTTCCTTTTAAAGTAAATTTCTTCAGGGCCAACCAATTTGAGCATTGGAGTAGAGAAATTCACCAAGGTAACCCAGAACCACACACAGGTAATTGGCCACAATCCCAACAATTGGATTGATTTCTAAAACTAGCATAGGATCATGCCTATGATAGAAAAATATTTGATTTATATGTAAAGGTCCAAGAAGTCAAGAAAACATTATAAATGATTATGCAAATCAGATCCAGCATCTTGGGCAAGCTGTTTATTTCTGATATCTTTTTCTTGTCCTGGTGTAGTGCAGTTTCTCCTCTGATAAAAAGGTCCTTCCCTCCAGGTTGGAGACAGTCCCTTAAATTATGTCTTTTTCCAGTCCTGTTTGTGAGTTGTGAGGCACCTGATCTTTGTCCAAAGATAGGCTACTGAAATAAGCTTCAGAAACAAATTTAGGGTCTTTTAATAATTAAATTAAATTTTAAATTAATATACCCTAACAGCAAAGAACTATCCAGGAAATGAGTCTTAGTAGATACAGACCTTTATTAACAAACTGAGATTTAACATTCATTGAAACATCCTTTTCTCCCTAAAATCACCCTCGTTTTTACCAAATATAACCAAATTAAGACTAGTTTGTTTGTGAAATGGGTCTGGTCTCAATAAACTTGGCCTGAAGATATGTATAACCATAACTGATCATAGAGTTTTTACTTTGCTGAAACGTTTATAGAGTCTCAGGCTGAACTTTTAAAACAAAACCTTTCATGGATAGGAAAGTCTTGCCAAAGGCTTATCACAGATTTCACCTAACAAATCTATGTGAATTCCTCTCTTTTCAAAGTCTTAAAAATTCCTTGAGATTTCTGTACTTGTTAGTGACATAACTTTCTTAACTTATCTGATAAAGTTACTGGAAACCTAAGAGTTTCCAATCTCTGGAGGGGTCAGGTAGACAAGATAGATGTTTCCATCTGTTTATAAAGTATAATTTTACCAAATTATTGTCATAATTAGTTTGAGGGGAAGGTTTTCCCTACTCCCAGAAAATACAGATTCAAACCCACAACTTTTCAGATAGAAACCATAAAAGTTATATGCGTATTTACCAGTTCAGTTCTTCTGTTAACCTTTGTAAAGTCAACAGGCTTCTCCTTAGAACACCAGAACATGTCAGAATTTTAGGAAATCCATATAATTTCTAGGATATATATATTAGTAATACTTACCATACAATATAACCTGAGAGGATTTATTACTCATCTGATATTTCCCATGTAATTTAACCAACCAAATAAACCCAATTAATTTAATATCTCTTTGGGATGTTTCAGCGGCCCTTTGAAGCATCCCAAAGGTAGCTAGAGGTCAAAAGAACTTTAATAGAATTTGAGTTAGGAAATTTTGTCCAAAAAATTCAAAAGGGTTTAGAACCTTCGGTCAGATCTAGCCTATACTGATGGGTGTGTCACTCAGGCTGCTGATATCTTAGGGTGTACATACAGAGGCTCAAAGTCTAGTCAAAGTTGATTCCACCATCTTGGACTTAGTTGGACATAGTTTTACTATGACTGAGTCATTCCTAATGAAATCCATTGACCCAATGAATTTTAATCCAATTTTAGAAAATCCTGATCATGTGTAACTCTTTTCAGTAATTTTTTATATCTTCTTCTACTGAAAACACATCTTAGCTTCCCTAAAGTATTTTCCATAATGAGGTACATTTCTGGCTGACAAATTTGTAACAGAATACAGTCTTATTTGACCTCTAGTAAACCTAGGTACAACAGAAGTATTATACTTATTGATGGTTTGAAAAACCAGGTAATAATACTGAATATTTCTCAGTTCACATGAATCCGGAATTCATTTAGCTTAATTTAGAATCGTTTGCTTTGTAAGCACTTACATTTTTTAAGCCAATTAAATAGAGCTCATTTACAAATTAATCTCAAAAATATTATCCAGAGACAAAGACACACCAAGACAGACACATTCAGATAGACACAATGTGAGATCTAGCTTCATTTTCTAAACTTAGTTGTGAATTAGATATTACAGTATAAAATTTACTAGTTTATAAATAATAATTGGAATAAATAAAAATTTTAAAGTCTTCTTCCCATTTTTTCCTCAGTCTCAGGAGTTAGAGATGGTCTACATAAGTGTTCCTGAGGGCCCTGGTCTCAAGGCACAGGGAAAGAAAATCAAGTTCTAACAAAGTGGCAGCAGGTCTAAACCAAATGGTGGCCACACAAAGCCAAATGGCCATCACAAATTACAACACAGACCACAGAGTATAAAACACATACATAGACCTGGCAGTCCTAATCAGACACTCCCTTAAATACAAGATTACAGTCTCTCAGAAAACATCCTGTAGAGACACAGAGCTTCAGATCCAAGTACTAACAGAGTAAATGAAAATATCTCAGGTCTTCAAAGATTTCAAAGGGAGAAAAGGAAGCCAGGTTGAAAGAAGAGGGGAGGAGGTGGGAGAGGGAGCAAAATGGGTGGCCTTTCTAATATCTCTTGCAGATACCCAGGCAGTAAGGGACTTTACCCTGAGCCTCCAGAGAAGGGAAGACTGGAATTCGGCCCTACCAGAAACCAGACCAGAACAGAACTAGAATTCGAGTTCTCTGCCAAGAGGAGGTGATCAGCCTCCAACCTCAGCTCAGGCTGAGGCCCTTCGACCAGATTCCTGTGTCCAAGACTGGGGGACTAGAAAAAAGGGATAGGATAGGAAGGGTTAAGGAGAGGAAAGAGAGAGGGGAGGCGAGAGAGGTCAATAAAGTCTCTTGTTCCTTACCCAATCTGGGCACTCTGGCTAGTTGTCTGCATCAGGAGGAGACCAGGGACAAAAGGGTCCCAGTTGCAGCCACTAGTCCGGTCCATCAGCAGGCAAGCTAGTCCCCAAGTACCCCAAGTGGTCAGGATGTCAGTCGCAGCAAAGAAGAGTATCGCCATTTGTTGCAGGAAGGGAGACACCCACCCCCACACCCAATCAGGGCCCAAGACTGGGCTCTTTGTCTAACACTCAGAAATGAACTGTCCGAGGAGACACATGTGCTGACAAAGCAAGAGATTTTATTCGGACAGGAAGCCCGGGCAGAGAGCAATAGGTTAAGGGAAACCAGGACAGATGCTCTGTTTGTAATCTCGTGTTTTATGGTAATGGGATTAGTTTCCGGGTTGTCTTTGTCCAATCAGTCTGACTCAGAGTCCTTCCTGGTGGTGCACGCATTGTTCAGCCAAGACGGATGTCAGCAAGAAGGATTCTGGGAGGTGGTCGGACACGTGGTGCCTCCTTTTGGGAAACTCAGAAGTTTCCCAAACTCTTCCGGTTGGTGGTGGCTTATTAGTTCCATACTTACCAGGACCTCCCATCGTAAAACAACTCATGCACATCACTATGGTGCCTGGCCAGGGTGGGCAGTTTCAGTCAGTGTTCTTCCCCTAACACACCCACACACACCCCACTCTCTTCCTGCAACAGAAGGAGACCCTCAAAGGGGGAAACTGAGGGAAAGTGGGCAATCATTTCTCTAACGTCCCTCAGCTGCAGTGCCCACACACTCAACTGAAGCGCCTCAAATGAGATCACTATGAGGCCTGTTACAGACTCCCAACAGCACCAAAGATTTCTGTGGCCCAGGAATAGCAGAGACAAGGATCTGGGAACAGGAGGGTGTCTCTTGAGAATACACTCCCTGCCAAAGAAAAGACACCTCTTCTGCTCTTGAAGCAGCAGCAGACTGACCCTAGGCTTTGTTGTTACAGGATGCGCTAAACCACATCCCCTCTAAGTGTTAGTTGCACAGCCACAACCGAGTCTTTGCAACCCCATGAACTGGGGTCCCGTCAGGCTCCTCTGGCCATGGAATTCTCCAGGTAACAACACTAGAGTGAGTTGCCATTCCCTTTTCCAGGGGAATCTTCCCGACCCAGGGATCAAATCCTAGTCTCCTGCACTGCAAACAGATTCTTTGCCAGCTGAGACACCAGGAAAGTCAAACCCCTCAAAGGTCATTTTTTTTTTTTACTTTACAATATTGTATTGGTTTTGCCATACATTGACATACATCCGCCATGGGTGTACATGTTCCCCATCCTGAACTCCCCTCCCACCTCCCTCACCATCCCATCTCTCTGGGTCATCCCAGTGCACCATCCCGGAGCATCCTGTATCATGCATCGAACCTGGACTGGCAATTCATCTCACATGTGATAATTTACATGTTTCAATGCCATTCTCCCATATCATTCTGTCCTCGCCCTCTCCCACAGAGTCCAAAAGACTGTTCTATACATCTGTGTCTCTTTTGCTGTCTTGTTTACAGGGTTATCCTTACCATCTTTCTAAATTCCACATATATGCATTAGTATACCGTATTGGTGTTTTTCTTTCTGGCTTACTTCACTCTGTAAAGAAGAGACATTACTTTGCCAACCAAGGTCCGTCTAGTCAAGGCTATGGTTTTTCCCGTGGTCATGTATAGATGTGAGAGTTGGACTGTGAAGAAAGCTGATCGCCGAAGAATTGATGCTTTTGAACTGTGGTGCTGGAGAAGACTCTTGAGAGTCCCTTGGACTGCAAGGAGATCCAACCAGTCCATTCTAAAGATCAATCCTGGGTGTTCATTGGAAGGACTGATGCTAAAACTGAAACGCCAATACTTTTGCGACGAGTTGACTCACTGGAAAAGACTCTGATGCTGGGAGGGATTGGGGGCGGGAGGAGATGGGGACGACAGAGAATGAGATGGCTGGATGGCATCACCAACTCGGTGGACATGAGTTTGAGTGAACTCCAGGAGTTGGTGATGGACAGGGAGGACTAGTGTGCTGTGATTCATGGGGTCGCAAAGAGTCGGACATGACTGAGCAACTGAACTGATACTGTATTGGTGTTTTTCTTTCTGTCTTACTTCACTCTGTATAATAGGCTCCAGTTTCATTCACTTTATTACAACTGATTCAAAAGTATCCTTTTTAATGGCTGAGTAATATTCCATTGTGTATATGTACCACAGATTTTTGCCTGCCCTGTGAAATGGGAGCTGGGGACTGAACAGACTCAGTTCAGTTCAGTCGCTCAGTCGTGTCCGACTCTGCGACCCCATGAATCACAGCAGGCCAGGCACCCCTGTCCATCAGCAAGTCCTGGAATTCACTCAAACTCATGTCCATCGAGTCAGTGATGCCATCCATTCATCTCATTGTCTGTCGTCCCCTTCTCCTCCTGCCCCCAATCCCTCCCAGCATCAGAGTCTTTTCCAGTGAGTCAACTCTTCGCATGAGGTGGCCAAAATATTGGAGTTTCAGCTTTAGAAACTAGGTCAATGCAAATAAAGTAATGCGCTCTTTCTTGCACACGGTGCTCTCCACTATTTGGGCAGACTCTGGGTCTCAGAGGTCTGAGAGGACCTGCTGTAGATGAAGCAGTTGGAGGAAGGGGCAGTGTCTTCCTTATTCATGCTACTCTGTGTCCCCGTGATGCTGCACTGAATGCTAGGAAGAGGTGGTAGTTCCAGTTTTTCACTTTAAAACTTTATAGGTCGAGCAAAAATACTAAACATAAGAAGCAGAAGGCCGCAACTCCTCCCTAGGACATCCCCAGCGGGTGAGGCAGGCTCGGACTCCAGAGCGCCGCGTCTGCGCACTACGGACTCCGGAGCACAGGCCGTCAGAGGGAGGTGGGCGGGGCTGCCCGGCCATCCGGGTTCCCTCACCCCGCCCCCGCCGCATGAATGAGAGGCGCGGCGCCCGCCCCTCCCCCGCTGGGCCCGCCCCTCGCCGGGGCTGTGGCGCGCCGTCTGCCGCTGCCACCTCAGCCGCGCTCGGTTCAGCCAGACGCCCGCTGCTTACAGCCCGGAGCTGACGGTCCCAGCACGCTCGCCGCCGCTGCCGGCACGACAGAGTAAGTGAGCAAGCGAGGGTTGGGCCGCTGAGCGCCGTCGCCCCCTGCTTTGGGGACTAAGGGACCGGGCAGGTCCGGGTTCGGGATGCTAAGGAGAGCGTGGGCCCGCGCCAGCCTCCCCCACTCACACTCCCGGCGCCTTGGCCGGGAGCTGGGACGAGTAGGACAGCGGCCCTGGGCCGGGAGGGGCGCGGAAGAGGGTCCGCGCACGAACAGGAGGGTGAGTCCCACACAAAGGGAGGCACGGAGCTGTCACCGGGAGACCACAGAGATAAGGTTCGCGGCGCCCCGTGCGCCCAGCTAGCCCGTGCCCCGCGTCTGGTCCCCGGGCGTGGGAGCTGCTGGGATGTCCCCGGAGCGAGGACGAGGATGGCGAAGACCTCTGCCTCCCTGTTGGCCGTGGGAACGCGCCTTGGGGGGGCGCGGCGTGGCAGTGTTTTCCTGGTCCCCGTCTGCTCCTCCCCTTTCTTTGTGGCGTCTGTCTCATGCCCGTTTGTCACTGGGTATAAGCAGTGGTCTGGGATGAGACCTCTTGCCTCGCTTACTCATTAATGAAAGTCAGGTGCTGGCCTCATATTTGTGAGTGGGGGGCCGTGTGTGCTTCCACAAGCCAGAGAATTAAGGCCCCTCTTTTGTTTCCAGAGACTTAATGGTTTGTATGTGACCTCTGAAATGAGCGAATCGGAGATCATTTAAAGGGAATGAGGAAAAAAAGACATATTACTTCATCAGATCTTCAGCCAATTCTGTCTCTGGCATTCTTTCAAACAGTATTTCTTTGTTTCTTGCTGCAAAACCAGTGGATTTTGTTAATTGAAAATATGTCTATATTTTCAATATATGTCTATATTCTCAGTATATCCAGAACACTTGCTTTCCGGGTGTTGGTAAATGGTCATATACTTATGTTTATGTACGTGAGAATAGTACATATAGAACACTGCTTTTTAGTTAATTGGTAATTATGTATCTATATTGATATACGTTGTCTATAGAAATGCTCCAGTATATCTAGGACACTTTTCAGCTCCTCAGTACAGGCAGATTTTGTTTCTTCCTGCCTCCCTTGTGTTAATAAGAAGGTGGTCCAGCAGGTTCTCTCCGCCTCCTTGCTTTTTTTTCCCCGTAATTCTTTGGCAAAGGGTTTTATTGCATATTTCCCTGGCATGCGCCCTTGCTTTGATCTGAATTTTCCTGTGCTCTGTTGTCTGGTTGTGTAGCCAGCTCAGTGGCACCTCTCACAGGACTATTGGAAAACAGAACACCTTCTTTTTTTTTTTTGTCCTCATTCCCAGAGAGAGAAGGAAGCTCCGCAGTTTCCCACAGACTTTGGCTCTGTGGGGACCGACTGCCTGACTTTGTTGTCCTGGTGAAGTCATGAGGAGTCATAGTTGATATGGACCAGTTAAAAAGAAGCAGTTACAATAGCACCAGCTATTCCTTTCTGTTTCACTTGGACCTTTTTCTCTCCTAAACTAGAGCTTATAAGTTTTAGAAGATAGTTGGTTGCATTTGTGTTTCTTTTTTGTACCCTTATAATTTTGCAGTGTGACAGGAAATTAGCTAAACTCAGTTGTTGTAAGAAACATACCTCCAAATATTAATATATTTTTGTTATGATCTTTTGATTCAGAATAGCAGCAGTAAAAAATAAAAGTGAGGAGCTAATTAGAGGATATGAATAGTTGAATTGATTCAGTTTTAAGATTCCCTTTAAGATTATTATTAATAACATGTATTTTAATTCCTGGTAGTTTTCAGTGCAAAATGAAATCAAAACTAAGCAGTCTTCCATAGCATCTGTTTATGTATATTCCTACTGTTGCAAACATTTGCTTTTAATTTGAAAAAGGAATTTTCCATTTGGTTGGAACAGCATCCGTTATTCTTGGTAAAAATCTTACCTTATGTTAGCTTGATCAAATTTCTTTCCTTGTAAAAGTTAAAAATAATAAAAGTTGATTTTTCAATTTGAAAATTTTGGTTTCGTGATGTCAGATTTAAATAAAATTTTTATGAATTTAACTCAGAATAAGGCAACTTATAAATGAGTGATTCATTAATTACATTAACTGGGCTTCCCTCATAGCTCAATCAGTAAATCATCTGCCTGCAGTGCAGGAGACCCGGGTTTGATTCTTGGGTCAGGAAGATTCCCTGGAGAAGGAAATGGCAACCCACTCCAGTATTCTTGCCTGGAGAATTCCATGGACAGAGGAGTCTGGGAGGCTGCAGTCCATGGGGTCGCAAGAGCTGGACACGACTTAGCCACTAAAACCAAAACCAGTGTCACTAATACTGAAGCAACCCAGATAACTTATGAATTGCCTGCATAAGATTTTTCTTTTTTATGAAGACTTTTAAAACAAATCATAAGGGGAAGTCTTAAATAAACAGCATAGTGTAACCGGAATTATCACTGAAATAGGCTTGCATAGTACTACAATATTGTGCAACTTTAATTTTGCAAGCATGACTTAGCTATTGTTTGTACCAACAAAGGAAACTAAAAACATCCTGGCCTTGTTATTCAGCATTCTGTTAATAAAAATCTTTACCAGTCCATAGTTTTGCATTTTTGCAGGATAACGATTGAAGAAAAATTCCAAAGTAATATCTATATTGCCAAAATAGGTTACATGCTGTTTTATTAATAAATATAATTTTTATATTCATTAGAAATACTAATATTGTTATGTTAGTGACAGTAATAGTATATATGATGACACTTTGCCACCCAAACTGGAATATATTATCCTCCCAGCATTCTGTCAGTAATTGTTTTCTGGGAATTCCCTGGTGGTCCAGTGATTAGGACTCTGCTTACACTACAGTGGGTACGGATTGATCCCTAGTGGGGGAACTAAGATCCTACATGCTGTGCAGCCAAATACTAATTGTTTTCTGTTTCAAATGGCAGTTTATTCTAAAATCAGTAATAATCTTATCATAATGTATTATTCAGTTCAGCTCAGTTCAATTGCTCAGTGGTGTCCGACTCTTTGCGACCCCATGAATGACAGCACGCCAGGCCTCCCTGTCCATCACCAACTCCTGGAGTTCACTCAAACTCATGTCCATCGAGTTGGTGATGCCATCCAGCCATCTCATTCTCTGTTGTCCCCTTCTCCTAGATTGGTGCAAAAGTAATCGCAATTTTGCATTGTTGAAGTTTGCCATTTGATATTGGAATACATTGTTAAATAAATATGGTTATGTTAGACTATAGAAATGATGTCAGACAAAAAGCAAATTCCAGCGATTTTTTCTTATTGGAGTTCAAAATGGGTCATAAAGCAGCAGAGACAACTCACAGCATCAACAACACATTTGGCCCAACGGTGCTAACAAACAAACGTACAGTGCAGTAGTGGTTCAAGAAGTTTTGCAAAGGAGACAGAGCCTTGAAGATGAGCAGCGCAGTGGCTGGCCATTGGAAGTTGACAACAACCAATTGAGAGCAATCATCAAAGCTCTTACAACTACGTGAGAAGTTGCTAAAGAACTCATCATCAACCGTTCTACAGTCATTCTTCATTTGAAGCAAATTGGAGAGGTGAAAAAGCTCAATAAGTGGATGCCTCATGAGCTGACTTAAAATTTTTAAAAAATCATGTGAAAGTGTAGTCTTCTCTTATTCTATGCAACAATGAACCATTTCTCCATCAGATTATAATGTGTGATGAAAAGTGGACTTTATATGACAACCAGCTTAGTGGTTGGACCGAGAAGAAGCTCCAAAGCACTTCCCAAAGCCAAACTTGCACCAAAAACTGGTCATAGTCATTGTTTGGTGGTCTGCTGCTCATCTGATCAACTGCAGCATTCTGAATGCCAGCAAAGCCGTTACATCTGAGAAGTATGCTCAGCAAATTGATAAGATGCACTCAAAAGAGTAGTCTACACATTTCCTCCCTATCTTCTCTATACTGTGTGTCACTCTCTGAAATTCTGTTGTTGACTGAATTTTTTGGTCTCTTACCCTCCACTGGAAAGTAAGCTCCAGGAAAGCAAGACTTCATCTATCCTGTTTACCACTATGTTCCTAGGACAGCAATTGACACAAGAACCTACTCAGTACATGGGCAAAAAAGGCATAACTGACATATTTAACCTAGTAGAATAGCTCTTTTTTTAAAAAATTCCTAACAAAATCAATTTTCATTTATTTTTTAAATTATTCTCTACTCTTTGCTATACTTGAAAGTTGAAAAATTATGAAGACTGTATTAATGGTTGAATTTTACCTGTGTTACATTACATACATTTTTGTTCTTTCCTAACTCGACGGACATGAGTTTGAGTGAACTCTGGGAGTTGGTGATGGACAGGGAGGCCTGGCGTGCTGTGATTCATGGGGTCGCAAAGAGTCGGACATGACTGAGCAACTGAACTGAACTGAACTGAAGTATAATTTAAATTGGCAATCTTCCACCTGGATTCTGGAGTCAGACTGATTAGAGTTGAATTTTAGTTCTTTTCACTTTTTGCCATGTGACCTTGGGCAGATTAATAAGGTGCCCACTTATTGAGCTTTTTCACCTCTCTGTTTCCTCATCTGCAAGGTGGAAATAAGAAAGTACCCACCTCATATGTTGTGTGGGTCAAGTGAGATAACATGTAAAATGCTAAACCCAGTACTTGACGTGGTAGCTAATACAATGAAAATAGTTACAGTTATTGTTTGTATACTCTTCTCTGGTTTCTAATATTTGATTTACTTGGTCACTGTAGTTTTGTGGTGGTGTTTTTTTTTTTGTCACTGTAGTATTTTTGTTTGAAGTATTTATATCTACTAGAGTATATTGACTATGAATGTGACTCTCCTGTTTTTAGTTTTGTTGGATTTTTTTCTAATTCCTTGCTTCTCTATTCCCCACATTACCCCCACATAATATCAATAGATTGATTAAATGATCTTCATTGACAGATGAGCACCCCCTAGCACTTCCTAGCAGTTTGGTCATTGAGAAATCATTTTGATAACTTGATGAAATATTTTTATTTCAAGCCAAGTTCTGTACTTTATTTGGCTTGCCCAGAGGTGAGGCTGCTTCTTTGTGTTAATTCATGTTATTTTTCATTAAATTTTATTATTTATGGTAATGGAACTTTTAAAATACCCAGTATGTCATCAACAGATTTTTTTAAGTAGTTATAAGATACTATTCTTTTCATTTACTAGCTACCTAGGAAGATAAATATATGATACAATACAAAATCCATTCTACAGGCCTCACTGAAGGATAAAGACAGGCTATATATTAATAGAAGTTCAAAGTAGGGAGAGTTGTGTCCAGCCAGCCTTCAGTTCAGTTCAGTCACTCAGTCGTGTCCAACTCTTTGCGACCCCATGAACCACAGCACGCCAGGCCTCCCTGTCCATCACCAACTCCCGGAGTTCACTCAAACTCATGTCCATCGAGTCGGTGATGCCATCCAGCCATCTCATTCTCTGTCGTCCCCGTCTCCTACCCCCAATCCCTCCCAGCATCAGACTCTTTTCCAGTGAGTCAACTCGTTGCATGAGGTGGCCAAAGTATTGGAGTGTCAGCCTTAGCATAAGTCCTTCCAATGAACACCCAGGATTGATCTCCTTTAGAATGGACTGGTTGGATCTCCTTGCAGTCCAAGGGACTCCCAAGAGTCCTCTCCAGCACCACAGGTCAAAAGCATCAATTCTTCGGCATAAGGGAGTCTTAAAACTTTTCCACATGTTAAATTGTCTATACCCCTTATTTTCTGTCTTGATTTTTAATTTTAGAAATTGTTTCTTAAAGTAATTGACTTACCAGTTACTCTCCCTGTTTCTTATCTAGGTAGGCAGTGGAGACACCTCCAATTATCTGAGCATTTCAGACATTAGAATGTAGTGTTAGATAAATTTAAGATACAAAAAGAATGCCAGATGGTTTGAAAGGAAATGTGAAAACTAGTGCAGGCAGTCCTTTGAAAGCCAGCTGACTGAGCTTTATCTGCTCTGAAGGAAGGAATCAGACACTGTTCCATACTAGCTGACCTAGGAACAACTGACCAGTGGCCTTATTTTTGGTTGGGAAAGTCAGCCTAGGCCCTCCACCTGCTGAAAAGGCAGTATGACACCAGATAGTTGCTCTCCACCTCCATGGATTTGAGTTGGAAAAAGCCTGAATGGCAAGGAAAGGAAACTACATTTTGGATAGCATTACAAGTAAACCTCATATTACATAGTGATTTTGCTCTGAAAAAGTGTAATGCAACTTCAATGCTGTTAGGTGTATTTAGAGTTGCTTACTATTTTAGCAACTATAGAAGTTTGTGGCTTCTGTAGAACATTAATTATACATGTTGTCTTAAAATCATTTTGTCTATTATTTATGTTTTCCTAACTAGACAGGTGTTTGTATCAGATCCAGTTCTTCTCTAGCAAACTTAACATTATAATTAGTTAATTGAGAACAAAAGAAGTACAAATATGGCACTGCAGGTATAATGAGTAACAGTGTTTATTGAATTCTCAAAGTTAATAACTTCACCAGTAGTCTATCAGTATGCTTTATGTTATCTTTAATTTTTTTTTAATTTGGAGATTGAATGGTGCTGTTTGTTAAGTTCATCTAGGCAAACCAAAATATTATAAATTACTTGTGCCTCTTTATTGTTCTCTCCCAACTCTGAGCATGAAAAATTTTGCTCAATGGTATAAACTTGAAATATCCAAATAGGCTGTTCATCTTAGACTGAGAGAAAAAGTTTGGCAAACATTAAAGTATGAGCCATATAATTTATGGAAAATTGGTGAAAACATAAAACTGTAGGCTTTCATTCTTTTCCTTTAGTGCAAAAGAAATTGCAAAACTTCTTCAGAAGTGTGTTGGAAATTTCATGCTTGGCCATAATTAAATAAAAGATTTTACTTAAATTTATTAATTGTCCTTGAAAGCAGTCCAGAGGAAATTTTGTGGTAGTAAGATTTTTTTATATATAATAGAACAGTATATCAATAGCCAGAAGCAATATCGTACCCAGAAATTATCTTTCACATTAGCTAACCTGTAGTAAAAACCTTTTGTGTCAGTATCTTTTGGGCTTCCCAGTTGGCTTAGTGGTAAAGAATCCACCTACCAATGCAGAAGATGTGGGTTCGATCCCTGGATTGGGAAGATTCTCTGGAGCAGGAAATGGCAACCCACTCCAGTATTCTTGCCTGAAAAATCCTCCTCTTGCAGAGGAGCATGGCAGTCTATAGTCCATGGGGTTGCAAAGGAATCGGACACAACTTAGCAACTAGACAACAACGTCAGAATCTTTACATGCATTTCTTCTTTACTCCTTACAGCATCTCTCAAAGGGTTATTAATGAATGATAAAGCAAAAAGTCAAAGTAGTAAGCTGTTTAGGTTCACATAGTCACCTGAGTCAGGTTTAGAACCCAGGCTTTTATTCTCCAACCCACCACATGTCTCAGTTGATACTGTCAACTTTCACAAGAGCACAGATCTTTTCTGTTCAGTTGCTATCTTGCTATTCAGCTGGGGCTTCCCTGGTGGCTCAGATGGTTAAGAATCTGCCTGCGTTGCGGGAGACCTGGGTTGGGAAGATCCCCTGGAGAAGGGAACGGCTACCCATTCCAGTATTCTGGCCTAGAGAATTCCATGAACAGAGGAGCCTGGCAGGTTACAGTCTATGGGGTCTCAAAGAGTCAGACACCACTGAGTGACTTTCACTTTCATTTGGTATTCTGCACTGGGACTTTTGGAACAATATGGGGTAGGGAGTGCACACCAAGTGGCTTATGAGATCCTAGTTCCCTGACTAGGGATAGAACCCAGGCTATGGCAGTGAAAGTGCCAAGTCCTAACCCTGGACCGCCAGGGAATTCCCTGAAAGACTATCGATAAAGGAAATTTAGAGACCTTTGTAGAAAATGGCTGGCAAATAAGGAGAGATTTGGGGAGCATATACATTTTTTATTTCTTTTGATACTTTTAAAGTAATTAACCATTACAGAACTTTTGCAGTAAAAAAAAGTGAGGTAAATAAAAATGATTTGTTAGAATGCAGCAAAGAGGCTGTATAGCTTTCTAACATTGCTGTAACAAATTACTACAAAATTGATGGCCTGAAACAGTAGAAATTTAGTCTTTCACAGTTTGAAAGGCCAGAAGTCTAAATGAAATCAGAGTGTCAACAGAGTTGCTGCACTCCCTCCAAAAACTAGGAGCGAACCCTTCCTTGCTTCTTCCAACTTTTCATGGTCCACACATTCCTTGGTTTTTGTCCTCATAACTCCATTCTTTGCTTCCATGTTCACATGGTCTTCTTTTTCTTTCTTATAAAGACATTCTCGTTGGGTTTAGAGTCCACCTGGATAATCCAAAGCTCACACAATTCAGTTCAGAATGCAAACTGTGATTTCTGTTTTCTGTGTTTCAGTTTTCTCTATTTCAATTCACTGCCTCCGTCTATTTAGAACTCCAGAATTATATAAACTCCTCAGTTTTGAGGAAAGGAAAAAGTTGGATTCCTAAAAAAATTTTTTAATGTATCCTGTAAAACTTCTTAGTCTTTGCCATGGGTTTTCAGTAGTATAACCTACCTCAGGAATAAAACTTTATATTTCACAGGTGTCAAATTGTCTTAATCTGTTCTGGCTGCTATAACAAAATACCCGTAGAAATTCCTCATAATTCTGAAGGCTCAAAAATCCAAGACCAGCAGTTTCAGTGTCTGGTAAGGGCTCACTTGCTGGTGCATAGATAGTATTTTTAACTGTCTTTTTGCTATGTCCTCCTGTGGTGGAAGTGGTGAGGAAGCTATCTAGAGTCCTTTTTTATTGGGGCCTCTTATATAAGGGCATCAATCCCATTAAGTGTCACCCTCAACACTTAATCATTTCCAGATACCATTACATTGGGGATTAGATTTCAGTGTGTGAATTTGCAGAGCAGTGGGGGATATTTGCTTCATAGCACATTTTTTAGCACTAACCATATGGTACAAAGAGAAAATTGATATTTTCCATATAACTCATTCAGTTTCTAAATAAGCACTGCTGCGTTCATTTTTTCATTGATCCATTTATTTTCTACCCAAGATTAATATTACTAAATAGATCAACCTGTACTATTTTTCAGGTTTCTCTGCTAATGAGGTTCTTCTAATTTTTTTATTATAAGTAACTGTAAATACATTAAAAAATAGGTCATTTATCCTTTTTCCTTTTACTTTGTTTGCTGAGGTATTTTAAAGCAAGTCCAAGGCATTTTTGTACATGTTTCCTGACATACTTCTATATGCATCTTTTTAAAATAAGGATGTTGTCTTGTAGAACCAAAATGCTATTCTCGTACCTAATAAAATTAACAGGTACTCCTTGGTATCATCTAATAGCTAGATGCTGTTAAGGTTTGCCTGATTATCTCAAGGATATCTTTTTTCGGAGATGATTTGTTCACACCAGGATTTCAGAGTCCACAGATCATGTTTGGTCATTTTGTGCCTCATGCCTGTTTTGATTTAGGGCAGTTCCTCCTTCCTTTCCCCCCACTTTTTCTTTGTGTGTCATGGACTAGTTACAAGAACCAGGTCAGTTGTCTTATGGAATTTCTCATATTTGGGATTTGATTAAAACAGATTTAAATTTTTTGGCAAGAATGCTTAGGAGATGCTTAGTATTGCATCACATCCAGAGTCCTGCTGGGGTAGTGGGGTAGTTCTGGCTACCTTACTTCTAGTGATGCTAAAAGACCACACTGATGGTCATATCAGCATCCTTTGTGGAAAAATGGTAATTTTCTTTTTTTTTTTAATTTTTATTTATTTATTTATTTTTGGCTGCACTGGTCTAAATTGCTGTATGCAGGCATTCTCTAGTTGCAGCCAGTAGGGGCTACCCTCTAGTTGTGGTGCTTGGCCTTATTGTGGTGTCTTCTCTTGTTGCAGAGCACAGGCTCTAGGCAGGAGGGCTTCAGTAGTTGTGGTGTATGGGCTCAGTTGCTGTGGCTCATGGGTTCTAGAGTGCAGTCTCAGTAGTTATGGCCAAGGGCTTAGTTGCTCCTTAGCATATGGGATCCTCCTAGAACAGAGATGGAACCCATGTTCCCTGCATTGACAGTCAGATTCTTAACCGCTGGACCACCAGGGAAATCCCAAAATGGTGATTTTCTCATCCTGTCCTCTCTTCTACATTTTTTATCAGGAGTTCTATAAAGAAAGACCTGTATATCATCAACTAAGACTGTTTTGGGTTACTCCGATACACATTTTGTATGAGAGACTGCCAAGTAATCTTACACTGCTAATGTTCTTGATAAGAGATAATGAATTTGAATCAGAATAAAAGAATTATGTAATCTTTTGTTTTAATAAATATACAACGAACTTCTGAATACTGTAGTGAAAATGTGAATTTTTTTTTTTTTTTTTTTTTTGCTGCTCTGGGTCTTCATTGCCACATGTGGGCTCTTTGTTGTATCATGCAGGCTTTCTCGAGTTGTGGCACGTGGGCTTCTTTTGTTGCAGAGCACAGGTTCTGGAGCAAATGGGCTTAGTAGTTGTGGCACACAAGCTTCTCCAGTTGCCATGAAAGGGCTTAGGTGGCCTGCAGCTTGTGGGATCTTAGTTCCCCGATCAGAGATCAAACCCATGTACCCTGCATTGGAAGGCAGATTCTTAACCACTGGATCACCAGGGAAGTCCTTGTTTATTTTTAACAATTGAGAATGTACACTCTAATTGCTCTGGAAGTTACAGATAAAGATAAATGAAAGGCTTTTATAAATTAAAATCAAGCCGCAAAGAGGAACGAGTACTAACTAGATTAAAATTTAAAAATTGGAAGAGAATAGAGCCAATATTTAACTATAAATGGAGTAGTTTATAGTATAAATAGCCTTTAAAAATTATGAATCACTGGATTGTATATCTGTAACTCATACACTATTGTACACCATCTGTACTTCAATTTCTTATTAGTTTTTAAAATTGAGAGATTTCCAGAGTCAGTATGACCCAGCCTCTGAATGCCTAATTCATTCACTCTTCTTAGACTGAGCTTTTTACATAGTATATCCCTAACATGCGGCGAGTTTTTTCATGAGATTGTGTCTAGACTAAATAAATCAAGGTTATGTATTATAGAATTAATGCTTAAATATCTTCAAAGGCAGGGATAATTCTTCATTGAATATCATTCTTTTTCTTTAAATTTGTACTTTATGGGAAAAAATCCTTTGATTACTATTTCTCATAATACCTCTTGTTTAACTTCATGTCTTGACATTCTTAGTCAGTAACATTAAGTCATGAATAAAGTCATGCAAATATAAACCTTATTTATTTTTCTTGCTTCATTTTACTTTAAGCCAGTTGTGTTTATTTGTCTTCTGAATCTGTGTATTCTGGGGAAAGTAACTTTGATATCAAATGAAAATTAAACAGGTGCTTTTAGCTTCATAACCATTTCTGCTGCTGCTACTAAGTCGCTTCAGTCATGTCCAACTCTGTGCGATCCCATAGACAGCAGCCCACCAGGCTCCTCCGTCCCTGGGATTCTCCAGGCAAGAATACTGGAGTGTGTTGCCATCTCCTTCTCCAATGCATGCATGCATGCTAAGTTGCTTCAGTCATGTCTGACTCTGTGCAACCCCATGGACAGCAGCCCACCAGGCTCCTCTGTCCACGGAGTTCTCTAGGCAAGAATACTGGAGTGGGTTGCCATTTCCTTCTCCATAGCCATCTCTAAACAGCCTCTAATCATATTTGAGAGATCATTAAATGTATGTGCTATTATGATTTGTCCGTCGGCAAAATATTGCTATAATTATGCTGTTTTATTTTAAAATAATAGTACTATGGGTCTTTTCTGAAAGATAAAGAATGCCTTTATAGAGGGATGCCTCAAAAGACCATCGATAAAATCAGTATAATCATTTTTAGTCAGTTGAGCTGATTATTCCTCATCAGGACTCTAAAATGGTTTCAGTGCTGAAAATTACATTTCCCTACCTATTGAATTAAAACAGATGATTGCAAAACACTTACTCTGTGCGAGTCTTTATGCTTGGTGCTGAGTAGTATGGCTGCTTCCACTATTCAGATAAAGAAGAAAGTACATACTTCTTCAACATCCATTTATGATTAAAAGTCTCCATAAAGTGGGCATACAGGGAACCTATATCAACATAATAAAGGCAATATATGACAGGCCCACAGCTAACATCATTTTCAACTGTGAAAAGCTGAAGGCATTCTCTCTGAAATCAAAAACAAAATACTACCAGAAGATTACTAGAACTCAATAGTGAATTCGGTAACATTGCAAGATAAAAATTAATACATGGAAATCTCTTGCATTCCTCTACGCTAACAGTGAAAGATTGGAAAGAAAGATTAAGGAAGCAATCCCATTTACCATACCATCAAAAAGAATAAAATACCTGAAAATAACATGCCTAAGGAGACAAAAGACCTGTACTCTGAAAACTATAAGAAGCTGATGAAAGAAATCAAAGATGATATAAACAGAAAGATATACCAAATTCTTTGATTGGAAGAATCAAAGAAGTCAAAATGACAATACTCCCCAAGGCAGTATACAGATTCACTGCAATCCTTATCAAATTACCGATGACATTTTTAACAGACTATAACAAAAATTTTTGTTAATTTGTATGGATACACTAAAGACCCCAAATAACCAACGAAATCCTGAGTAAGAAAAACAGAGCTGGAGGAATCACATTCCCTGACTTCAGACTTTACTACAAAGCTACAGGTATGGTACAGCCCAAGGACAGAAATACAGATCAATAGATCAGGATGGAAAGCCCAGAAATAAACCCACACACTTATAATCAGTTAATCTGTGATAAAGAAGGCAAGAATATTAAATGGGGAAAAGACAAGTTTCTTCAGTAAGTGAAGTGAAGTGAAGTCGCTCAGTCATGTCCGACTCTTTGCGACCCCATGGACTGTAGCCTACTACGCTCCTCCATCCATGAGATTTTCCAGGCACGAGTACTGGAGTGGGTTGCTGTTTCCTTCTCCAGAGGATCTTCCCGAGCCAGGGATCAAACCCAGGTCTCCCACACTTCAGGCAGACACTTTACTGTCTGAGCCACCAGGGAAGTCTTCAGTAAGTGGTGCTGGGAAAACTGCAAAGCTACATGTAAAAGAAGGAGATTAGAACACTCCCTAACACTATACACAAAAACAACCTCAAAATCAATCAAAGACCTATGTGTAAGGCCAGACACTATAAAACTTTTAGAGGAAAACATAGAACAGTCTTTGACATAAATTGTAGCAATATCTTCTTTGATCCATCTGCTAGAGTGGTGCAAGTAAAAACAAATAAATGGGACCTAATTAAACTTAAAAGCTTTTGCACAACAAAGGAAACTATAAACAAAATGAAAAGACAGCCCACAGAATGGGAGAAAATAGTTGCAAACAAAGCAGTCAACAAGGGATAATCTCCCAGATATACAATAAAATAGCTCATACACTGTATATCAAAAACAAAACCCAATCAAAAAATGAGCAGAAGATCTAAATAGACATTTCTCCAAATAAGACATATAGATGGACAAAAACCACATGAAAAGATGCTCGATTCACTAATTATCAGAGAAATGCAAATCAAAACTACAGTTAGGTATCACCTCACACCAGTCAGAATGTCCATCACCAAAAAAGTCTACAAATAAATGCTGAGTAGATGTGGAGGAAAGGGAACTCTCCTAACTCTATTGGTAGCAATGTATTAAAAAGTTGGTACAGCCACTATGTGTAACAGTATGAAGGTTCCTTAAAAAGCTGAAATTAGAACTACCATATGATCCAGCAACACCTCTCCTGGGCATATATCCAGAGAAAAATGTAATTTGAAAAGATGCATTCACCTCAGTTCATTGCAGCACTGTTTACAGTAGCCAAGACATGGAAGCAACCTAATGTCCATCACCATCAACAGAGGGATGGATAAAGAAGATGTGGTATATATATACAATAGAATATTAATCAACCATGAAAAGATTTGAAATAACGCCATTTACAGCAACATAGATGGACCTAGAGATTATCATACCAAATGAAGTAAGTCATACAGAGAAAGACAGATACCATATCACTCATATGTGGAATCTAATTTTAAAAAATGATACAAATGAACTTATTTACAAAACAGAGGTCAAAAAAGAAACTTATGGTTACCAACAGGAAAAGGTAGTGGGGAGGGATAATTCAGGAGCTTGGTTAACAAGAGGACACTACTATATATAAAGTAGATAACTAGCAAGGACCTAATGTATAGCACAGGGAACTCTACTCAGTATTCTATAATAATCTTTATGAGGAAAGAATCTGAGAAAGAATGAATATATGTATGAATAAAACTTTGCTGTACACATGAGACTAATACAACATTGTAAATTAATGATATGCCAATACAAAATTTAATACAAAAACATTTTTTTCATACATACTTCTTTTATTCAGAGAACCCTCTGGAAATAATGTGTTTCAACTGTGTTGTCTCCTTACCCTTATTTGCAGTCAGAAGCCTCTGGGCTTGTGCCCCACCATGCAGCCTTTGTCCAGTTCCCAATAATATTTATTGAGTATTTTTTAAGTGCCAGGTATTGTTTAACCTGAATTTATAGAAATCCCATGTCTCTTGGTAAGACACTCTTGTTGAATAACTCCACTACATTTAATGAAGTTAAGGTATGGGTAATATCTGAATTTATTAGATCTGAGGTTGTAAGTTATTCTTTTTCTGACATTTTATATATAATCTGACTTAAAGGTTTCTGTAAAGCTAAAGAAAATTGGCTCCTCACGAGGAAGTTCAGGACTTTTTTCAGGCTAAGATAACTAACCACAACTGCAATGAAATCAGTAGAGCAGAGGCTGCATTTAGATTTTATTCAGACTAACTTCTAACTCTTGAAAACCTAAGCATATATTTTTACACAGTAAGTTACAAGTTTATTTTTATATAGGCAAAAAAGAAATAAGGTGATGTGGTGGAAAGCATGTGGCATTTAAGTAAGTTGTTTCTTTTTTTTTTTAAGTTGGGATTTAAGTAACTTAAGTGGCCAACAAACGTCCCTCTAGTCAAGGCTATGGTTTTTTCTGTGGTCATGTATGGATGTGAGAGTTGGACTGTGAAGAAAGCTGATCACCAAAGAATTGATGCTTTGGAACTGTGGTGCTGGAGAAGACTCTTGAGAGTCCCTTGGACTGCAAGGAGATCCAACCAGTCCATTCTAAAGGAGATCAATCCTGGGTGTTCATTGGAAGGACTGATGCTAAAGCTGAAACTGCAATACTTTGGCCACCTCATGTGACGAGTTGACTCACTGGAAAAGACTCTGATGCTGGGAATGATTGGGGGTGGGAGGAGACGGGGACGACAGAGAATGAGATGGCTGGATGGCATCACCAACTTGATGGCCATGAGTTTGAGTGAACTCCAGGAGTTGGTTATGGACAGGGAGGCCTGGCATGCTGCAATTCATGGGGTCGCAAAGAGTTGGACACAACTGAGCGACGGAACTGAACTGAACTGAAGTGGCCCTAAGTCATGTCTGACTCTTGTAATCCCATGGACTATAGCCCACCAGGCTCCTCTATCCATGGGATTTCCCAGGCAAGAATACTGGAGTGGGTTGCCGATCCCTTCTCCAGGGGCTGGATCTTCCCAACCCAGGGATCGAACCCAGTCTCCTGCATTGCAGGCTGATTCTTTACCATCTGAGCCACCAGGGAAGCCCTTGTGTGGCCCTACTATTTATTAACTGTTTGGCTTTGGTGAAGTACTACCTCTCTTAGCCTCAAAAGGAATAATTATAATAGAATCTTTAAGAATTATTGAATTTATAATTGAGTAACTTCAGAGGTTATTGTGAGTATAGTTTATCACCTTTAATAAAGTACTCTCCTAGTGATTGTTGTTGTTAGGCAAGGGGTGGAGCAATGGAAAGGGTGAACACAAGAACAATCTTTTCTGTTACTCAGTTCTGTCCTTTTCATAAATATGAGACCAGTTATGCTGCCATGTCAACGTGGCTGCCGAGCTGTGGCTGGTTAAAGGTTCCATTCCAGTAGTGGTCAAATGATATAAGAAATTGTTACCACTTAACTGTACTATACGGAGAAGGCAAAGGCAAGCCACTCCAGTACTGTTGCCTAGAAAATCCCATGGATGGAGGAGCCTGGTAGGCTGCAGTCCGTGGGGTCACTAGGGGTCGGACACGACTGAGCGACTTCACTTTCACTTTTCACTTTCACACATTGGAGAAGGAAATGGCAACCCACTCCAGTGTTCTTGCCTGGAGAATCCCAGGGAAGGGGAGACTGGTGGGCTTCCATCTATGGGGTCACACAGAGTCGGACACGACTGAAGTGACTTAGCTGCAGCAGCAGCAACGGTACTATGTACTTTCTTAAGTTGTTAGGAAGCTTTGGGTATCTCATTTCTAATGGTTATCTTATGTCAGTTTTCTTCCCTCCCCTTTTTTTCAGGAAGTAACTTTAAAAAATTGAGGTATTCTTGATTTATAGTATTATGTTACTTTCAGATATACAACATAGTGATTCAAAAGTTTGTTAACTGGGGAAATCAACCTGCCGGACTTCAGGCTCTACTACAAAGCCACAGTCATCAAAAAAGTATAGTACTGGCATAAAGACAGAAATATAGATCAATGGAACAAAATAGAAAGCCCAGAGATAAATCCATGCACCTATGGACACCTTATCTTTGACAAGGGAGGCAAGAATATAAAATGGAGAAAAGACAATCTTTTTAACAAGTGGTGCTGGGAAAACTGGTTAACCACTTGTAAAAGAATGAAACTAGAACACTCCCTAACACCATACACAAAAATAAACTCAAAATGGATTAAAGATCTAAATGTAAGACCAGAAACTATAAAACTCCTAAAGGAGAACATAGGCAAAACACTCTCCGACATAAATCACAACAGGATCCTCCATGACCCACCTCCCAGAATATTGGAAATAAAAGCAAAAATAAACAAATGGGACCTAGTTAAAATTAAAAGCTTCTGCACAGCAAAGGAAACTATAAGCAAGGTGAAAAGACAGCCTTCAGAATGGGAGAAAATGATGGCAAATGAAGCAACTGACAAAGGATTAATCTCAAAAATATACAAGCAACTCCTGCAGCTCAATTCCAGAAAAATAAACGACCCAATCATGGGCCAAAGAACTAAACAGACATTTCTCCAAAGAAGACATACAGATGGCTAACAAACACATGAAAAGATGCTCAACATCCCTCATAATCAGAGAAATGCAAATCAAAACCACAGTGAGGTACCATTTCACACCAGTCAGAATGGCTGCTATCCAAAAGTCTACATGCAATAAATGCTGGAGAGGGTGTGGAGAGAAGGGAACCCTCTTACACTGTTGGTGGGAATGCAAACTAGCACAGCCACTATGGAGAACAGTGTGGAGATTCCTTAAAAAACTGGAAATAGAACTGCCATACGACCCAGCAATCGCACTCCTGGGTATACACACCGAGGAAACCAGAATTGAAAGAGACACATGTACTCCATTGTTCATCATAGCACTGTTTATAATAGCCAGGACATGGAAGCAACCTAGATGTCCATCTGCAGACGAATGGATAAGAAAGCTGTGGTACATTTACACAATGGACTATTACTCAGCAGTTAAAAAGAATACATTTGAATCAGTTCTAATGAGGTGGATGACACTGGAGCCTGTTACACAGAGTGAAGTAAGCCAGAAAGAAAAACACCAATATAGTATATTAACTCATATATATGGAATTTAGAAAGATGATAACGATAACCCTATATACGAGACAGCAAAAGAGACACAGATGTATAGAACAGTCTTTTGGACTCTGTGGGAGAGGACGAGGGTGGGATGATTTGTGAGAATGGCATTGAAACGTGTATATTATCATATGTGAAATGAATCGCCAGTCCAGGTTCAATTCATGATACAAGATGCTCGGGGCTGGTGTACTGGGATGAACCAGAGGGATGGGATGGGGAGGGAGGTGGAAGGGGGGTTCAAGATGGGGAACATATGTACACCCGGGGCAGATTCATGTCGATGTATGGCAAAACCAATACAATAATGTAAAGTAAAAACCATAATTAAGTAAAATAAAATAAAAGTGGAGGTGAAAAAAAAGTTTTATAGATTATATACCATTTAAAGTTATGATAAAATGTTGATTATATTCCCTGTGCTGTATAGATAAATCTTTGTACCTTATTTATTTTATACATAGTAATTTGTACTTCTTAATCCTCTGCCTCTATCTTGCTTCTCCCCACTGCTAACCATTAGTTTGTGAGTCTGTCTCTGTTGTGTTATATTCACTAGTGTATTGGGGCAATGGGTCAGCCCCAGGGCAGTGAATCGCAGTGAAGAGACCAGGGTGCCTTCTGCTCCTGGGTGGCGGATCGGCCCCAGAGTGGCCGGTAGCAACAGTGAGGCCAGGGAACTTTGTGTTCCTGGGCATCCTCCAACATCAGCTCCAGCCTTCACCAGGCCCCCTTTCCTGCAACTCCAGCAGAGCCACTGCCTCGGCTGCCAGGTGCACATTGACCAACATCCAACAGCCAGTGAAGGGTCACACACTCAACGAGGCCAGTGGTGGGACAATCTGGGCACCGAGCATACCATCCAGCTATGTGAAGTGGCTGAAGGACATGTCCCTGCTAGTCAGACTGTGGTCCACTGGAGAAGTGAGTGGAAACCACTTAAGTATTCTTGCCTTGAGAACCCCATGAACAGTATGAAAAGGCAGAAAGATATGCCACTGAAAGATGAGCCCCCCAGGTCGTTAGGTGTCCAGTATGCTACTGGGGAAGAACAGAGAAATAGCTCCAGAAAGAATGAAGAGACTGAGCCAAAGCAGAAATGATGCTCAGTTGTGGATGTCCCTGGTGGTAAAAGTAAAGTCCAATGCTGTAAAGAACAATATTGCATATGAACCTGGAATGTTAGGTCCATGAATCAAGGTAAATTCAATGTGGTCAAACAGGAGATGGCAAGAGTGAACATCGACATTTTGGAAATCAGTGAACTAAAATAGATGGAAATGGGCAAATTTAATTCAGATGACCATTATATCTACTACCATGGGCAAGAATCCCTTAGAAGGAATGGAGTAGCCCTCATAGTCAACAGTCTTCTGAAATGCAGTACTCGGGTGCGATCTCAAAAATGACAGAGTGACTTGTCCATTTCCAAGGTAAACCATTTAATACCACAGTAATCCAGTCTGTGCCTCAACCACTATGCTGAAGAAGCTGAAGTTGAACAATTCTATGAAGACCTACAAGACCTTTCAGAACTAACACCATAAAAAGATGTCCTTTTCATCATAGGGGACTGGAATGCAAAAATAGGAAGTCAGAAGATTCATGGAGTAATAAACAAGTTTGGCTTTGGAGTACAAAATGAAGCAGGGCAAAGGCAAATAGAATTTTGTCAAGAGAGCACACTGCTCATAGCAAAACCCTCTTCCAACATCACAGGAAATTACTCTAAACATGGACATCACCAGATGGTCAATACCGAATACAGATTGATTATATTCTTTGCAGCCAAAGATGGAGAAGCTCTATACAGTCAGCAAAAACAAGACCTGGAGCTGACTGTGTTTCAGATCATCAGTTCCTTATTGCAAATTTAGGTTCAAATTGAAGAAATTAGGGAAAACCACTAGGCCATTCAGGTATGACCTAAATCAAATCCCTTATGATTATACAATGGAGGTGATGAATAGATTCAAGGGACTAGATCTGGTAGACGGAGTGCCTGATGGAGGTTCACACCATTGTACATTGTCACCATTGGTGACTAAAACCATCCCAAGAAAAAGAAATGCAAGAAGGCAAAGTGGTTATCTAAGGAGGCCTTACAAATAGCTGAGAAAAGAAGAGAAGCGAGAGGCAAAGGAGAAAGGGAATGATATACCCAGCTGAATGCAGAGTTCCAGAGAATAGCAAGGAGAGATAAGAAAGCCTTCTTAAGTGAACAATGCAAAGAAATAGAGGAAAACAATAGAATGAGAAAGATTAGAGATCTCTTCAAGAAAATTAGAGATACCAAGGGAACATTTCATGCACAGATGGGCACAATAAAGGACAGAAAGGGCAAGGACCTAACAGAAGCAAAAGAGATTAAAAATAGGTGGCAAGAATACACAGAAGAACTATACAAAGAAGGTCTTAATGAACCGGATAACCATGATGGTGTGGTCACCTAGAACCACACATCCTGGAGTGTGAAGTCAAGTGTGCCTTAGGAAGCATTACATGAACAAAGCTAGTGGAGGAGATGGAATGCCAGCTGAGCTATTTCTAATCCTAAAAGATGATGCTGTTAAAGTGCTGCACTCAGTATGTCAGCAAATTTGGAAAACTCGGCAGTGGCCACAGTACTGAAAAATGTCAGTTTTCATTTCAGTCCCAAAGAAGGGCAATGCCAAAGAATGTTCAAACTGCCACACAATTGTGCTCATTCACTTGCTAGCAAGGTAATACTCAAAATGCCTCAAGCTGCTGCTGCTGCTGCTAAGTTGCTTGAGTCGTGTCCGACTCTGTGTGACCCCATAGACGGCAGCCAACCAGGCTCCGCCATCCCTGGGATTCTCCAGGCAAGAACACTGGAGTGGGTTGCCATTTCCTTCTCCAATGCATGAAAGTGAAAAGTGAAAGTGAAGTCGCTCAGTCGTGTCCGACTAGTAGCAACCCCATGGACTGCAGCCCACCAGGCTCCTCTGTCCATGCAATTTTCTAGGCAAGAGTACTGGAGTGGCTTGCCATTGCCTTCTCCGGCCTCAAGCTAGGCTTCAACAATAAGTGAACCAGGAACTTCGTATGTATAAGCTGGATATAGAAAAGGCAGAGAAACTAGATATCAAATTGCCAACATCAGCTAGATCATAGAAAAAGCAAAGGAATTCCTTTAAAAAATCTAGTTCTGCTTCATGACTATGCTAAAATCTTTGACTGTGTGGGTCACAACAAACTGTGGAAAATTCTTAACAAGATGGGAATACCAGACCACCTTACCTACCTCCTGAGAAATCTGTAGACAGTGTAAGAAGCAGCAGTTAGAACCAGACATGAAACAATGGACTCATTCAAAGTTGGAAAAGGACTATGTCAAGGCTGTGTATTGTCACCCTGCTTATTTAACTTACATGCAGAGTACATCATGCGAGATGCCTGGGTGGATGAGTTACAAGCTGGATTCACGATTACCAGCAGAAATATCAACAACCTCAGGTATGCAGATGATATGATATTAATGGCAGAAAGCAAAGAACTAAAGAACAACTTGATGAAGGTGAAAGAGGAGAATGGAAAAGCTGACTTAAAGCTCAACATTCAGAAAACTAAGATCATGGCATCTGGTCCCATCACTTCATGGCAAATAGATGGGAAAAAAGTGGAAACAGTGACAGATTTCTTTTTCTTGGGCTTCAAAATCACTGTGGATGGTGTCTGCAGCCACGAAATTAAAGGACACTTGCTCCTTGGAAGAAAAGCTATGACAAACCTAGATAACATATTAAAAAGCAGAGACATCAAAGCCGACAAAGATCCATATAGTCAAATTTATAGTTTTTCCAGTAGTCATGTGTGGATGTGAGAGTTGGACCATAAAGAAGACTGAGTTCTGAAGAATTGATACTTTCGAACTGTGGGTACTTGAGAAGACTCTTGAGAGTCCCTCGGACTGCAAGAAGATTAAACCAGTCAACCCTAAAGGAAATTAACCCTGAATATTCATTGGAAGGACTGATGCTGAAGCTAAAGCTCCAATATTTTGGCCACCTCATGCTAAGAGTCAACTCATTGGAAGAGACCCCAATGCTGGGAAAGATTGAGGGCAGGAGGAGAAGAGGGTAACAGTGGATGAGATGGTTGGATGCCATCACTGACTCAGTGGACATTAGTTTGAGCAAACGTGGGGAGATAGTGAAGGACAGGGAAACCTGACATGCATGTTCATGGTTCGCAAAGACCCAGACATGCAACTGAACAACAGCAACACTATTCTGTTGCATTTTTTTAGAATCTACGTACGTTATGACATACAGTATTTGTTTTTTGTGACTTATTTCATTTAGCATAGTGCCCTGCATGGAGAAGGAAATGGCAACCCACTCCAATATTCTTGTCTGGGAAATCCCATGGACAGAGGGGCCTGATGGGCTACGGTCCATGGTGTTCCAAAGAGTTAGATGTGACTTATCAATTAAATATGAGAAGGAAATGGCAACCCACTCCAGTATTCTTGCCTGGAGAATCCCAGGGACTAGGAGCCTGGTGGGCTACTGTCTATGGGGTTGCACAGAGTCAGACATGACTGAAGTAACGCAGCAGCAGCAGCAGCAGCAGCAGTGCCCTGCAAGTCCATCCATGTTGCTGCAAATGGCAAGATTTTATTCTTTTTTATGATGGAGCAGTATTCCATTGTGTATACAGACCACATCTTCTTTATCCATTCATCTGTTGATGGACACTTTAGATTACTTCCATGTATTGGCTATTGTAAATAATGCTGCTCTGAATGTTGGAATGCATGTATCGTTTTGAATCAGTGTTCTGGTGGGTTTTTGTTGTAGTTGTTGTTATGTAAATACCTAGGAGTAAAGTTGCTAGACCCTATTTATGTGAGAGTTGGACTGTGAAGAAATCTGAACGCCAAAGAATTGATGCTTTTGAACTGTGGTGCTGGAAAAGACTTGTGAGTCCCTTGGACTGCAAGAAGATCCAACCAGTCCATTCTAAAGGAGACCAGTCCTGGGTGTTCATTGGAAGGACTGATGCTGAGGCTGAAACTCCAATACTTTGGCCACCTCATGTGAAGAGTTGACTCACTGGAAAAGACTGATGCTGGGAGAGATTGGGGGCAGGAGGAGAAGGGGACGACAGAAGATGAGATGGCTGGATGGTATCACCAACTCGATGCACATGAGTTTGGGTAAACTCCAGGAGTTGGTGATAGACAGGGAGGCCTGGTGTGCTACGATCCATGGGGTCGCAAAGAGTTGGACACGACTGAGCGACTGAACTGAACTGAATGTAGTTCTGTTTTTAGTTTTTGGAGAAACCTCATACTTTCCATAGTGGCTGCACCAATTTGCATTCCCACGCGAGTGTACAAAGATTCCCTTTTCTCTACATCCTCACCAAGATTTGTTATTTGTGTACTTTTTGATGATAGCCATTCTGACAGGTAATATCTCAATGTGGTTTTGATTTGCGTTTCTCTGGTGATTAGTAGTGTTGAGCATCTTTTCATGTGCTCATTGGTTATCTTTGTGTCTTCTTTGGAAAAATGTCTATTTGGGTCTTCTGCCCATTTTTAAATCAGATTGCTTTTTTTTTAGTTGAGTTTCATGTGTTATTTATATATTTTGGATATTAACTCCTTATTGGTCATATCGTTTGTGAATATTTTCTCCCATTCAGTAGTTTGTCTTTTTGTTTTGTCATTGCTTTCCTTTTGTCATGATTTTTGCTGTGCAAAAGTTTTTGAGTTTAATTATGTCCCACATGTTGATTTCTGTTTTTGTTTCCTTTGCCTAGGAGACAGATCCAAAAAAACATTGCTGCAATTTATGTCAAAAGAGTGTTCTACCTATGTTTTCTTATTTAGCTCTTTAATCAATTTTTATTTTTGCATATAGTGTGAGAAAACATTCTAATTTCATTCTTTTACATGTAGCTATTTAGTTTTCCCCACTTATTGAAGAGACTGTAATTTCTCTGTTGTATGTTCTTGCCTCCTTTGTCATAGATTCAGTTCAGTTCAGTTCAGTTCAGTCGCTCAGTCGTGTCCGACTCTCCGCGACCCCATGAATCACAGCACGCCAGGCCTCCCTGTCCATCACCAACTCCCGGAGTTCACTCAAACTCATGTCCATCGAGTCGGTGATGCCATCCAGCCATCTCATTCTCCGTCGTCCCCTTCTCCTCCCGCCCCCAACCTTTCCCAGCATCAGAGTCTTTTCCAGTGAGTCAACTCGTCGCATGAGGTGGCCAAAGATTATTACCAATAAGGAGTTAATATCCAAAATATATAAATAACACATGAAACTCAACATAAAAAATTGTCATAGATTAATTGGCCATAAATCCATGGGATTATTTTTGGGCTCTCTATTCTAGTTCATGGCTTCCCAGGTGGCTCATTGGTAAAGAATCCACCTGCCAGTGCAGGAGCTTTAGGAGACACAGCTTCGGTCCCTGGGTTGGGAAAATTTCCTAGAGGAGGAATGTCAGCCCACTCCAGTATCCCTGAAAGGATAATCTCACAGAGAGAGGAACCTGGCAGGCTACATTCTATGGAGTCACAAAGAGTCAGATACAACTGAGCACATTCCAGTTCTATTCCATGGGCTTCCAAGGTGGCTCAGTGATAAAGAATCTACCTGCAAATGCAGGTGACACAGGAGATGTGGGTTTGATCCCTGGGTCAAGAAGATCCCTTGGAGTAGGAAATGGCAACCCACTCCAGTATTCTTGCCTGGGAAATCCCACAGACAGAGGAGCCTGGAGAGCTGCAGTCCCTGTGTTCACAAAGTGTTGGACATGACTGAGCACGCATAAACACATGCATGCATTCTATTCCATTGATCTGTGTGTCTGTTTTTGTGCCAATACTGTACTATTTTGATTAATGTAGCTTTGTGCTGAAATGCGGGAGCATGATTCCTCCAACTCGGCTCTTCTTTCTCAAGATTACTTTGGCTATTCAAGGTCTTTCATGTTTCCATACAAATTTTATGTTTATTTGTTCTAGTTCTGTGAAAAATAGATTGCTTTTGACAGTATTGTCATTTTGACAATATTAACATTGTCTGTTAAAAATCCATGAACACAGTATATCTTTCCATTTTTTTGTGTCATCTTCCAATTTCTTTCATCAGTGTTTTATAGTTTTCTAACCACACATCTTTTACTTCCTTAGTTAGACTTATTTTTAGGTATTTTATTCTTTTTGTGGCAATGGTATATAGGATTGTTTCCTTAATTTCTTTTCCTGATAGTTCTTTGTTAGTATATAGAAATACAAAGGTTTCTTTGTATTAATTTTGTATCCTGCAACTTTACCAAATTCATTTATGAACTCTAGTAGCTTTCTGGTGATATCTTTAAGATTTTCTGTGTATAATATCAAGTCATCTACAAACAGTGACAGTTTTATTTCTTCCTTTCCAGTTTGGATTCCTCTTATTTCTTTTTCTTGTCTGATTGCTTTGGCTAAGACTACCCCCCTCAATGTCTTTATTGAGACATTGTTTATATCCCATATAGTTCACTCATTTAAATTTTACAGTCCAGTGGTTTTTGGCATATTCAAAAGGTTGTGCATCTGTTATCACAATCAATTTTAGAATATTTTCATTATCATTATCCCCAAAAGAAGCCCTACTCGCATAGCCATCATTCCCAGTGCTGCCACCATCCCCCCACATACACCATTCCCACCCTTGAGAAATTACTAACATACTCTTCCTATACATTTGCCTATTCTGGGCTTTCTATAAAAGCCCAGATAAATGGTATCATACAATAGGTGATCCTTTTTGACTGGCATCTTTCACCTAGGCATGATGTTTTCAAGATCTCTCCATGTCCCCTTTTTGATTTCTGAGTTTTTTTCTTTGGTTGCATCAGGTCTTAGTTGCAGCATGCAGGATCTTTGTTGTAGCACATGGACTCTCTAGTTGTGGCATGCGGGCTTAGTTGTTCTGCAGCCTGTGTAATCTTAGTTCCCCAACCAGGACTTGAACACAGTTTCCCTGAACTGCAGGGCAGATTCTTAACCACTGGACCACCAGAGAAGTACACCCCTTTTTTGTTACATTAAGATTTTTAGAGGCACACCAACATATCCTATAAGAAGAGATAATGTGACTTTTAAAAAATAAAGTTGATTGGTGTCACATGACTGGTGTTTAGTCAGAAATGATGAGAAAAGCCTTATAAACAGTTATTACCGTGGCTGCAAAACAAAGAATAGTGTTTCAGTATAAATGTGGGAAAGATTTATGTCCCAGAATTCCTTTTTGCTGCATTGATGTACATTAATAATGTATGATTATAATAATGTGTAAATCTGTGGGACTATTTAACTAAAACTGTTGCACCACCATTATTTTTATTTGCTATTTTCCAGTTGTAACTAATTTTCCTGCTGAGCATTTTACATAACTCAGTCACTATATAATGTCTGTGGCTATATGCTACAAGTTATATACAATTGTCTGTTGTTACATGCTACATTTTTAATTTTTATGTGAGCTTCATGAGCTAAGTGCTAGGTATTTTATTTAGTGATAACCAAGCAGCAGCAGCAGCAATGATTATATATTAGTAGAAGTGAATTATTAGAAACAGGATACATAGAAATACAATCCTCAGAGCATGTTTTTGCTGTTTGTGGCTGCAGTTAAAAAATTTAAAAATCAGCTTTTTTAATTTGAAAAACCCAGCCTCTCTGTGCCTCAGGTAATGTGGTATCACGACAGAAAGCTAGTGAAATGTTTTAGCAAAAATCATATTTTTCTGAACTGGAGCTAAGATAGATGGTCTGCCTTTTACCAATGTCTAATAATACAAAATAATTTTCAATAGTACTCATCCAGAATATCGGAGAAGGCAATGGCAAGCCACTCCAGTACTCTTGCCTAGAAAATCCCATGGATAGAGGAGCCTGGTAGGCTGCAGTCCGTGGGATCGCTAAGGGTCGGACACAACTGAGCGACTTCACTTTCACTTTTCACTTTCACACATTGGAGAAGGAAATGGCAACCCACTCCAGTGTTCTTGCCTGGGATGGGGGACCCTGGTGGGCTTCTGTCTATGGGGTCACACAGAGTCGGACACGACTGAAGTGACGCAGCAGCAGCAGCAGCAGCAGAACACCTGTATATTAGATAGATGGGTTCAGCTGTGAGTAACAAAATCCGAAACAATTGGTTTCACACAAGATTAAAATTTATTTCTTATTCATGTAAGAGTTGGCACTGATGTGGATAGGGAACTTGACAGCATTATGAAGGGAACTTGATGGCATTTTACCATTTATCCCCTTTTTCTTAGTACTCTGTTTTCCCCTTGAGTGTAAACCATGTTCTTATTAAGCAAGATCATGGCATCCACATTACAGGGTGGAGAAAGGAATTAAACAGAATATGGTGGATGATACCTTCAGTGCTCTATTAAGCATAATTCCCAGTTACTTCTTGGGAGTCATCATGTATGAATCCATGAAACATGTGGCCATGTACAGCTGCAAGGAAAGCAGGAAAGCTAAAAATTGTGATTACAGTGGGAGAAAAGGAGAAGAGATATTGGAGGGAAGGTGTGTCTCTGCTGTCTAGATATATGGAAACGAAAATCAAGGAATATATGCCATTATGTCTCTTCCAGTAAAGAAGGATGCTTCTGTTTTTAGTTGCTGATACTGGTTCTCTAAATGGAAATATCCTTTAGAAAAAAACTGACATAATGAAACATCTGTTGCTGCTGCTGCTAAGTCGCTTCAGTGGTATCCAACTCTGTGCGACCCCATAGACGGCAGCCAACCAGGCTCCTCTGTCCCTAGGATTCTCCAGGCAAGAACACTGGAGTGGGTTGCCATTTCCTTCTCCAATGCATGAAAGTGAAAAGGGAAAGTGAAGTCACTCAGTCGTGTCCAACTCTTAGCGACCCCATGGGCTGTAGCCTACCAGGCTCCTCCGTCCATGGGATTCTCCAGGCAAGAGTACTGGAGTGGGTTGCCATTGCCTTCTCTGAAAACATCTATTAAAAATGTTATTCTTTTTCTGTAAATTGGGGTTATCACAAGATCTTCCAAGAGAGAACTGCTAGACACATTTCCTGGTTTGAATTCATCAGTTGATATTATGATGTATAAGCCAGCCTCATACAAATTTAGTTAGTGTAAATTTTTCCCACTGAGCCCAGTAATGCTGGGGGAAATTGATTAAGCAGAGAATAGACCCAACCCTAGCTGTACAGTGACCTTACTGGGAACATATACCTTGTAAGGCTCATCTGACCTGAGCCACCCATCTCATTCCTGATCCTGAAGGAGGGATAAAAAATCACAAACTTGTACCATCTATAAAATCAAAATAATACTGCTTTGCATGACTAGTGGTCTTATAACATATCTTATATATGAGTGATCTTATATATGAGCTTCCAGGGCTGATGATAAAGCAAATCTTTACCTTTAAAATCCTATTTAGTGGAGAATTATTCACTATTCTGGAATGATTGTGATTTTTTTTTTTTAGAATTTTGGAAAATACAAAATCAGCAGAACCAGACTCACCCCCCAGAATATTGAAATAATATATTTTACCTGTGCTGTTGTCTCATCTGTTCCATTAACTGCCTGAAATTATCTTAAAGATATTTTCTCATATCCCAGTAGACAAAGGGCAGAGACTTTCAGGCCATGCTTAGGACTGTAATCTCTAGAAACTTAAGGCTATCATGAGTGTCAAGCTATCTGGCAACCTGCACACTTTGCTATATTCATAACTATTTGGGGTTTGCTGACTGTGAAGAAAGCTGATCGCCGAAGAATCGATGCTTTTGAACTGTGGTGTTGGAGAAGACTCTTGAGAGTCCCTTATACTGCAAGGAGATCCAACCAGTCCATTCTAAAGGAGATCAATCCTGGATGTTCATTGGAAGGACTGATGCTAAAGCTGAAACTGCAATACTTTGGCCACCTCATGCGACGAGTTGACTCACTGGAAAAGACTCTGATGCTGGGAAAGGTTGGGGGCGGGAGGAGAAGGGGACGACGGAGAGTGAGATGGCTGGATGGCATCACCGACTTTGTGGACATGAGTTTGAGTGTACTCTGGGAGTTGGTGATGGACAGGGAAGCCTGGCGTGCTGTAATTCATGGGGTCGCGGAGAGTCGGACACGACTGAGCGACTGAACTGAACTGAACTGAGTTAGTCATAATCATGTTAGATGCTGTTTTAAGGCTGTAGAATTTTCCTTCTGCAAAATTAAGATCCAAAAACGGCTAGACTTTTGATTTATACAAATTACCCATCTGGAAATAGTTACTGAAGAAATGTACCTAACTTAATTCCTGTTTCCCAAAATTCTCTGCTGTATCTGAGTCAATTCAGAAAGGAGTCCACTTGTGGCCCAGTCTCAAACATTTGTATCTGAACCAGATTGGCCCAGGGAAATGTGACTCAGGCCCAATTCCAGCCAGCAACTCAGGCTCTGGCTCAGGAAAATTTAGACATGAACCCCAATGCTAATCTTGCACCAAAGAATCAAGAGACCTTAGTGATGGTAAGCACTCACTATATGCTAGGCACATCCCTCAGAAACAGATGTTGTAACTGTCCTTATTTTATACATGCGAAAATTAGACTTGCCAGTCTTAGTGGCAGGTGTGGCTAAGCTCAAGTCTGAAGTCAGCGCCTCTGCTATGGCATCTTCTGGGGAGCCCACTTACTGCCATGGATCCTTCTGATTTACCCTCATTTCCTGACTGATAATTTTTTAAACCACAAAGATATTGTTTTCTCTTAGTTTTTAAGGCTGTACGCTAACAGAATCTTCAATTTTTTGTTAGCTTGTTCTTGTTTTTTTCTTTGTTGTTCAGTTGCTAAATCATGTCCAACTCTGCGACTCCATGGACTGCAGCATGCCAGGCTCCTCTGTCCTCCCCTGTCTTCTAGAGTTTGCTCAAACTCATGTACACTGAGTCTGTGATGCTATCTAGCCATCTCATCCTCTGCTCCTCCTTCTTCTTTTGCCTTCAGTTTTCCCAGCATCAAAATCTTTTCTAATGAGTTGGCTCTTCACATCAGGTGGCCAAAGTATTAGAGCTTCACCATCTGTCTTTCCAGTGAATATGCAGGGTTGATGTCCTTTGGGATTGACTGGTTTGATCTCCTTGCAATCCAAGGGACTCTCAAGAGTCTTCTCCAGCACCACAGTTCAAAAGCATCAATTCTTTGGCACTCGGCCTTCTTTATGGTCCAACTCTCACATCCATACATGACCACTGGAAAAACCATAGCTTTGACTATACAGACCTTTTTTGGCAAAGTGATGTCTCTGCTTTTTAATATGCTGTCTAAGTTTGTCATAACTTTCCTTCCAAGTAGCAAGCATCTTTTAATTTCATGTCTGCAGTCACTATCCACACTGATCACTCCAGATTTGCTTGTGACTTACTAAACTTCCTTGTTTCAGTTTTAATACACAGTTATATCTTCTAATCTTTCCTCTTTAGGGATTCTAAGCTCCAGTAGGAATTCTGAAAAACCATTACCTTTTCAGGTAACTGAGAATTCATTAATAAAGTATAATTATATTTATATTTAATCATTATCATTATAATCACCATTATAATTAATGTGCTCAACCCAGAATCCTCAAGAATAGGAGGTAACCTACCCAAGTTTGTAGAAGACCATCTTGCCACTTCTCCCTGAGTAGCTTAAATAGTGTGTAGAGATTGTGCACCTTCCAAAGGGTTAAGGGTTTCAATTAGAGTCACCCACAACTCAGCAACTTTTATGCTATAGTTTAGAAAAGAGAGTCCATATGTAGGGGAAATTAGTGCCTTCTAATAACCTTTTAAATACTTGAATTTAGTTATTAAGTTCCCTTATCTGTAGATGGAACACATTCAGGTCCTTTAAAAACAAATTAATCTTTCATGACTACTCTGTTAAACAGAGTTATATTGATTTCTATCTGGTAGCCTGTTCTTTTCCAGGGAGTTATAACTGATTGTTGACTTCTTTTCTGTGGACAGGTATGTTAAATATAACTGACCAATTCAGACTATCTCAGCAAAGTTTTCTTTTTATTTAAAGAGTGATTCTTTTTTCCATCTGTAAGACCACTGTAGCTTTTTAGTAGCTCTTTACTTTAGGATGTTTTCTTGACTATCACATAGACCTAGCAATTCCCAAGGCAGGTTTTCAATATTTAATGCTGTTTCCAGAAATGCCATGACTTTTTCAGAATCAAATAAACCTTGACTAATTTTAATTTAAAAGTCACAGTTCTTTGTCACAGATTGAAGAAGACTAAAGAGACATAACTAAGTGTGATGTAGGATCTTGGATTGGATTCTTGAAAACAAAAAGGACATTAGTGGGAAAACTGGTCGAATTTGAGCGAAGTCTAAAGTTTAGTTAATAGTATTGTACCATTGTACAATTCTATGATTTCCTGTCATTGTATTGTGGCTGTGTAAGATTTTAACATTAGGGAGGACTTCTCTGGCAGTCCAGTGGTGAAGACAGTGCTTCCACTGCCCAGCATGTGGGTTCCCTGGTTAGGGAACTAAGATCCGGCATCCTGCAAGGAGCAGCCAAAAAAAAAATCAGGGGATGGATTTTAACTTGAGGGGAAGCTAGGTGAAGTATATATGGGAATTCGTGAACTTTTCTGTAAATCTAAAATTTCAAAATTAAGTTTTTTAAAACTTTTTTTTTTCACTGTTCCAAATTGGAAATTATGGTACAGTATTGGCCTTTCTTGGGCCTCTTTCTCTAAGGCATTGAAGATAACACAGGATGTATCAGCATATTCATAATTATGTATGTGAAGCTAGTCATCAACTCTCTAAAACATTTTGCATATTGTTTATTTTGATTAATAGCCTAAGGAATTGTTTGAAGGAAAAATGATTTCCCCAGTTTGGAATACGTTAGACTGGCTCTCCTGTGGTCATTTTTCCTAGATAAACTGTACTGCTGCATTGAGTGCAGTCAAAATCTATAGGTGATATATTTATAATTGTGCTTTTGATATTTTGAATATTGTATTATTAACAATCAGTTTGAACTTGAACCAATATGATTAAGAAACACAAAGCAGTAAGCTGAATATTATAGTCTATTTAATATAGAAATTTTACATGTACATTTTTTTTACTTATTTAAGCACTTTTTTTTTTTTTTACTTAAGCCAGTGTTGCTTAAACCTTGTTGCTATGGAAGTCATGACCCTAGGAAGAGAATTTCAAATATGAAAGCCCCAAGGTTGTTAGTTTTACTGAAATTTAAAGCGAAAACTATCAATGGAATCTGTGGAGTTATTTTCAAGAGAGACCTTGGAAAGATACAGTCTCCAACCTACCAATTATATGAGACCTCTAACCTTGTAGTTCATTTCCAAAAGTAAATTATTCTGTAACAAATTGAAAGCAAGGAGCTCAGTGAAAATATTTAAGTAGTATTGCCAACTGTCTGTGATGAAATTGTTTTTTTTAAATCTACACTTGAGAGATGTAAAGTTGATTCTAAGTCCATATTTCAGATGGTTAAATGCTCTGATTTGATATTTGGTAAAGAACTGCTGTATGGCTTCAATTAGATCTTAATTATTCTCTGTGCTGTGTCTAATGTCTGTTGATTTACTCACTTCAATAAAGCAGCCTCACAGAGATCAATGAAGTTCTTTTCAAAAATCTCAACCTAAAGCCAAGACCAGATCAAAGAAATAGAAGATCTTCAAGTGAAGTCAGAGTTACTCATAAGTAGTCCTTAAGTGCCTAGAAAATCCCATGGATGGAGGAGCCTGGTAGGCTGCAGTCCGTGGGGTCACTAAGGGTCGGGGACACGGCTGAGCGACTTCACTTTCACTTTTCACTTTCCACTTTCACACATTGGAGAAGGAAATGGCAACCCACTCCAGTGTTCTTGCCTGGAGAATCCCAGGGAAGGGGGAGCCTGGTGGGCTTCCGTCTATGGGGTCACACAGAGTCAGACACGACTGAAGTGACTTAGCAGCAGCAGCAGCAGTCCTTAAGTGATTTTTTTGAGTAGAGAGAAATATTAAAAAGGCTAATTGTTACTGAGTTGATAAAATGAGTAAGTAAAATCTGTTATCCTCAAATTATTTTCCAATTCAGTAAGAAGTAGTTTATTAGAAATAGATGGAAACTTCTTAATACAGTAAATGTGTTTGTTTTAAGCTATATACATCCTATTTACTGATAAAACAGCAGTCTCATTAGATTATGAATAAGACAAGAATGCTCATTCTTATTGTTATTTTTAATATTGTTCTAGAGACATTAGACAATTTAGAGAAGAAACAATTTATATATACATGATTGTAAAGGAGGAAAATTATCGTTCAATAATCACCTTATCTAAGCAAATGATGATTTAAGACAGCTACAGGATATTTATGAAATATCTAATAATCTCTGTGGAAAATTTTTCTCACCTTATCTATCCAGAAAAGGCCAGGATTTTCAGCCAAGTCTTTTAAATAAGAATTGAGTTTGAGAGCTTCCCTGGTGGCTCGGTGGTAAAGAATCTGCCTGCCAATGCAGGAGACACAGGTTCGATCCCTGGTGCGGGAAGATCTCACATGCTGTGGAGTAAGCCCATGCACCATAGTTATTGAGCCTGTGCTCTGGAACCCAGGAACCACAACTACTGAGCCTACATGCAGCAACTACTGAAGCGCATACACCCTGGAACCTGTGCTCTGCAACAGGAGAAGCCACCGCAATGAGAAACCAGTGCATTGCAACTAGAGAGTAACCCCCACTCACCATAAGTAGAGAAAATCCCGGACAGCATTGAAGACCCAGCACAGTCATAAATAAATAAATAAATAAAATTGTTTTTTTAAAAAAAGAATTGAGTTCGAGAAAGCCTTTCAAATCTTTACAGACAACACAGGGAACCTTTCTTTCTGTTTCCATTTACAATTAAAATTTTATTTAATTCTCTGTAATACATAATATGTGTACATACTATAAAATACAAAAGGTATCACAATCATGTATTCAGTGAAAAGTCAGTCTCCTCCCAGCCCTGTCAGAGGCAATCACCAGTACCAGTTTTTTATGTTCCCTTCCAGAGAATTTTTAGACATAGGCAAAACTAGCTTCTCTCTTAATTCTTTTTACATTACTAGTAATATGCCACATACACTGTTCTGTACCTTGTTTTTGTTTTATTTATGTAGTAATATTGTAATGGAAACTGCCAAATTAACAAATCTATAAATCTGTAACACTTTTTTAAATAATTGCTGAATTAGATTATGGTTATATGCTCCAACCATCAAAGTTAACTGGTTATCAGTTGCATATTTAGATTGCTTCCAGCCTGTTGCTATTAAAGCAAAGCTACAAAGAAGACCTTGGTACATGTGTGTCATTTAAGGTAGCAGGTAGACAGGCCCCTGGGCTAAGTTGCTGGAGTTTGTCATGCAGAGTAAATTGAAACTTTGTTTTCCCTGGATACTCCAAGGACAAAGTTAATGGCAGGAACTGAGGTCTGCTGGAATAAAGAGATAAAAGGACCACATCTATCACTCCAGAGGTCAAGGAAATCTCCCTGACTCCACACATTCAGAAAGGCTCCTCGGTGATCAAAAAGGAAGGGGGTATCATACCATAATATATGTGCCTATACTTCTTTTAGCCTTTGCACTGGAATTCATCTTGACAAAAGATGCATATGCATATTGGAAAGAGACCTAGGGCCGGTCATTTGTGGAAAAGAAGAGATAATTGGCCAGAGGAAAACAAAATTTAACCACTAGGGATTGGGGGCAGGAGGAGAAGGGGACGACAGAGGATTAGCTGGCTGGATGGCTTCACCAACTAGATGGACATGAGATTGAGTGAACTCCGGGAGTTGGTGACGGACAGTGAGGCCTGGAGTGCTGCAGTTCATGGGGTTGCAAAGAGTTGGACACAACTGAGCAACTGAACTGAACTGAACTTACTGCACTCCTCATTAGGGAGGACATCCACACCATTTCTTTGTGTGTATTTCTGTTTTGTTTCTGTCTTGAATATACTTCTCCAGAGTGCTCTCCCACATGTTGTATTGTGCTTCTAATAATAAACTTTGTACCGGTTTTTACAATTTTTACCTTCTTGAAACATTCTTACTTTCAAAAGAGGCAAGAACCAGGGCAACTTTGCTTCTAGCCTCTGGCTCCAGATAGACTAGTGGCTAGGATTTCTGGTTTGTCATCCAGGCTATTCAGGTTCAATTTCTGGGCAAGAAGGTAAGATCCTGCTTCAAAACCATTCACTATGTCTCTCCAAGAACACTTTGGATATACATGTAAGCACATTTGAAAGATAAATTTCTAATGTGAAATTGCTAGGTCAGTGGGTAAAATCCCTGCATAATTTTGCTTAATTGCTCTCATGGAGGCTGCCAATTTTACTGATTGACAGTTTCACTAAAAATGTGTTATAAGAGTGCTTTCTCTCACTAATGGGTAATATCAACTTTATAACATCTTAGGTTTCTACTTGAATGTGGGCTGCTCTTCAACTTTCTTGTATCTGCCAGGATAATCTATTACGTCTTAGTAACAAACAACCTCAAAATCCTAATGGCTTATAACAAGAAATGTCTTTCCCTTTGATACATGCCCCCTAAGGGTTGTTTAGGGGCTCTGTACCACATCTCCCTACTCAAAAACTTAGGCTAACAGGGCTGCCACCATCTTCAGTTCAGTTGCTCAGTTGTATCCGACTCTTTGCGACCCCATGGACTGCAGCATTCCAGGCCTCCCTGTCCCTCATCAAATCCTGGAGTTTACTCATTGAGTTGGTGATGCCATCCAACCATCTCATCCTTTGTTGTCCCCTTCTCCTCCTGCCTTCAGTCTTTCCTAGCATCAGGGTCTTTTCTAATGAGTCACTTCTTTGCATCAGGTGGCCAAACTATTGGAGTTTCAGCTTCAGCATCAGTCCTTCCAATGAATATTCAGGACTGATTTCCTTTAGGATGGACTGGTTGGGTCTCCTGCAGTCCAAGGGACTCTCAAGAGTCTTCTCCAACACCACAGTTCAAAAGCATCAATTCTTTGCCACCATCTTGAACACTGCCAGTTGTCCTGGCTAAGGAAAAGAGGGCTCTGGAGAGTCTTACACCATCAACATATACATTGCTTAGCCTGAAAGTAACAAATATCGATTCCCTTTCCAACTCATTGACAAGTATTCTCTTCATGGCCTCACCCACTATAAAAGAGCCAAGAATTGGAGTCATACGTGAGCCTAGTTGGAAAACTGAAGATATTTGGCAAACAGCAGCTATGACTAACAACTATATCTCTGTCCTGTCCTGTTAACCTGTCAGTTCAAGTGGTAATAACACAGGTTTTTCCTTTCTTTGAACATTTCTGGCTGTTCTTTCATTTTCATTTTTCCTGTTGAACTAAAAATAGCTTCTCTAACCACCCTCCTCTCTCCAGAAACAGCCAAATTGTCAGAATTTTTTAATTGTGTCTGCATTAAATTTATGGATCTTCCAGGTGGTGCTAGTGGTAAAGAACATGCCTGCCAATGCAAGAGATGTAAGAGATATGAGTTCAATCCCTGGGTCAGGAAGATCCCATAGAAGAGGAAATGGCTGCCTACTCCAGTATTCTTGCCTGGAGAATCCCATGGACAGAGGAGCCTGGTGGGCTACAGTCCATAGGATCTTAAAGAGTCGGACATGATTGAAGTGACTGGCACGCATTAAATTTATAGATTTAAGGAAATTGCTATATTTCTAATATTTGCATTTCCACAGCGAAGAAGCGGATACAACTTTTTAGTTATTCATATCTTCCTTTGTATATTTTTTCTTTTTCTAAAATTAATTAATTTTTTTTAGTTTCACTGGGTCTTTGTTGCTGTGCACAGGCTTTTCTCTAGTTGTGGCAAGGAGGGACTACTCTTTGTTGCAGTGTACAGGCTTTTCTTCTTGCAAAGCACAGGCTCTAGGATCAGGAGCTTCAGTAGTTGTAGCATGCAGGCTTAGTTGTGGCTCGTGGGCCCTAGAGCTGTGGGCTTCAGTAGTTACAGCTTGTGGGCTCTAGAGCACGGGTTCAGTAGTTGTGGCACATGGGCTTAGTTGTTCAGTGGCATGTGGAATCTTCCCAGACCAGGAATCAAACCCATGTCCCCTACATTGACAGGTGGATTCTCGACCACTGGATCACCAGGGAAATCTCATCATTTCTTTCCTTTTTTTTTTCATGCTACAAAGCATTTTATTAATAAAGATCAGGATTGTTAAATAAATATATAATGAGTAATGTGCTGAATGTGTAGCATTTTTCCTCCAATAGAGATGATCAACATTATCCACATCATTTTTTTATTTTTTAAATTTATTTTTAATTGGAGAATAATTGCTTTACAATATTGTGTTGGTCTCTGCCATACGTCGCATAAGTCAGCCATAGTATAGATATGTCCCTCCCCTCTTGAACCTCTCTCCCACCTCTCACCCATCTAGGTTGTCACAGAGCACCAGGTTTCAGCTCCCTGTGTCATACAGCTAATTCCCACTGTCTATCTAATTCGACCTATGGTAATGTGTATGTTTCAGTGCTGCTCTTTAAATCTTTTCTACCCTCTCCTTTCTCCTCTGTGTCCACTATTCTGTTCTCTATGTCTGCATCTCCATTGCTGCCCTGCAAATAGGTTCATCAGTACATACAATATTTTGCTCTTTCTGATTTTCTTCACTCTATATAAGAGGCTGTAGGTTCATCCAACTCATTAGAACCAACTCAAATGCATTCCTTTTTATGGCTGAGTAACATTCCATTGTATATATGTACCACAACTTCTTTATCCATTTATCTGTCAATGGGCATCTAGGTTGCTTCCATGTCCTTTTGTCAATAGTGCTATGATGAACATTGGGGTACATGTGTCATTTTCAACTATGGTTTCTTCAGGGTATATGCCCAGTAGTGGGATTATTGGGTCATATGGTGGTTTTACTCTTAGTTTTTTAAGGAATTTCCATCCTGTTCTCCATAGTGTCTATCAATTTACATTCCCACCAACAGTGCAAGAAGGTCCCCTTTTCTCCACACTGTCTCCAGCATTTATTGTTTGTAGATTTTTTGACGATGGCCATTCTAACCAATGTAAGGTGATACCTTATTGTAGTTTTTTTTGTATTTCTCTAATAATGAGCAGTGTTGAACATCTTTTCATGTGTTTATTAGCCATCTGTATATCTTCCTTGGAGAACTGTCTGTTTAGGTCTTCTGCCCATTTTTTGATTGGGTTGTTTGTTTTTCTGGAATTGAGCTGCATGTGCCACTTGTATATTTTGGAGATTAATCCTTTGTTGATTGTTCCATTTGCTGTTTTCATCTCTCATTCTGAGGGTTGTCTTTTCACCTTGTTTATAGTTTCCTTCACTGTACAAAAGCTTTTAAGTTTAATTAGGTCCCATTTGTTTATATTTGTTTTTATTTCTATTACTCTAGGAAGTGAGTCTTAGAGAATCTTGCTGTGGTTTATGTCAGAGTCTTCTCCCTGTGTTTTCCTCTAAGAATTTTATAGTTTCTGGTCTTACATTTAGGTTTTTAACCCATTTTGAGTTTATTTTTTGTGTATGGTGTTAGAAAGTATTTTAATTTCATTCTTTTACACATACCTGCACAGTTTTCCTACCACCACTATTGAAGAGACTGTCTTTTCTACATTGTTATTTTTGCCTCCTTTGTCAAAGATAAGGTGTTTATGGGTGTGTGGGTTTTTCTCTGGGATTTCTGTCTTCTTCTTTTGGTCTATATTTCTGTTTTTGTGCCAGTGCCATACTATCTTGATGACTGTAGCTTTGTAATATTGTCTGAAGTCAGGGAGATAGATTCCTCCAGCTCCATTCTTCTTTCTCAAGATTATGTTGGCTATTGGGGGTCTTTCATGTTCCCATGCATATTGTGAAAGTTTTTGCTCCAGTTCTGTGGAAAATACCTTTGGTAGTCTCATAGAGGTTGCATTGAATCTGTAGATTGCTTTGGGTAGTATAGTCATTTTCACAGTATTGATTTTCCCAATCCAAGATGGTATATCTTTCCATCTGTTTGTGTTGTCTTTGACTTATTTCATCATTTTCTTAATGTTTTCTGCATGCAAGTCTCTTTAGGTAGGTATATTCCTAGGTATTTTATTTTTTTTTGTAGCAGTGGTGAATGAGATTGTTTCCTTAATTTCTCTTTCTGATTTTTCACTGTTAGTGTATAAGAGTGCAAAAGATTTATGTGTATTAATTTTATATCCTGAAACTTTACTGTATTCACTGATTAGCTCTAATAATTTTCTGGTGGCATCTTTTGGGTTGTCTATGTAAAGAATCGTATCATCTGCAGACAGTGAGAGTTTTACTTCTTCTTTTCAAATCTGGGTTCCTTTTATTTCTTTTTATTCTCTGGTTGCTGTGGTCAGGACTTCCAAAACTATGTTGAATATAGTGGTGTGATTGTTTTGTTCCTGATCTTAGAGGAAATGCTTTTAGTTTTTCACCATTGAGAATAATGTTTGCTGTGGATTTGTCATATATGGCCTTTATTATGTTGAGGTATATTCCTTCTGTTTCTATTTTCTGGAGAGTTTTTGTTATAAATGGGTGTTGAATTTTGTCAAAAGCATTCTCAGCATCTACTGAGATAATCATATGATTTTTATCTTTCAGTTTGTTAATATAGTGTATCACATTGATTGATTTGTGCATATTGAAGAATCCTTGCATCCCTGGGATAAAGCCCACTTGATCACGATGTATGATCTTTTTAATGTGTTGTTTGATTCCTTAATGTGGTGTTGTTTGCTCGAATTTTGTTGAGGATTTTTGCATCTATGTTCATCAGTGATACTGGCCTGTAATTTTCTTTTTGTGGCATCTTTGTCTGGTTTGGTATCAGAGTGATCGTGGCCTCGTAAAATGGCTTTGAGAGTTTTCCTTCCCCTGCAATTTTCTGTAAGAGTTTGAGCAAGATAGGTGTTAGCTATACTCTAAATGTTTGATAGAATTCACCTGTGAAACCATCAGGCCCTGGGCTTTTGTTTGTTGAAAGATTTTTCATTACAGTTTTGATTTCCATGCCTGTGATTGGTCTGTTCATATTTTCTGTTTCTTCCTGGTTCAGTTTTTGGAAGGCTATGTTTTTCTAAGAATTTGTCCATTTCTTCCAAGTTGTCCATTTTATTGGCATATAGTTGCTCATAGTTGTCTCATATTATCCTTTGTATTTCTGTGTTGTCTGTTGTAACTTTTCCTTTTCCATTTCTAGTATTATTGATTTGAGTCTTCTCTTTTTTTTTTCCTAGGTAAGTCTGGCTACTGGTTTATCAATTTTGTTTATCTTCTCAAAGAACTTGCTTTCAGTTTTACTGATCTTTCCTTCATTTCTTTTTCATTTATTTCTGCTTTGATCTTTATAATTTATTCCCTTCTACTAACTTTGGAGTTTTCTTGTTCTTCTTTTTCTAGTTACTTTAGGTATAAGGTTAGGATGTTTATTTGATGTTTCTTGAGGTAGGCTTGTATTTCTCTGAACTTCACTCTCAGCAGTTCTTTTATTGCATCCCATAGGTTTTGAGATATGTGTTTATTGTCATTTGTTTCTAGGTAAATTTCAGTTTCCTTTTTTATTTCTTCAGTGATTTCTTGGTTATTCAGAACCATATTCAGAGAAGGCAATGGCAGCCCACTCCAGTACTCTTGCCTGGAAAATCCCATGGACGGAGGATCGTGGTAGGCTGCAGTCCATGGGGTCGCTAAGAGTCAGACACAACTGAGCAACTTCATTTTCCCTTTTCACTTTCAAGCATTGGAGAAGGAAATGGCAACCCACTCCAGTGTTCTTGCCTAGAGAATCCTGGGGACGGGGGAGCCTGGTGGGCTGCCGCCTATGGGGTCACACAGAGTCGGACATGACTGAAGTGACTTAGCAGCAGCAGCCAGTGTTCTTGCCTGGAGAATCCCAGGGACAGGGGAGCCTGGTGGGCTGCTGTCTGTGGGGTCGCACAGAGTCGGACACGACTGAAGCGACACAGCAGCAGCAGCAGAACCATATTGTTTAGCCTCCATGCGTTTGTGTTTTTATGCTTTTTATCTAGTTGATATCTAATCTTATAGTGATGTTATGCAGAAGACACCACCCTATGACAGAAACTGAAGGGGAACTGAAGAGCCTCTTGATGAAGGTGAAAGAGAAGAGTGAAAAAGCTAGCTTAAAACTAAACAAGATCATGGCATCTGGTCCCCTAACTTCATGGCAAACAGATGGGGAAACAATGGAAACAATGACAGACTATTTTCTTGGGCTCCAAAATCACTGCAGATGGTGAACGCAGTCATGAAATTAAAAGACACTTGCTCCTTGGCAGAAAACTCCTGACAAACCTAGACAGCATAAAAAAAGCAGAGACATTACTTTGCTGAGCAAAGGTCCATCTAATCAAAGCTATGGTTTTTGCAGTAGTCATGTATGGATGTGAGAGTTGGACCATAAAAAAGACTGAGCACTGAAAAGTTGATGCTTTTGAACTGTGATGTTGGAGAAGACTCTTGAGTTCCCTTGGAGTATAAGGAGATCAAACCAGAGAATCCGAAAGGAAATCAACTCTGAATATTCATTGGAAGGATTGATACTGAAGCTGAAGCTCCAGTACTTTGGCCACTTGATACAAAGTGCCGACTCACTGGAAAAGATGCTGGGAAAGATTGAAGGCAGGAGAAGTGGACGACAGAGGACAAGATAGTTGGATAGCATCACTGACTCAACAAACATGAGTTTGAGCAAGCTCCAGGAGATGGTGAAGGTCAGGGAAGCATGGTGTGCTGCAGTCCATGGATCACAAGAGTTGGACACGACTGAGTGACTGAACAACTTATAGCATTGTGGTCAGGAAAGATGCTTGAAATGTTTTCATTTTTTTTTAATTTACCAAGGTTTGGTTTATGGCCCAAAATGTGATCTATCCTGAAATATGTTCCATATGCACTTGCAAAAAAAGTGAAATCTACTGTTTTTGGATGAAATGCCCTGTAGATATCAGTTAGGCCCACCTGGTCCAGTGTATTGTTTAAAGCTTGTGTTTTCTTACTCATTTTCTGTCTGGATGATCTATGTGTCTTTTGGTATGAGTAGGGCAGTAAAGTTCTTCCTTGTCTCTTTTAATGGTCTTTATTTTAAAGTCTATTTTATTTGATATGTGTGTTGCTACTCCCACTTTCTTCTGATTTGTGTTTGCATGGAATATCTTTTTCCAGCCCCTTGCTTTCAGTCTGTATGTGTCTCTAAGTCTGAGGTGGGTCTCTTGTAGGCACCATGTATAGGAGTCTATTTTTGTATCGATTCAGCCAATCTGTGTCTTTTGGTTGGAGCGTTTAGTCCACTTACATTTAAGGTAATTATTGATATGTATGATCCTGTTACCATTTATTTTATTGTTTTTGATTTGTTTTTGTAGGCCTTTTCTTTCTCTTGTGTTTCCTGTCTAGATAAGTTCCTTTAGCATTTGTTGTAAAGCTGGTTTGGTGGTGCTGAATTCTCTTAACTTTTGCTTATCTATAAAGCTTTTGATTTCTCCTTCAGAGGAAACTTCTAAAATGTAAGTAGTGGAGACTAGACCACTTTGAAGGAAGTGAGGTAGTGGAATCATCCAGGAGAGGCAGCTTAAGTATTCAGGAACAAAACCTTTCAGTGCAGGCACTCCGCTCGAATTGCTGCATTCTAGGGTCTGGGCCTCTTACATATACAGAAATGCAACCTTACCTTTTACTCAGGGCTAACTGAAACCTAGAAAACTCTTGCTACAAAATTCACAAGACTGCCAATTTATAGATTCGCCATAAGAAATTGAATTTTCAGGTAAACTTGAATGTTGACTAGGGGAGTCATGTGAGGAAAACAGAACTATATAACTTTGGTGAATTTAGAGTTAGAATAAAGATAGGTGGTTGTTAGAAGTATTTCTCTGTGACACGTGAAGTATTCTTCACTGGTGTAGGGGTGCTTTCTGGGGGACCTGTTTGAAATTAACTGTCACACTCTGGAAATGGCAGAAAATATATGCTTAACTATATATGTATATATATAATTTATGCTTCTATACAGATGGACTTCTATTAACATTTTCTTTGTTAAATTCCTTTAGTAATATTGTGTCAGCTAGCTTTTATATGCAGCTGTAGACAAATTATGGTCAAGTATTTCACAGATTTTTTACTGTAAATTTAAAAGATACAAAAGATATATGTATATATATATGAATAAACAAAAAGCCATGAAATTAAAAGATGCTTGCTACTTGAAAGGAAAGCTATGACAAACCTAGACAGTGCTTTGAAAAGCATATATTAAAAAATAAAACAATTACGTCTTCTAAAGCACAGTGTTTGGGTAGTCTTTTTTTTTTCAATTGGAGGAAAATCACTTTATAATGTTGTGTTGGTTTCTGCCATATAACAACGTAAGTCAGCCATCATTATAAACATATCACCTCCCTCTTGAGCCTGCCCCCTATTCCACCCATCTTGGTCATCACAGAGCAGCACACCTGGGCTCCCTGAGTTATATAGTAACTTCTCACCAGCTATCTGCTTTACACATTGTAGTATATATATGTTGATGCTACTTTCTCTGTTCAATCCACTCTTTCCTTCCCAAACTGTGCCCACAATTCCTTTCTCTAAGTCTGTGTCTCGATCCCTTCCTTGCAAATAGGTTCATCAGTACCATTTTTCTAGATTCCATATATATGCATTAATATTCTATATTTGTTTTTCTGACTTACTTCACTCTGTGTAACAGGCTGTAGATTCATCTACCTCACAAATTGACAATTTCTTATTTTGTTGCCAGAAAATTGATCTCTAAATCAGTTAGTTCAGAATAAAAGTTGTATTTGGTGATATATAAGTAAAAAGTCACTATGTTCAGTTGACTCAGTGTGTTTTTGCAGCTAGTTTTTCATGGAGTACTCACTGCTCAGAGATGAGTATTGTTCTGTGGGTACTTTATAAAGATTTTATTTTTATGCAGGCAATTAGTTACACCTACCCTAAAAGTTTCCTTAGGTTAGGCTCCAAAATAAAAATACAGAAAGTAGTAGCTTTACTCCATGCCAGGAATAACCAGCTCAGAAAAAATGTAAAAAAGTTCCCAGTCTTAGCAATAAAAATATATACAATAACTGAAATAAACTAACAAAAAGTGTAATACTTATATGACTAAAGCTATGAGAATCTACTGAGAGCCATAAAGTGAGACTAGAATATATGAAAAACATATCATGTGCCTGGCTATAAAGACCCAGTCTCCCTAAAGTAATATACTTTCAGTCAAGTTCCCAACAGGATATTTTTTTAATTGTTTATCTGGAAAAGATAGTGTAATAATAGCCCTGAAAATATTAAAAAGGTAGAGTAATGACAGAAATATTGTCCTTATGCTAAAGTTATGTTAAAACAAAACTTTGAGTGCTGATGCAGGTCATCATGAATAGAAAAAAAAGAACAGACTACAAAATCCAAAAACAGACCCAGGCATGTATAAAAAGTGACTCTGTGGAAAAAGTAGAAGTTCAAAACAGTGGAGAAAAAATCTTACAAATACTATTGGAATAAATAACTGTATAGAAAAAAGTTTTAGATCTTATTTCCGTACCATAGATTTGGCTCAATGGTAAAGAATCTTCCTGCCAATGCAGGAGAGAGGGGTCCAATCCCTGATCCAGGAAGATCCCACATGCCACAGAACAACTAAGTCCATGCAGCACAACTGTTGAACTTGTGTGTGCTTTAGAATCCAGGAACTGCAACTACTGGGCATACATGCTGCAACTGCTGAAGCACATTCACCCACCCTAGAGCCTGTGCTCCACAGCAAGAGAAGCCACTGCAATGAAAAGCCCATGCACCACAACTAGAGAGTAGCCCTTACTCACTGTAGCTAAAGTCCACACAGCAGTGAAGACCCAGCACAGCCAAAAATAAATAAATAAAACTATTTTCACACTTTCAATTTCGGTACTTGTGACTGGTCTATTCATATTTTCTATTTCCTCCAAGTTCAGTCTTGGAAGATTATGCCTTTCTAAGAATGTGTCCATTTCTTCTAGGTTGTCCATTTTATGCATATAGTTGCTTGTAGGGAGAAGGCAATGGCAACCCCCTCCAGTACTCTTGCCTGGGAAATCCCATGGACAGAGGAACCTGGTAGTCCATGGGATCGCTAAGAGTCGGACACAACTGAAGCGACTTAGCAGCAGCAGCAGCAACAGTAGTCGTCTCTTATGATCTTTTGTATTTCTGTGGTGTCAGTTGTAAATGTCCTTTTACATTTCCAATTTCATTGATTTGAACCCTCTCCCTTCTTTTCTTGATGAGTCTGGCTAAAGGTTTATCAGTTTTGTTTCTCTGTTTCAGAAAACCAGCTTTTAGTTTCATTGAGCTTTTCTGTTTTTTTCTTTATCTCTATTTCAGTTATTTCTGCTCTGATCTTTATGATTTCTTTCCCTCCATTTTTGTTTTTGTTTGTTCTCCCTTCTCTCATTGCTTTAGGTGTCAAGCTAGATTGTTTAGGTATTTTTTCATTTCCTCTTTGACATTTTCAGTGACCCATTGGATGTTTAGTAACATATTATTTAGCCTCCACGTGTTTGTTTTTTTACAGCTTTTCTTTTCTTGTCATTGATTTCTGATCTCATAGTATTAAACTTGGAAAAGATGCTGGATATGATTTCCATTTCCTTAAATTTACCAGAGCTTGCTTTGTGGCCCAGCATGTGATCTATCCTGAAGAGTGTTTCACGTGCACTTGAGAGGAATGTGTATTCTGCTGCTTTCAGATGGAATGTTCTTTAGATATCAGTTAAGTCTATCTAATACAATGTATAATTTAAGGCCTATGATTCCTTATTGATTTTCTGTCAGTTGGTGTAAGTGAGATGTTAAAGTCCTCTACTACTATTGTATTATTGTTGATTTCTCCTTTTATGGTTGTTAGCATTTGCCTTATATATTGAGATGCTTCTATGTTGGGTGCACATGTATTTATAGTTATTACAGCTTATTGTTGGATTGATACCATAATCATTATATATAATGTCCTTCTTTGTCTCATTTAACGTCTTTAAAGTCTATTTTGTCTGATGAGTACTGCTACTCCAGCTTTCTTTTGGTTTCCATTTGCATGAAATACATTTTTCCATCCCCTTACTTTCAGACTGTGTGTGTCTCTAGATTAGAAGTGGGACTCTTGTAGACAGCATGTATCCATTTGCCTTGTTTTTGTATCCATTCAGCCTGTCTGTTTCTTTTTGTTTGAAGCACTTAATCCATTTACATTTAAGGTAATTATCAATATGTGTGTTCTTATTGCCATTTTGTTGATTGTTTCAAATTTGTTTTTGTAAGTCTTTTTTCTTCCCTTACTCTTTTGCTCTCTTCTCTTATGACTTGATGAATATCTTTCATGTTATGTTTAGATTGCTTTTTCTTTTGTGTGTGTATATCTATTGTAGATTTTTGATTTGCAGTTACCATGAGGTTTTGATATAGTAGTTTGTATATACACAAGATTGTTTTAAGTTGCTTGTCTCTTAATTTCAAATGCATTTCCAATATCCTACATTTGTACTTGACCTCTTCCCACAATTGCTGGTTTTGATATCATATTTGTGTGTGGATGATTCCCTACCTTTACTGTATGTTTACCTTGCCAGTGAGCTTTCCCACTTGTAGTTTTCTTGTTTCTAGATGTGAACTTCTCTCTTCCACCTAGAGACGTTCCTTTAACATTTGTTGTAAAGTTGGTTTGGTGGTGCTGATTCTCTTAGCTTTTGCTTGTCTGTAAAGCTTTTAATTTCTCCATCGAATCTGAATGAGAGCCTGACTGGATGGAGTATTCTTGGTTGTAGTTTTTTCCTTTTCACCACTTTAAATATATTGTGCCACTGCCTTCTGGCCTGCAGTTTCTGCTGAATAATCAGCTGCTAACCTTATGGAGATCATTTCTATGTTATTTGTTGATTGTCCCTTGTTTTTAATATTTTCACTTTGTCTATAATTCTTGTCAATATGATTAATATGTGTCTTGAAATGTCTCTCCTTGGGACTCTTCGCACTTCCTGGATTTGAGTGAGTGGTTTTATCCCCCATTTAGGGAAGTTTTTGACCATTATTGCTTCAAATATTTTCTCTGACCCTTCTCTCCCTTCTCCTTCTGGGACCTCTATAATGCAAATGTTGGTATGTTTAATGTTGTCCCAGAAGTCCCTTAGACTGTCCTCATTTCTTTTCATTCTTTTTTCTTTATTTTGTTCTGTGGCAGTGATTTCCATCAATCTGTCTTCTCACTTATTCTTTCTTCTGCCTCATTTATTCTGTTATTGATTCTTTCTAGTGTGTTTTTTCAGAGAAGGCAATGGCAAGCCACTCCAGTACTCTTGCCTAGAAAATCCCATGGACGGAGGAGCCTGGTAGACTGCAGTCCATGGGGTCGCTACGAGTCAGACATGACTGAGCGACCTCACTTTCACTTTTCACTTTCACACATTGGAGAAGGAAATGGCAACCCACTCCAGTGTTCTTGCCTGGAGAATCCCAGGGACAGGGGAGCCTGGTGGGCTTCCATCTTTGGGGTCGCACAGAGTCAGACACGACTGAAGTGACTTAGCAGCAGCAGCAGTGTGTTTTTTATTTCAGTTGTTGTATTGTTCAACTCTGTTCTTCAGATCTTCTAGCTGTTTGTCAAACATTTCTTGTATTGTCTTGTACTGTGCCTCCATCCTTTTTCTGAGGTTTTGAATCATCTTTACTGTTGTTACTATAAATTTTAGTTGTTATTCTTGGGTTTTATCTTGTTCCTTCACCTGAAACATATTTCTCTTCTGTCTCATTTTGTCTAACTTTCTGTGTTTGTGGTCTCCATTTCTCAGGCTACGGATTTGTAGCTCCTCTTGCTTCTGATGTCTGCCTCCTGGTGTGTGAGGTTGGTCCAGGGGCTTGTGTGGGCTTCCTGGTGGATGGAACTGATGTATGCACACTGGTGAGTGGAAGTGGGTCTTGTCCCTCTGGTGGACAGGACTATGTCAAGGGATGTGTTTAGAGGCAGCCAGGGGCTCAAGACAACTTTTGGCTGCTTGTCTGTTGATGGGTCAGGCTGTGTTGGTTGTTTAGCCTGAGGTGTCCCAGTATTGGAGCCATCAAGCAGTTGGGTGGTGCCAGGTCTCAGTGCCAAAATGGTGACCTCCAGGAGCTCATGCAGATGAATATTCCATGGGGCCTCCACTACCAGTGTCCTTGTCCCACAGCTGATGCCTGCCTCCACAGGAGACCCACCAAGACCCACAGGTAGGTCTGGCTCAGACTCCTATGGACTCCTGTGGAGTCACTATGGTCCAGTGTACCTGAACCCTCCTCCAAGAGTGGAGTCTTTGTTTCATCCAGTCCTATGGAGCTCCTGTACCCAAGCCCTGCTGGCCTTCAAAGCCAAATGCTCTGGGAATTCCTCCTCCCAATACAAGAAACCCAGACTGGAAAGCCTAACATGAGGCTCAGAACTCTCATTCCTGTGGGAGAAGCTCTGAGATATAATTATCTTCCAGTTTGTGGGTTGCCCACATGGCAGTTTTAAGATTTGATTATATTGTGAAAGTGCCCTTCCTACTGTCTCCTGGCTTCTTCTTTGTCTTTGAATGTAAAATATCTTTTTTAGTAGGTTCCAGTCATTTTTGTTAATGGTTGTTTATCTATTGGTGGTGATTTTGGTGTTTTTGTGAGAAGAAAGTGAAAGTGAAGTCGCTCAGTCATGTCCAACTCTTTGCAACCCCATGAACTGTAGCCCACCAGGCTCTTCCGTCCATGGGATTTTCCAGGCAAGAATACTAGAGTGGATTGCCATTTCCTTCTCCAGGGGATCTTCCCGACCCAGGGATCAAACCCAGGTCTCCCGCACTGCAGGCAGACACTTTAACCTCTGAGCCACCAGGGAAGCTCACATTCTTTTATCCCACCATCTTGTCTTCAGTCCTAAGATGACTAAATCTTAGTGGATCCAGGTGACTGCCACCAGCAAAGTGCGAGCTAGCACATCCACATCATGGTCCTGTCCTAGTCTCTGGAGCTCATGAGGCAGGGCAGCTGCAGAGAGCTCTGACAGAAGGTGGGAACTTCACAGATCACCAGCCTTAGAGGCCTGTATATACATTTTTTACTCATCAGTTCAGTTCAATTCAGTTCAGTCGCTCAGTCATGTCCGACTCTTTGCGACCCCATGAATTGCAGCACGCCAGGCCTCCCTGTCCATCACCAACTCCCGGAGTTCTCTCAACCTCATGTCCATCGAGTCGGTGATGCCATCCAGCCATCTCATCCTCTGTTTTCCCCTTCTCCTCCTGCCCCCAATCCCTCCCAGCATCAGAGTCTTTTCCAGTGAGTCAACTCTTCGCATGAGGTGGCCAAAGTATTGGAGTTTCAGCTTTAGCATCAGTCCTTCCAATGAACACCCAGGACTGATCTCCTTTAGAATGGACTGGTTGGATCTCCTTGAAGTCCATACTCATATAAAATGTTATATACATTTCAGGTGTACAGCATAATGATTTACAAATTTTAAAGGTTATATCCCGTTTATAGTTATTAACTATATATTGTTGCTTATTTATCTTATACATACTAGTTTGTATCTTTTAATTCCCTACTGCTATCCTGCCCCACTCCCTTCTCTCTCCCCACTGGTAACCACTCATTTTTTTCTCTGTGTCTCAAGTCTATTTCTGTTTTGTTGTATTCATTAATTTTATTTTTTACATTTCACATGTAATTGATATCATACAGTATTTGTCTTTTCTGCTTGACTTATTTCACTTAGCATAATTCTCTCCAAGTCCATCTGTATTGTTGCAAATGGCAAAATTTCCTTCTTTTTTATGACTGAGTGGTAGTATTCCACTGTCTGCATATGTGTGTGTATGCACACACACCACATCTTTATCCATTCATTTGTGATGGACAGGTTGCTTCCATTAGCACACAATTATATAATCATATATTATAATCTCATAATGCTGCTGTGAATATTAGGGTGCCTGGATCTTTTTGAATTAGTGTTTTTGTGGATTAAGACCCAGGAATGAAATTGCTGGATTATGTGGTAGTTATATTTTTAGCTTTTGGCGACACCTCCATACTGTTTTTCTATAGTGGCTGCACCCATTGCATTCCGACAAATAGTGTGCAAGGGTTCACTTTTTTCCACATCTTTGCCAACATTTGTTACTTGTGTTCTTTTTGATAATAGCTGTTCTGACAGGTATGAAGTGATATCTCATTGTATTTTTAATTTGCATTTTTCTGATGATTAACAGTGTTGAACATCTTTTCATGTGCCTGTTGGCCATTTGTATGTATTCTTTGAAAAAAATGTCTATTTGGGTCTTCTGCCTATTTTTTAATCAGATTGCTTAGGTTTTTTTGATGTTGAGTTGTATGAGCTGTTTATATATTTTGGTTATTTATCTTTTATTGGTCATATCATTTGTAAATATTTTCTCCCAACCTCAACATTGTGTTCATTTCTGTTGTATAGCAAATTGATTCAGTTATATATATATATAAATCTTTTTCATAATCTTCTCCATAATCCTTTCCATTATGGTTTATCACAGAATAATGAGTATCGTCCCCTGTGCTATACAGTAAAACCTTGTTGTTTATCCATTCTGTATTATACTATGGTTTGCATCTGCTAACCCCAAATTTATCACTACGAACAAAGCTAGTGGAGGTGATGGAATTCCAGTTGAGCTATTTCAAGTCTTGAAAGATGATGCTGTGAAAGTGCTGCACTCAATATGCCAGCAGATTTGGAAAACTCAGCAGTGGCCACAGGACTGGAAAAGGTCAGTCTTCATTCCAATCCCAAAGAAAGGCAATGCCAAAGAATGCTCAAACTACCGCACAATTGCACTCATCTCACACGCTAGTAAAGTCATGCTCAAAATTCTCCAAGCCAGGCTTCAGCAGTATGTAAACCGTGAACTCCCAGATGTTCAAGCAGGTTTTAGAAAAGGCAGAGGCACCAGAGATCAAATTGCCAACATCCGCTGGATCATGGAGAAAGCAAGAGAGTTTCAGAAAAACATCTATTTCTGCTTCATTGACTATGCCAAAGCCTTTGACTGTGTGGATCACAATAAACTGTGGAACATTCTGAAAGAGATGGGAATCCCAGACCACTTGACCTGCCTCTTGAGAAACCTGTATGCAGGTCAGGAAGCAACAGTTAGAACTGGACATGGAACAACAGACTGGTTCCAAATAGGAAAAGGTGTACGTCAAGGTTGTATTTTGTCACCTTGCTTATTTAACTTATATGCAGAGTACATCATGAGGAACGCTGGGCTGGAAGAAGCACAAGCTGGAATCAAGATTGCTGGGAGAAATATCAATAACCTCAGATATGCAGATGAAACTACCCTTATGGCAGAAAGTGAAGAGGAACTCAAAAGCCTCTTGATGAAAGTGAAAGAGGAGAGTGAAAAGGTTGGCTTGAAGCTCAACATTCAGAAAACAAAGATCATGGCATCTGGTCCCATCACTTCATGGGAAATAGATGGAAAAACAATGGAAACAGTGTCAGATTTTATTTTTTTGGGCTCCAAAATCACTGCAGATGCTGATTGCAGCCATGAAATTAAAAGACGCTTGCTCCTTGGAAGGAAAGTTATGACCAACCTTGATAGTATATTAAAAAGCAGAGACATTACTTTGCCAACCAAGGTCCGTCTAGTCAAGGCAATGGTTTTTCCCGTGGTCATGTATGGATGTGAGAGTTGGACTGTGAAGAAGGCTGATCGCCGAAGAATCGATGCTTTTGAACTGTGTTGTTGGAGAAGATTCTTGAGAGTCCCTTATACTGCAAGGAGATCCAACCAGTCCATTCTAAGGGAGATCAATCCTGGATGTTCATTGGAGGGACTGATGCTAAAGCTGAAACTGCAATACTTTGGCCACCTCATGCGACGAGTTGACTCACTGGAAAAGACTCTGATGCTGGGAAAGGTTGGGGGCGGGAGGAGAAGGGGACGACGGAGAATGAGATGGCTGGATGGCATCACCGACTCTGTGGACATGAGTTTGAGTGAACTCTGGGAGTTGGTGATGGACAGGGAGGCCTGGCGTGCTGTGATTCATGGGGTCGCAGAGAGTCGGACACGACTGAGCGACTGAACTGAACTGAACTGAACTGAACCCCAAATTCTCACTCCATCCTTGCCCCAACTCCTGTCACCCTTTGCAACCCAGATAAGATCATTTGTGCCATATTTTAGGTTCCACATATAAGTCATATCATATGGTATTTGTCTTTGACTTTCTGACTTACTTGACTTAGCATGATCATCTCTAGGTCTGTCCATGTTGCTGCAGATGGTATTATTGCACTCTTTTTTATGGCTGAGTAAGTAGTCCATTGTGTGTGTGTGTGTGTATACATATATATACCACATCTTTTTATTAACTTTCTATTTTCAAAAGCTTTTTTTTAAAATTTCTCTGTCTTACTTCATTTAGTGTGATAATCTCCAAGTTCATCTAAGTGCTGCAAATGATGTTATTTTATTCTTTTTAATGACTGAGTAATATTCCATTGTATATATGTACATATCTTCTTTATCCATTCATCTGTAAGTAGACATTAGGACATTTAGGTTTCCATGACCTCACTACTGTAAACAGTGCTGCTATGAACATAGAGGTGCATGTATGTTTTTGAGTTAGTTTTATCAGCCTATATGCCAGGAGTGGTATTGCTAGGTCATACAGCAACTCTATTTTTAGTTTTTTAAGGAAGCTGCATACTGTTTTCCATAGTGGCTGCACCAACTTACCACCCACCAACAGTGCAGGAGAGTTTCTATTTCTCCACCTCCCCTCCAGTATTTGTTATTAGCCTTTTTAATGATGGCTGTTCTGACTGGTGTGAAGTTGTATTTCATTGTAGTTTTTATTTTCATTTCTCAAATCATCAGCAGTGTTCAGCATCTTTACATGTACCTGTTGTTTATCTGTGTGTCTTCTTTGGAAAAATGTCTGTTTAGGTCTTCTGTCCATTTTTTTATTGGGTTACTTGTTTTGTTATAGTTGTTGTTCTGTTGCATGAGCTCTTTGTATATTTTGGAAATTAAGCCCATGTCAGTCACATTATTTGCAAATATTTTCTCCCAGCAAAAGGTTGTCTTTACATTTTGTTTGTGGTTTCCTTTGCTGTGCAAAAGTTTGTAAGATTGATTAAATCCCACTTGCTTGTTTTTCCTTTTATTTCTGTTGCCTTGGGAGACTGACCTAAGAAAATATTGGTAGAATTTATGTCAGAGAATGCTTTGCCAATGTTACCTTCTAGAAGTTTTATGGTGTCCTGTATTATATTTAAGTCTTTAAGCCATTTTGAGTTTATTTTTGTGTACAGTGTGAGGATGTGTTCTAACTTCATTGATTTACATGCAGCTGTCCAAGTTCCCAAACACCACCTACTGAAGAGATCATCTTTTTCCCATTGTATATTCTTGTCTGTTTTTGTCGAAGATTAATTGACCATAGTGTGTGGGTTTATTTTGAGGCTCTTTAGTCTGTTCCTTTCATCTATATGTCTGGATTTTTGCCAGTTTCCTCACTAATGCTTATTATTTTCTGTGCTGTTTTCAAAATACCCATCCTTGTGGATGTGAAGTGGTATATCATTATGGCTTTGGTTTGCATTTCTCTATTGATGTGGTTGTAGTTGTCGATCAGTCGCTCAGTCTGACTCTTTGTGACCCCATGGGCTGCAGCACACTAGGCTTCCCTGTGCTGAATATAGAGCATCCTTTTATGTGCTTGCTTCACAAATATGCTTACTTGTATATCTTACTTGTGCATCCTTTTGATGACTTCTAATTTAATTCTATCATGATCAGAGCACATACTGTGTTGAGTTTCAATATTTTTAAATATTTATATTATGACCTAGCACAGGAGTTTGCAAACTAAGCACAACCTGCTTGTTTTTGTAAATAAAGTTTAGTGGAACACAGTCATGCCTGTTCATTAAAGTGTTGTCCATGGCTGCTTCTGAGAAGAGAAGAGCTGAGTAGCTGTGACAGAGACTATACAGGCAGCAAGCCTAGTATATTTACTGTGTGGTCCTTTAAGAAACTTTTTTGCCAGCCACTGGCCTACCATATAGTCTATGACTGCAAATTGTGCTTAAGAAGAATGTGTATTCTGCTTATTAAGTAGAGTATTCTTTTGTTAGGTCAAATTGGTTGATAGTGTTATTTAACTCTTGTTATCTTTGATGAATTTTGGTTTAATTGTTCTACCTATTATTAAGCATGAGATATTAAAGTTTTCAACTATTATTGTTGAGCTATTTCCCCTTTAATTTTGTCAGTTTTTGCCTTATGTATTTTGGGGATCAGTTGTTACGTTGACCCATCTTACTGATGAATTGACTATTTTATTGTAAAACATCTTTGTCTCTGGTAAATTTTTTTGTCTTAAAGTATATTTTGTCTTATATTGACATAGCCACTCTATCTCTCTTATGCATATTTTTTGCAAGATGTAGCCTTTTCCATCATCCTATGTCTTTGAATATAAAGTACATTTCTTGCTTAAAAAGAAAAACCCATGTAGGTAGATCTTGTTTTATGAGTTTGGGGCTTTGGTTTTGCTTTTTTTTAATCCACTCAGCCAATGTCTGCCTTTAATTGGAATAATTGGTTCATATAAATGTTATTCTTACAGTGCTTGATTTATGTACCATTTGTTGTTTTCTGTATGTTTCATCTCCTTTTTCCTGAATTTTTATATTAAATGGATATTTTTCATTTTAATTTGTTATTTGAATTTTGAAACATTTCTTCTTAACTGATTTTTAAAAATAATTGTAGATTCATAGGCAGTTGTAAGAAGTAATACAGAGATCCCTTGTATACTTTGCCAAGTTTTCCACAATGGTAACAACCGTTCTTGTGTTCAGTCACTAAGTCATATCTGACTCTTTGCAACTCAGTGGACTACAGCACACCAGGCTTCCCTGTCCTTCACTCTTTCATGCAGTTTTCTCAAACTCATGTCCATTGAGTCGATGATGCCATCCGACCATCTCATTCTCTGTCATCCCCTTCTTCTCCTGCCCTCAATTGTCTCAGCATCAGGGTCTTTTCCAGTGAGTTGGCTCTTCACATCAGGTGGGCAAAATATTGGAGCTTCAGCTTCACCATCAGTCTTTCCAATGAATATTCAGGGTTGATTTCTTTTAGGATTGACTGATTTGGTCTCCTTACTGTCCAGGGGACTCTCAAGAGTCTTCTCCAGCACCACAGTTTGAAAGCACCAGTTCTTCAGTACTCAGCCTTCTTTATGGTCCCAATCTCACATCCACACATGGCTACTGGAAAAACCCATAATAGCTTTGACTATACAGAACTTTGTCTACAAAGTGATGTCTTTGCTTTTTAATACACTGTCCAGGTTTGTCATAGCTTTTCTTCCAAGGAGCAAGTGTCTTTTAATTTTGTGACTGCAGTCACCATCCACAGTGATTTTTGACCCCAAGAAAATAAAATCTGCCATTCTTTGCATTTTTCCCCATCTATTTGCCATGAAGTGATGGGACTGGATGCCATGATCTTTGTTTTTTGAATGTTGAGTTTTAAGCCAGCTTTTTCACTCTCCTCTTTCACTTTCATCAAGAGGCTCTTTAGTTCCTCTTCACTGTCTGCCATTAGGGTGGTATCATCTGCTTATCTGAAGTAGTTCATACTTTTCCTGGCAATCTTGATTCCAGCTTGTGAGTCTTCCAGTCCTGCTTTTCACATGATGTACTCAGCATACAAGTTAAATAAGCAGGGTGACAATATACAGCCTTGATGTCCTCGTTTCCTGATTTTGAACCAGTCTGTAGTTCCATGTCTGGTTCTAACAGTTCTTATTTTCTTGAAGAGATCTCTAGTCTCTCCCATTCTATTGTTTTCTTCTATTTCTTTGCCTTGTTCATTTAAGAAGGCCTTATTTCCTTGCTGTTCTCTGAAACTCTGCATTCAGTTAGGTGTATCTTTCCCTTTCTCCCTTTCCTTTAACTTTTCTTCTTTCCTCAGCTATTTGTAAAGCCTCCCCAGACAACCATTTTGCCTTCTTGCATCTCTTTCTCTTTGGGATGGTTTTGGTCACTGCCCCCTGTACAGTGCTACGAACCTCTGTCCATAGTTCTTCACACACTCTAAAGAACTGATCTGGTCCCTTGAATCTGTTCGTCACCTCCACTGTATAAGGGTCATGATTTAGGTCATAGCTAAATGGCCTAGTGGTTTTCCCTACTTTCTTCCATTTAAGCCTGAATTTTGTAATAAGGAGCTCACTATCTGAGCCACGGTATGCTCCAGGTCTTGTTTTTGCTGACTGTATAAAAATTTTCCATCTTCAGCTGCAAAGAATATAATCAGTCTGATTTCAGTGTTGACCATCTGGTTATGTCCATGTGTAGAGTTATCTCTTGTGTTGTTGGAAAAGGGTGTTTGCTATTACCGGTGTGTTTACTTCATAAAACTCTGTTAACCTTTGCTCTGCTTCATTTTGTACTCCAAGGCCAATCTTGGCTGTTATTCTAGGTATCTCTTGACTTCCTACTTTTGCATTACAGTTTTCTATGATTAAAAGGACATCTTTTTGTGTGTGTTAGTTCTAGAAGGTGTTGCAAGTCTTCATAGTCAATTTCAGCTTCTTTGGCATCAGCGGTTGGGGCATAGACTTGGATTGCTGTGAGGCTAGATGGTTTCCCTTGGAAATGAACCAAGATCATTCTGTTGTTTTTGAGGTTGCACCCAATTACTGCATTTCAGACTCTCTTGTTGACTATGTGACTATGTGTTTGTTAGTTAAACATGTTTCCTATTAACAGATGTATAGGACAATAGATGCAGAGGGTTTTTTTCATGATTATATGGAAGTAAACAATGAAAATAATCAAAGAACAACAGCGTAAATGAAAGAGACTGTTTATCCACTTTCTTTATATTACCTCCTGGCTTAATGCAGGAACCCACCTAGGCTAGGCTACAAGCTTGAGTTTGTGTTCCCTTGGCCCCAGGAGACATGCCCATATCAGCAGATATCTCACCATAAAAGGGGCTTCACCATTCCAGTCTTGAGCACCTTGGAGTTCCTGCTTTGCCTTAAATGTTGACTGAGGCAAAATATGATGAATGAATCAAGCTATACATTTCCTCTGCTGAAGACTTTTTAAAAATAATAGAAAGTATTGCACTGAGGAAAGACTTTAAAATGGAAAGGAGCGCCCATGTAAAGGACATGGTGAAATGTTCTTCCATGAAAATAATGTTGTTGTTCAGCCACTAAGTCGTGTCCAACTTTTTGTGACCCAATGGATTGCAGCATGCCAGGCTTCTCTATCCTCCACTGTCTCCTGGAGTTTGCTCAGAGTCACATCGATTGAGTCAGTGATGCTATCTAACCATCTCATCTTCTGCTACCCCCTTCTCCTTTTGCCTTTAATCTTTCCCAGCATCAGTCTTTTCCAATGAATCGGCTCTTTGCATCAGGTGGCCAAAGTATTGGAGTTTCAGCATCACTCCTTCCAATGAATATTCAGGGTTGATTTCCTTTAGGATTGACTGGTTTGATCTCCTTGACAGTCCAAGGGACACCTAAATAGGATAACTAGGAATTTTGTTTTAAAAATAAATATCCAGGGCTTCCCTGCTGGTCCAGTGGTTAAGATTCTACCTGGCAATGCAGGGGATGGGTGTTTGATATCTGTTCCAGAAAGATCCTACATGCCCTGGAGTACCTATGCTCATAGGCCACAATAACTGAGCCCGTGCTCTAGAGCCTCAAGACACAACTACTAAAGCCAACTTTCTGGAACCCTGTGCTCTTTAATAAGAGAAATCACCACAATGAGAAGCTCACACACCACAATGAAGAGTACCCCATGCTTGGTTCAACTAGGGGAAACCCATGCACAGCAACTAAGACCTACCACAGCCAAAAATTAAAATAAATGAATCTGTTTTTAAAAAAAGAACTACCTAAAAACTAACCATAAAATTGATACATTCAAAGATGAAGTTAGTGATCTTTAGGAGATATCAGTTGTGGATAATAGAATAACTAGGACAAACTAGGGATATAACATGAATTATTTTATAGAGCTGTTTGTTAAGAGTCTCTCACCTATAGCAAGACTAAAAGCTAAACACAAAAGAATACATACTGTGTGATTTCATTTGAATATGAAATCCTAACATAAAGAAAATTAATCTGTAATGATGGAAGTCAGATCAGTAGTTGGGAGTGGTGATTAATGGCAACAGGGTACAAGGAGCTCTCTGGGGATAAAGAAATGTTCTGCATCTTGATTAGAGTGGTAGTAACAAGGGCATATTCATTTGTGCAAATTCCTTGATCTATACACATGGGTGCATTTTTAATATGAATTTATATCTGTTTTTTTTAAAGATTAACAAAGTCTAAAATAATTTTTCTTAGAAAGTTTTTCTTGAATGTCTTATATTTATAAGAAATATATGGTCTTTAATGGTTTATGTACCATAAATTAAAGAATACAGCAGTCTAATTACTGGTGTAATTAGAAAAGACCAGTGTCTCTTCTTTTTCTGAGCATTTTTAAAGCAAAAGTAGAGTACTGGCTACTGGGAGAATGCTGGCTAGGGTCAGGAACTGGTCTAAGAAGAATGAGGCCACCAAACATACTTCAACAAAACACCTGCTGCAGCCCATCTAACTGTGGTGTACTGTGTTAAGCTAAGGTCCTCAGTGGGGCCAAATGTCTATTCCTTTTGTATCTTGGTGAAAAAAAATCCCATTGCTGATTAAAAATATATATATTTCATATATTTCTGTCTTTATCTTTCTTTTTTAATAAACTTATTACATAGTTTGAAATTTACACTGAGATTAGAGATTTTAGGGACTATGGAATTGCATAAAGGGGGAAAAGATTTTCATGTGAATGAAGTCAGAAGTGCCAAGTAAAATCCAACAGTGTACTATATGTTCTATTTCTTCTCTTCATTCCCGCAAAGAGCAGTTACTAAGTAACTTTTACATTTGTAATAGCTAAATAGCAAAGAATACTTAGCTTATTATGAGGATCTTGAATAGTAGCTTTCTTTTTAAAGATTGGCTTATTTTTCACACCAAAAATATTATAATGAAAATAGTATAAAATTAATATATCTGGACCAGTTTAACATCTTGGAATAATACACCATCTGCTTAGACTGTTGGGAAACAGATCAGTTGTAGCTAAGCAATTCCATTTACCAGAAGAAAGGGTAGAGATTCCTAAAATGTGTTCTACATCAGTGTATCCCCTGTCAACCCCCATTCCTCCCGGAGAATGGAGGACTCATAAGAAACAGCCAGCCTCCAGCAGCCCTGAGGCAGACATCTCTTCCTTCTGATGACAGTGCTACCTCTAGTACTGCCTGTCTATATCTCTGTTCAGAACTCCCCCAGAGTTTGTTGGTGGTGCCACCTAGTTCAAGGACCCCTACAGGGTGAGATTCTCACACCACTGGCTCACTCTCAGCTGGCCTACATGATGATTGCCTTTGGCCAGGATAGGTTTCCTGCCTCTGGTGGCCAGTTTGGCCCAAGTTTGGCAGTGTGTGCAGAAGAGTTCCTTGAGGAAAGAGCAGTTGGTTTGGTAGAATCCTTTATAGAGATTTGATCTTTGCCAGGGCATCTTTTATGTTATCTACTGTTTTTTTAAATGTCATCCCTCTCCCCTGCTGCTGCTGCTGCTGCTAAGTTGCTTCAGTTGCATCCAACTCTGTGCAACCCCATAGACAGCAGCCTACCAGGCTCCTCGATCCATGGGATTCTCCAGGCAAGAACACTGGAGTGGGTTGCCATTTCTTTCTCCAGTGCATGAAAGTGAAAAGGGAAAGTGAAGTTGCTCAGTCGTGTCTGACTCTTAGCAACCCCATGGACTGACTGCAGCCTACCAGGCTCCTCTGTCCATGGGATTTTCCAGGCAAGAGTACTGGAGTGGGATGCCATTGCCTTCTCCATCCCTCTCCCCTACCCCTTGCCAAAATGTACATAAACACACACACCCTCTTTTTTTTTTAACTTTTTATTTTGTATTGTGGTAGATAGTTTCAGGTGAACAGTGAAGTGACTCAGCCATACATCTGCATGTATCCATTCTCCACCAAACTACCTTCTCATCCAGCTGCCACATAACATTGAGCAGAGTTGCATGTGCCATACAGCAGATCCTTGCTGGTTCACCTTTTTAATTATAGCAGTAAGTACATATCCATCCCAAACTCCCTAACTGTCCCTTCCCACCTTCTTTCTCCCACCAACCACTCTCTACCACCTCTGCCCTGGCAGTTTTAAGTTCATTGTCTTAGTCTGAGAGTCTCTTTCTGTTTTGTAAGGAAGTTCATTTGTATCATTGTTTTAGTAATTCTTTACATATATCTTAACAGTGTTTTTGCTTTCACTAAGGCACTTCTCAGTCAGTCATCTGATAAAAATAACACATTTTTAACCGTAATAATCAACATTTATTGGCTGCTTTTTATTTGCCAAGTACAGAAAAGATCCTAGATGCATTATATTAATACATTTCTAGCACTTAAACCATCCTATTTTAAACAAGAATATATTTTATAGCTATTTCTATTACTTAAAGATTTTAACTCTTTTGGTTCTCTGATTCTTTAGGCAAACTTTTTTTAATTGAGATAGTATTGTGTATAACATTACATAATCCCTGCGCTGTACAGTATATTCTTTTTTAAAAAAACTTTTTATTTTGTATTGAGGTATAAATGATTAACAGTGTTGTGATAGTTTCCAGTGAACAGTGAAAGGACTCAGCGATGCGTATACATGTATCCATTCTCCAAATTTCCCTCCCATCCAGGCTGCCACATAACATTGAGCAGAGTACTGTATACTATAGAGTAGGTCCTTGTTGGTTATCTGTTTTAAAATAGCAGTGTGTACATGTCCATCCTAAACTCCCTAACTATCCTTCCCCACCCCATCGTTCCCCTTCCCCCACAACCATAAGTTTGTTCTCTAAGTCCGTGAGTCTCTTTCTGTTTTTTGGGGGGTGGGTTATGATTTTATTTATTTTTGGCTGTGCTGGGTCTTCGTTGCTGCTCACTTTTCACTGGTTGCAGCGAGCAGTGGCTACTCTATAGTTGTGTTTCCTGGGCTCTCAAGCACAGGCTCGATAGTTGTGGTGCACTGGCTTAGTTGCTCCTTGGCATGTGCAATCTTCCTGGACCAGGGATCAAACCTGCATCTCCTTTGTTGGCAGGTGGATTCTTTATCACTGAGTCACCAAGAAACCCCTCTTTCTATTTTGTAAGTTCATTTGTATAAATTCTTTTTAGATTCCACATATAAGGGATGTCATACAATATTTATTCCCTGTCTGACTTATTCACTCAGGATGACAATCTCTAGGTCCATCCATGTTGCTGCAAATAGCACAATTTTTCTTCTTAATGGCTGAGTAGTATTACAGTGTATATATGTACCACATCTTCTTTATCCATCCTTCTGTCAATGGACATTTAGGTTGCGTCCATGTGTTGGCTATTGTAAACGGCACACACACACATACATGTTTTGTCCTTAGTATTTTGTCCTAACTCTTAGAGTTTTCAGATACTTCAGTATCTATCACCTATTTTATCCTTTCAGGAATCCTTTGAAGCATTGTCCCAGTGAGGTATACAGATTGACCAAATATTGACATCTACCTAGTGACATTCTGGAAACAATATCCAGAGTTGCTGACTGCAAACTTGTCCCTTTTTCCGCCATGTTTTCCATCTGTTTGCCTATTTTTTTCTCTTGGTCTTCCCAACATGTGCATTTAATCTCGTATTTCCTAATGTGAGAATTATTTTACCAAGCAATATTTGTCTATTGAGGGGTATTTCTAAAGGATTGAGGGATAGTCTTGACTGTGGCAGGAGTCAAATGAAGCCCTATTAGCAACGTGGACGAGTTAAGTTTGCACAGCTATAACTTTCTTAGAGCTGTACAATATGTGCGCTAGATACATTTGGTAAAGTACTATTGAATTACTGCTTTCTCTTCCTAGAAGATTTAAGTGTAACAAAAAGGAAATTATATATTTGAATAAAATCTGCATAAAATGGCTGAATGTTCATAACTAAATATTGAAAGTGAAGTCACTCAGTCGTGTCTGACTCTTTGTGACTCCATGGACTGTAGCTTACCAGGCTTCTCCTCCATGGGATTTTCCAGGCAAGAGTACTGGAGTGGGTTGCCATTTCCTTCTCCAGAGGATCTTCCCAACCCAGGGATTGAACCCGGGTCTCCCACATTGTAGGCAGATGCTTTACCGGCTGAGCCACCAGGGAAGTCAACTGAATATTACACATTACTTATGCCTGAAAGTTCTTAAGAGTTTCCATGAGATGAAATAATTCTTTGCAGCTGTTGACTTCCTGGTATAAGTTATTAGAAGTTGGAAATTAAATTGATAATAACACTGAGGTTTCTGATACAACAAGTCAGTATCTCAATATTGTCTATAATATAAATATACTCTTCCAGGAACCAACAAGGATGCTAAAGATTTGCAAACATATTTGTAATGTGCCTTCTATTAATAAAAGTAGAATCATTTTGTTTGATGGGGTTTTATTTTGTTTGATTTTGGCAGTAGTTGTAATCCAGTTACCATTATGGGTCTTGATAATCAAGCCTGGAAGTTGCTCTTTATTTTCTAATGAATCAAAGTGATAAGGAAAATTCTAACATGAAGGTATGATGAGCCACTTTATCACTATTGCTTATCACCTAAAGAAGGGGGCAACCTTCATTCATGGTATTTTAACTGTATAGTGATCAGTTAGTATTATTAAACTAATCAGCAGAAATAGTCCCCTTTTAGTACTTAAACAATATATGCTGTTTTCTGATTATACAGACTAGAGCATATAGGCTGAGGGCACTGGCTTTGGAGTTGGAGAGTCCTTGACTCCCATACATACTTGGTCAGTCATGGCTATGTGACCAAAACTCCTTATCTAAAAAATAGGGGAGATGTGGTGTGTTGTTTTTTTTTTCACCATGCCACACAGCTTGCAAGTCTTAGTTCCCTGACCAGGGCTTAAACCTATGCCTCCTGCAATGGAAGCACAAAGTCCTTACCACTGGACCATCAGGGAGTTGCCCATAATCTGATTTAATAAAGTGTTTAAAAAAAAAAGAAGAAGAAAATCAAAATGACTAGTAAGCCACAAGCCATTATTAACATTTTGATATGTTGGAGCTTCCAATTCAAGATGGCAAAGTAGAAAGATGCACGCTTATCTCATCCTGCAAGAGCACCAAAATCACAACTAGCTATTGAACAACCATCGACAGGAAGACACTGGAACCCACCAAAAAAGATACACCACATCCAGAGACAAAGAAAAAGCTGAATTGAGATGGTAGACGGGGCACAATCATGATGAAATCAAACCCCATACCCACCAGGTGGGTGCCCCACAAACTAGAGAATAATAATACCAAAGAAGTTCTCCCACTGTTGTAATGGTTCTAAACTCCACCTCAGGCTTCCCAGCCTGGGAATCTGACACAGGAACTGGGAATCCCCAGGGAATCTGACCTTGGGATTTGATTATAGGACTTCCACAGAACTGAGGGAACAGAGACTCCAGTCTTGGAGGGCACAAACAAAATCTTGCCCACACCAAGACCCAGAGGAAAGGAGCAGTGACCCCATAGGAGACAGAACAAAAACTACCTGCTAGTGTTGGAGAGTCTCCTGAGGAGGCATGGGTCAGCAGGGGCTCACCACAGGATCAGGGGCACTAGCAGCAGTAGGGCGGGAAGGTCCCCCTTGACGTAAGCCCTCTTGGAGGTCACTGTAAACCCTACCATAGAGCCTGTAGACCCAAGGGCTGGGTCACCTGAGGCCAGACAACTTCCAGGGAAGGAGTACAGCCCCACCCATCAGCAGATAATTGGATTAAAGTTTTACTGAGCAAGGCCCTGCCCACCAGAGCAAGACTCAGTTTTTCCCACCTCCAGTCCCTCCCATCAGGAAGCTTACACAAGTCTCTTAGCCTCCTCCATCAGAGGGCAGACAGAAGAAGCAAGAAGAACCACAATCCCACAGTGGCTTAAACAAAAATCATATTACAGAAAGTTAATCAGGATGAAAAAGCAGAAAGTTATGTCCCAGAAGAAGGGACAAGATAAAACCCAAATAAAGTGGAGATAGGCAACTTCCAGAAAAAGAATTCAGAATAATGATAATGAAGATAATCCAGGATCTCAGAAAAATAATGAAGAAGATGCAAGAAATGTTTACCAAAGACCTAGAAAAACTAAAGGACAGAGATGAATAATACAGTGAAAAGAATCAATAGCAGAATAGCTGGGGCAGAACAGATAAGTGACCTGGAGGATAGAATGGTGGAAATCAGTGCTTCAAAACAAAATAAACAAAAAAGAATGAAAAGAAATGAAGACAGCTTAGGAGACCTCTGGGGCAACATTAAATGCCCCAACATTCACACTGTAGGGTCCCAGAAGGAGAAGAAAGAAAGGACCTGAGAAAATATTTGAAGAGATAATAGCTGAAAACTTTCCTAACATGGGAAAGGAAACTGTCAACCAAGTCCAGGCAGCACAGGGAATCAAGGCAGGATAAACCCAGGGAGGAACACACAAAGACACATAGTAATCGAACTGACAAAAATTTAAAACAAAGATAAAATATTAAAAGCAACAAGAGAATTCCCATCAGGCTATCAGCTGATCTCTCAACTGAAACTCTACAAGCCAGAAGGGAATGGCACAATATATTTAAAGTAATGAAAGGGAAGAACCTATAACCAGGAATACTTTACCCAGCAAGACTCTCCTTCAGATTTGATGAAGAAATCAAAAGTTTTCCAGACAAGCCAAAGTTAAGAGAATCCAGCACCACCAAACCAGCTTTACAACAAATGCTAAAGGAATTTCTCTAAGCAGGAAACACAGAGAAGAAAAAGACCTACAGAAGATAAACCCAAAATAGTTAAGAAAATGGATCATATATATTGATAATTACCTTAAATATAAACGGATTAAATGCACCAACCAAAAGACGTAGACTGGCTGGGTGGATGAAAACACGTTCGTGTATGCACTTCCACTTACCACATCACTTTGCTTAACCCCCCAAATTGTATGTAATTATTTTATATTAGGTTAATCGTGTTCCCATTATGGCTTGCAATTATAATTATCTTTTATTTTTGTCTGCATATTGATTATGAAAACTAATAAACATCTTTTACTATTGTGATTATGTAACTATTATTCACTTAATACCATTGTATCATGATTGGTTAAGAAAAAAATAACAGCACTCTATATCACCAAAATTACCGTGTAATAGAAAAACCTGCAATCACTTTTTAAAATCCAGATGCATATCTGAATTATCTAGGAATTTTTTGAAAAATGCAAGTGCCAAAGTGTTGCTTTTTTTTTCACCAGAGCTCTAGATATGTTTCTAATGATCAGCCATGATTAAAAACAACTGAATTATATGATGATCTTTTGCTTTTATCTAGTTTGTTTCACTTTTTCTATGTCATATTCAGTGCTCCCATTTCATTTAGTTTATGTTTTTCAGTTTCTCCATTTCTTTTGTTGTTGTTGTTTGTTCTCAAGCCTTTATCGAATGTAGTATAAAAGCTTTTGCATATTATATATAAATAATATGCATAATATATATATATTAGAAAACATATGAATTTTTGCCTAACTAAAAAAATGTATGACATTTTGATTCCACCTGTTTGACTTAGTATGAATAGAGTGCTAGATTTCTAATTTTTAAAAAAACATATGCAACAAGCAACAGAGGTTCACTGTATAGTACAGGGAAGTGTAGTCAATATCTTGTAATAACCTATAATGGAAAATAGTTTCAAAAATAATATATGTATATATTCACCTTGCTGTGCACTTGAGACATTGTAAGTCAACTATACTTCAATAAAATATAAATATTAAAAGAAAAAAACAAAAAAAACATTTTGCTATGTTGGCTTTAAGGCTTTTTTCTGCCACACATGTCCACACCTATATATACACGTGTATTTACATATGTAATCCACCAAATTTGGATCATATTTTGTATACAATTTATATATTGCTTATTTTTTCCTGCATATCTTTATTAAAATTTAAAAGTTAATGAAAACAGGTTTTCATGACCAAATAATATTGTAACATATGACTCTATATAATTATTTAATCATTATCTTCTTGTGAGATATTAGGTTATTTCCAGTCTTTTAGCATTATAAATATTATTACTTTAAAAGTTCAAGAGTTTTTAAAAATCTTTAAACTTATTTTATTTCCCTTTACACTTCTTTGAGGTGAACATTTTCATATATTTATTGATTATTGCCTTTATTTCAGTGAAGTACCTCTCTGTGAATACCTTTTTGTAAAACGTTTTAGGTAGGATCACAAGCTTCTGGAATAGTGCCAGATACATAGTAAGTACTAAATAAGTATTTGTGGTGTGATAAATGAATTAATAACAAGGATATTAACCCTCGTCTATCATATTTGTTTTAAATGGGATCAAGCCTTAGGAAAAAATTTTCCTCTATACATGTATTATACAAAATAATGTGATCATGGTTCATTGTCTTTATAACCTAATTTTTTTTCATTCTTTTGTTTCCCCACAGTTCATCCATGAGCTCGGATTTCCCACATTACAACTTCAGGATGCCTAATATCGGATTCCAGAACCTGCCACTCAACATATATATTGTGGTTTTCGGCACTGCTATATTTGTCTTCATCCTTAGTTTACTCTTCTGTTGCTACTTGATTAGGTAATCAATTTTCATTCTATGTTGCTTTAATATATGTTAAGCAGTCAATAATAAATCAGCTTTCTGCCCTTAAAATGTTTTAAACCTATGGTAATTAACAAATGTTCTAAAATTAAGGTGGGTCCATGATTCATTCATTCTCACAAATCCTCCACAACTAGCTCATTCTCTTTAATATTATATTTATAGATATAATATTTATACATTTTTATTAGTCACTAAGCCATGTTTGACTCTTTGCGACCCCCTGGACAGTAGCCTGCAGGGCTCCTCTGTCCATAGGACTTCCCAGGCAAGCATACTGGATTGGGTTGCCATTTCTTTCTCCAACGGATCTTCCCAATGCAGGGATTGAACCCTCATCTCCTGCTTGGCAGACAGATTCTTTACCACTTCAATACATTTTAGGAATCAATATTTATTAGGTACTTACTGTGTGCCAGACCCTGTGCTGCGCGTGCACTGCAATTAAACAAGGTAACCTTATTATCTTTATTTTTCAGAAGTTAAAAATTTCCCTGTAGTCACACGGATGAAAAATTGGTTAGACTTGGGACTCTAAGGTTGTGTCTGACCTTAGAGCATGTGCTCTTAACCACTGAAAAAAATAAAAATAAATTGTATTTATCAGGCTTCATTTCCAAAATAACCACTTCAGAATTTCATAATCACACTCAAAGGACAGATTTGTACACTGAGGATATTCTAAAACTTTTCTATTAAAGTACAGTTGATTTACAATATTAGAACGTTTTTGAGCCTGGAATTTTTTAATGAAGACAAGAACCTACTTTAATTTTCTTTTAGTAACGGATGGTAAGCTGTTATGTTGGCCAAAATGTTCATTCAGGTTTGCCCATAAGTTGCTACAGAAAAAAATAAGCGAACTTTTTGGCCAAACCAATACTTAAGAAAAACAAAATATTCCCCATTCTTACCTCCTTTCGAGCTTCCCTGGTGACTCAGATGGTAAAGAATCTGCCTGCAATGCAGGAGACCCAGGTTTGATCCCTGGGTCGGGAATATCCCCTAGAGAAGGGAATGGCTAAATAAGTCACAATTTATTATTACTAGAATGTTTCCTGGAAGAATAGCAAAAAGATGTTTCTGTTAAATGCATCTGCCATAGCAAATGCAAGATAAAATAGTGCAATCTAAAATATTAGTTAAGGCTTCCCTGGTGGCTCAGTGATACATAATCCAGCCTTGTCCAGGAAGATCCCACATACCATGGAGCAATTAAACCCATGAGCCACAACTGTTGAGCCTGTGCTCCAGAGCCTGGGAATTGCAACTGCTGAAGCCTGCACACTCTAGAGCCCATACTCCACAACAGAAGCGATTGCAGTGAGAAGCCCATGCACTGCAATTTGAGAGTAGCCCCTACTCACAACTAGAGAAAAACCCGTGCAAAAACAAAAAACAGCACAGCCAAAAATAAATAAAATTTTAAAAAATAATAATAAAAAAGAAGTTTAACAAACCACAGAAAAATGGGCTTTTTTTTGGAGGGGGGAGTGTTTTCTTGTCAAATGGCTGACAATCCATGACTAAGAGAAAATATACACACATGCATGCATACACGCATATACACAAAGAGAGAGAAATGAATTTCTGTAAAAAGAGAATTTTGCTACATGGCATATCTAAAATATTTGAAAACTTACATCCTCACAAAAACCAACACACTGATGTTTGTAGAAAGAAGCTATACCCGTAATTACCAAATCTTAGAAGCAACCAAGATATTTTTCATTGAATGGATGAACTGTAGTGATCTAGATAATAGAATGTTATTCAGCACTGAAAGTAAATGAGTTATATCTAGCATTTCAAAGACATAGAGGGATCTTAAACGCATATTTCTAAGTGAAAGAAGTTAATTTGAAAAGGTTACATACTATGTGATTCTAACTATATGACATACTGGAAAAGGCAAAACTATGGAGACAGTAAAAAGATCACTTGATGCCAGGAGCTAGGGGAGAGGGAGGGAGAACAGGTAGAGCAAAAGAATGTGTAGGTCAGTAAGACTATTTTATATGTTACTATAATGGTGGATTTCATTTGCATGGTCTAGGACATCTTCATTTTATTATCCATAAGAAGTATTTCTAGCATATCCAGTAAAAGCATGTATGTTTTATTTATTTATTAAAATTTTTTAATTTTATATTGTATATAGTTGGTTAACAGTGTCATGTTAGTTTCAAGTATACAGCACAGTGATTGTTATTCATATATACATATGCATGTAATTGCTATGATTTTGGTTATTTTGTTTTTCTGTGACAGAGTAAATCAGCTTTCTTTCTCTCTCTCTTTTTTTTCTTATTCAGCTTATTCTGATTATTTCCATCATAATAAGAGTATGATTGGAGTAGTAAATAGCAACCCACTCCAGTATTCTTGCCTGGAAAATTCCACAGACAGAGGAGCGTGGTGGGCTACAGTCCATGGGATCGCAGAGTTGCACACAACTGAGCACACCAAGAGTATGATGGAGGACTGATAGTGCTTTGGGGATAGTATTTACAATCAGGCAAATGTTATGTTTAGCTTAAAACTAACAAGATTGGATCTTAATAGATTTGTAATAGTGATCATACTCTGTTCCTTGACAAACTGAGTCATTGTGAACTGAGTAATTCTCATCTGGGAAGCATCTCAGACTTTGCTGAATAACCGTTTGGTGAAGTAGTTATTACAGTTTCTCAGTAGCATTCCTTCTTTTTCTTCCATCTCATGCATGGATGTCTAGTTCACTCCATTGAGTTTCCCTGGTGGCTCAGATGGTAAAGAATCTGCCTGCAATGCTGGAGACCTGGGTTCAATCCCTGGGTTGGGAAGATCCCCTGGAGGAGGGGATGGGAACCCACTCCAGTATTCTTTTTTTTCCCCCTCAACTCCAGTATTCTTGCCTGGAGAATCTCCATGGACAGAGGAGCCTGGCAGGCTATAGTCCATGGGGTTGCAGAGAGTCAGACAACTGAGTGACTAAGCACAGCATAATGGTAGATACCTGTCGTGTATTTTTTTTTTAAAAAAAAGGATCTGATTTCTTAACAGAAACAGTGGGGAAAAAATAAATAAAAGCATTGATATTCATTAAAAAAAAAAAAGAGGCTCACTTTCACCATTACCATTCAACATTGTACTAGAAGTTCTAGCCAGAAGATTTAGGCAAGACACAGAAATAGTGGGTATTCAATGGAAAGAAAGAAGTAAAACTATCTCTTTTGAAGATGACCTGATTCTATATACAGACAATCCCATAGAATATATACACACACAGGAAAAAAAAAATCTAGGAGTAACAGACAAGCAAACTTTGAGAATACAGAAGTAACACCAAAAAAATCAGTTGTATTTCTGTTCACCGGCAAGGGATAATCTGAAAAGGAAATAGATGAAACATTTACAGTAGCATCCAAAAGAATTAAAATCCTAGGAATAAGTTTAACCAAGGAGGTGAAAGACTTATACACTGAGAACTATAAAATATTGCAGAAATAAAGAAAACCTAAATTAATGGAAAGATTTCAGGAACTGGAAGACTTAATATTATTAATATGGCAGTATTCCTCAAAGCAATCAAGAGATTCAGTGCAAAGACTCAAAATTCTAATAACCTTTGATACAGAAATGGAAAAACTGATCCTCGGAGGTCTTAATGACCCAGATAACCACAATCATGTGATCACTCACCTAGAGCCAGATATCCTAGAGTGTGAAGTTAAGGGGGCCTTAGGAAATTTTACTGTGAACAAATACCAGACCACCTTACCTGCCTGCTGAGAAACCTGTATGCAGATCAAGAAGCAACAGTTAAAACCAGACATGGAACAACGGACTGGTTCAGAATTGGGAAAAGAGTACATCATAGCTGTATATTGTCGCCATGCTTATTTAATTTTAACTTATATGCAGAGTACATCATGCAAAATGCTGGGCTGGTTGAAACACATGCTGGAATCAAGATTGCTAGAAGAAATATCAATAACCTCAGATATGCAGATGACACCACCCTTATAGCAAAAAGTGAAGAGGAACTAAAGAGCCTCTTGGTGAAGGTGAAGAGGAGAGTGAAAAGGCTGACTTAAAACTCAGTATTCAAAAAACAAAGATCATGGCATCCAGTCCCATCACTTCATGGCAAATAGATGGAGAAACAATGGAAACAGTGACAGACTTTTTTTTCTTGGGCTCCAAAATCATTGCAGGCGGTGACTGCAGTCGTGAAATTAAAAGACGATTGCTCCTTGGAAGGAAAGCTCTGGCAAACCTAGATAGCATATTCAAAAGTAGAGACATCAGTTTGCCAACAAAGGTTCGTATAGTCGAAGCTGTGGTTTTTCCAGTAGTCATGTATGGATGTGAGAGTTGAACTGTAAAGAAGGCTGAGCACCGAACAATTGATGCTTTCGAATTGTGGTGCTGAAGAAGACTGTTTGAGAGTCCCTTGGACTGCAAGGAGATCAAACCAGTCGATCCTAAAGGAAATCAATCCTGAATTGGAAGGACTGATGCTGAAGTTGAAGCTCCAGTATTTGGCCACATGATGCAGAGTCAACTATTGGAAAAGACGTTGATGTTGGGAAAGAATGAGGGCAGGAGGAGAAGGGGATGACAGGATGAGATAGTTGGATGGCATCACTGTCTCAATGGACATGAGTTTGAGCAAACCCTGGGAGATAGAAAAGGACAAGGAAGCCTGGTGTGCTGCAGTCCGTGGGGCGCACAGAGTTGGACACAATTGAGCAACTGAAAAATAACAGTTCATTTATAACTGCAGGGGCCCCAAATAGCCAAAACATATATATATTGAAAAAAAAGGCAGGAAGACTCATACTTCCCAATTTCAAAACTACTTTAAGCTACAGTAATCAAATGTGGTACCAGCATAAGAATGAACATACAAATCTGAACATACAAATCAATAAAATAGAATTGAGAGTCCTGAAGTAAATCCAAACATCAATGATGAATTGATGTGGGTTTTTTTTTTTGGCTTTTATGGCTCTCTATATAGGTTTTTTTTAATTGAAGTATAGTTGATTTAAAATGTATTAATTTCTGCTGTACAGCAAAGTGATGCAGTTATACATACATATTTTTTTTATTTATTTATTTGGCTGTGCCAGGTCTTAGTTGCAGCATGTAGGATCTTTGATCTTCATTACAGCATGCAAGATCTAGTTCCCTGACCAGGGAACCTGGGACCCCTGCATTGGGAGCATAGAGTCTTAGCCACTGGGCCACCAGAAAAGTCCCAATATATATATATATTTTCCATTATGGTCTATCACAGGATATTGAATATAGTTCCCTGTGCTATACAGTAGGACCGTGTTGTTTATCCATGTTGTTGTTGTTGTGCTTAGTTTCTCAGTTGTGTCTGACTCTGCAACCCTGTGGACTGTAGCCTGCCAGGCTCCTCTGTCCATGGAATTTGCCAGGCAAGAGTAATGAAGTGGGTTGCCATTTCCTACTCCAGGGAATTTTCCCAACCCAAGGATCAAACCTGTGTCTCTTGCACCTACTGCATTGACAGGTGGATCCTTTACCACTCCACCACCTATACTATGTATAATAGTTGGCATCTGCTAACTGGCAAAAAGTGAAGAGGAACTAAAAAGCCTCTTGATGAAAGTGAGAGAGGAGAGTGAAAAGGTTGGCTTGAAGCTCAACATTCGGAAAACTAAGATCATGGCATCTGGTCCCATCACTTCATGGGAAATAGATGGAAAAACAGTGGAAACAGTGTCAGACTTTATTTTGGGGGGCTCCAAAATCACTGCAGATGCTGATTGCAGCAATGAAATTAAAAGACGCTTACTCCTTGGAAGGAAAGTTATGACCAACCTAGATAGCATATTAAAAAGCAGAGACATTACTTTGCCAACAAAGGTCCATCTAGTCAAGGCTATGGTTTTTCCCGTGGTCATGTATGGATGTGAGAGTTGGACTGTGAAGAAAGCTGATCACCAAAGAATTGATGCTTTTGAACTGTGGTGCTGGAGAAGACTCTTGAGAGTCCCTTGGACTGCAAGGAGATCAGTCCTGGGTGTTCATTGGAAGGACTGATGCTAAAGCTGAAACTGCAATACTTTGGCCACCTCATGCAACGAGTTGACTCACTGGAAAAGACTCTGATGCTGGGAGGGATTGGGGGCGGGAGGAGAAGGGGACGACAGAGAATGAGATGGCTGGATGGCATCACCGACTCGATGGACATGAGTTTGAGTGAACTCCGGGATTTAGTGCTGGACAGGGAGGCCTGGCGTGCTGCAATTCATGGGGTCGCAAAGAGTCGGACACGACTGAGCGACTGAACTGAACTGAACAGAACTGCTATCTGATTTACTTCACTTTGTATGATAATCTCTGGGTTCATCCATGTTGCTACAAATGGCATTATTTCATTCTTTTTTAAATTTATTTAATTGGATGCTAATTACTTTACAGTATTGTAGCGGGTTTTGCCATACATTGACATGAATCAACCATGGGTGTACATATGTTCCCCATCCTGAACCCCCTCCCACCTTCCTCACCATCCCATCCCTCAGGGTCATCCCAGTGCAGCAGCCCTGAGCACCTTGTCTCATGCATCAAACCTGGACTGGCAATCTGTTTCACATATGATAATATACATGTTTCAATGCTATTCTCTCAAATCATCCCACCCTTCTCCCATCACCCTTATCTTCTCCCACAGAGTCCAAGAGACTATTCTATACATCTGTGTCTCTTTTGCTGTCTCACATATAGGGTCATCATTACCATCTTTCTAGATTCCATATACATGCGTTAGTATACTGTATTGGTGTTTTTCATTCTGACTTACTTCACTTTGTATATTAGGCTCCAGTTTCAACCACCTCATTAGAACTGATTCAAATGTATTCTTTTTAATGACTGAGTAATATCCCATTGTGTATAGGTACCACAGCTTTCTTATCCATTCATTTGCCGATGAACATCTAGGTTGCTTCCATGTCCTGGCTATTATAAATAGTGCTGCTATTTCATTCTTTTTTAATGGGTGGGAAATATTCCATCGTATATATGTATCACATCTTTATCCATTCATCTATTGATGGACATTGAGATTGTTTCCATGTCTTGGCTATTGTAAGTAGTGCTACTTTGAACATAGGGATGCATGTATCTTTTCAAATTATAGTTTAGTCTGGGTGTATCCCAGAAGTGGGATTGCTGGATCATATGGTAGCTCTATTTTTAGTTTTTCAATAGATCTCCATACTGTTCTCCATAGTGGCTGCACCAATTTATATTGAACCAACAGTGTAGGAGGGTTCCCTTTTCTCCACACCCTCTCTAGCATGTATTGTTTGCAGATTTTTTGATGATGGCCATTCTAACAGGTGTGAGTTTTGATTTGCATTTCTTTGATAATTAGTGATGAGCATCTTTTCATGTGCTTTTTGGCCATCTGTGTGTCGTCTTTGGAGAAATGTCTATTTAGATCTTCTGCCCATTTTAAATGTCATGGGTAATTTGATAGAGATCACATTAAATCTGTAGATTGCTTTGGGTAGTATGGTATGGCCAGTTGATTTTTGATAAGAGTGCCAGGCCCCTTCAGTGGTAAAAGAATAGTGTCTTCAAAAAATCGTCTTCAACAAATGGTGGACCAACTGAATAATACATGCAAAAGAACACATTTGAATCCTTGTCTCATTTCCTATATAAAAATTAACTCAAAAAATAGATCAGCAACCTAAGTATGAGCTAAAACTATCAAACTCTTGTGAGAGGGACTTCCCTGGTGGTCCAGTAGCTAAGAATCTGCCTTCCAACACAGTGTTCACTGGTTTGATCCCTAGTCAGGGAACTAAGATCCCGCAGGCCAAGGGGCAACTAAACCCTAGTACTGCAACTAGAGAGCCTGTGTCCTGCAACTGCTGAGCCCATGTGCTACAACTACTGAGCCCACGTCTTCTTGAGCCCATGCTTCACAATAAGAGATGCCCACGTGCAACAACTTGAAAAGCCTGCAAACTGCAACGAGAAGCCCTTGCACGTCAACTAAAGAAAGCCCACACACTGCAATGAATTACGAAGCTGTTTTGGTAATACCCAGCACAGCCAAAATTTTTAAATTAATTAATTAATTAAAAAAGTAAAACTCTTGGGAGAAAACAGGGGTAAATCTTCATGACCTCAGACTGGCAATGGTGTCTTAGATTTGACAAAACATTCTAACATCCCTATAGTGGAGGTTTCTAATGGATCCTATTATTTCTTCCCTAAATATTTACCTTTAATGTTTATTACAAATGCACACCCATGCCTGTCCTGGGTCCTAATGTCAGCTGAATGGACCCTGAATGAATAGTCAGCCTTTTAGACCTCCTCACCTTGGTGACCATGTTTTGTCAGAATTCACCACCATGACCCATCCATCTTGGGTGGCCATAAACGGCATGGCTCATAGTTTCATTGAGTTAGACAAGGCTGTGGTCCCTGGGTCGGGAAGATCCCCTGGAGAAGGAAATGGTAACCCACTCCAGTATTCTTGCCTGGAGAATCCCATGGATAGAGAAGCCTGGTAGGCTACAGTCCACGGGGTCGCATACGGAACGGACGGACGGACGGACGGACGTGGTCCATGTGATCAGATTAGTTAGTTTTCTGTGATTGTGGTTTTCATTCTGTCTGCCCTCTGATGGAGAAGGATAAGAGGGTTATGGAAGCTTCCTGATGAAAGAGACTGCCTGAGGGGAAAACTGGGTGTTGTTCTGATGGGCAGGGCCATGCTCAGTAACTGTTAAATCCAATTTTCTGTTGATGGGTAGGGCTGTGTCTCTCCCTGTTGTTTAACCTGAGGCCAAACTATGATGGAGGTAATGAAGATAATAGCTATAGACTAAATGACTATGCCAAAACCTTTGAATCACAACAAACTGGAAAATTCTGAAAGAGATGGGAATACCAGACCACCTGACCTGCCTCCTGAGAAATCTGTATGAAGGTCAAGAAGCAACAGTTAGAACTGGACATGGAACAACAGACTAGTTCCAAATAGGAAGAGGAGTACGTCAAGGCTGTATATTGTCACCCTGCTTATTTAACTACTATGCAGAGTACAACATGAGAAATGCTGGGCTGGATGAAGCACAAGCTGGAATCAAGATTGCTGGGAAAAATATCGGTAACCTCAGATATGCAGATGACACCACCCTTATGGAGGAAAGTGAAGAGGAACTAAAAAGCCTCTTGATGAAAGTGGAAAAGAAGAGTGAAAAAGTTGACTTAAAGCTCAACATTCAAAAAACTAAGATCATGGCATCCAGTTCCATCACTTCATGGTAAATAGATGGGGAAACAATGGAAATAGTGACAGACTTTATTTTTTGGGCTCAAAAATCACTACAGATGGTGACTGCAGCCATGAAATTAAAAGATACTTGCTCCTTGGAAGAAAAGTTATGACCAACCTAGACAGCATATTAAAAAGCAGAGACATTACTTTGCCAACAAAGGTCCATCTAATCAAAGCTATGGTTTTTCTGGAAGTCACGTATGGATGTGAGAGTTGGACTATAAAGAAGGCTGAGTGCTGAAGAATTGATGCTTCTGAACTGTGGTGTTGGAGAAGGCTCTTGAGAGTCCCTTGAGAGTCCCTTGGACTGCAAGGAGATCCAACCAGTCCATCCTAAAGGAAATCAGTCCTGAATATTCATTGGAAGGACTCATGCTGAAGCTGAAACTCCAATACTTTGGCCAGCTGATGGGAAGAACTGACTCATTTGAAAAGACGCTGATGCTGGGAAAGATTGAAAGCAGGAGGAGAAGGGGATGACAGAGGATGAGATGGTTGGATGGCATCACCGACTTGATGGACATGAGTTTGAGTAGCTCCCAGAGTTGGTGATGGACAGGGAAGCCCGGTGTGCTGCAGTCCATGGGGTCACAAAGAGTTGGACACGACTGAGCTACTGAACTGAACCTTGGTGACTGCTTTTGATTGAGGTTCCCAGGGGTAATGACTATATTACTGGTGTTATTTTACATTTAGTGTAGCATAGGAGAAGGCAATGGCAAGCCACTCCACTACTCTTGCCTGGGAAATCCCATGGACGGAGGAGCCTGGTAGGCTGCAGTCCATGGGGTCGCTAGGAATGGAACACAACTGAGCGACTTCACTTTCACTTTTCACTTTCACACATTGGAGAAGGAAATGGCAACCCACTCCAGCGTTCTTGCCTGGAGAATCCCGGGGACGGGGGAGCCTGGTGGGCTGCCGTCTATGGGGTCGCACAGAGTTGGACACAACTGAAGTGACTTAGCAGCAGCAGCAGCAGTACTATTATTATGCATATTTAATGGTGATTGTTCTATTAAAAATCTACTGTGGTGTCAGATTTGAGGAAGACTTATTCTGATGTCTAACCTTAATTTTTTGTAAAACAGTTCAAACTAAGGAAGAATATTACCTATTTAGGCTTTCAAAATGCATTATAAAAATTTTTTTAAACATATTCTCCTTAATTTTAGAAAATAAAGAAAAGTGGATGGCATCACCAACTTGATGGACATGAGTTTGAGTGAACTCCGGGAGTTGGTGGATGGATAGGGAGGCCTGGCGTGCTGTGATTCATGGGGTCGCAAAGAGTCAGACACGACTGAGCGACTGAACTGAACTGAACTGAAGATTTTTCTTAACAGCAAAAAGACAGCTGAATTTAAAAATAAGTAAAAGGGATTGCCCTGTTGATCCAGTGGTTAAGAATCCACCTTGCAATGCAAGGGACACCAGTTCAACCCCTGGTCCAAGAAGATCCCACATGCTGCAGGGCAACTAAAGCCCTTGTGCCACAAATACTGAGCCCAAACATCACAACTACTGAAACTTGTGTGGCCTAGAGCCCGTGCTCCCCACAAGAGAAGCCACCACAACCCAGCACAGCCTAAATAAATAAATATTAAAAAAAAATAGGTGAAGGGCTTAAATAGCCATTTCTCTAAAGAAGATATATAGATGGTCAACAAGCACATGAAAAGATGTTCAACAGCATTGGTCATTAAGGAAATGTAAATTAAAACCACAACAAAATTCACAACAGGTAGGATGCTGTAGTCAAAAATATGGAAAATTATAAGTGTTAATAAGGATATGGAGAAATAGGAACCCTCATACATTGCTGGTGGGAATGTAAAATGCTATAGTCACTGTGAAAAAGAGCTCATCAACTCTTTGAAAGTTAAACACAGAATTACTATAAGACCTGGAAATTTCACTCCTAGGTATATACCCAAGACAAATGAAGAAGTATGTCCACAAGGAAGTTTGTATACTATGTTTATAGCACTATTCATGAGAGCCAAAAGGTGTAAACAACCCAAATGCTCATCAGCAGATAAATGGGTAATCAAATTGTGTCATATACATACAGTGAAATATTATTCAGCCATAAAAAAGTAGTGGTGTACTGATACTTGCTACAACTAGAAAGAGGCTTGAAAACATTATGCTAAATGAAAAGCCAGATACAGAAAGGTCATGTGTTGACCTTTGCATGATTTATTTTATGTAATGTATCTATAATAGACAAATCCATAGAGACAGAAAGCAGGGAGGGTGGGATGGGGATCAACTACTTAATGAGTACCAGATATTTTTGATGAATAAATATGGTCTTTTTTTAAGATTTATTTTTTATTTTATTTTTTGACTGTGATGGGTCTTTGTTGCTGCACTCAGGCTTTCTCTTGTTGTGGCAAGTCGGGGCTACTCTTCATTGCAGTGTGCTGGCTTCTCATTACAGTGGCTTCTCTTGTGGAGCATGGGCTCTAGAGATACAGGCTTCAGTGGTTGCAGTGTGTGAGCTCAGTAGTTGCAGCTTTCTGGCTTAGTTCCTCCACAGCCTGACTCTGCTTGAACCAGAGATTGAACTGGTGTCCCTTGCATTGCAAAGCATATTCTTAACTACTGGACCATCAGGGAAGTCTGAAAAAGTTTTGCAATTAAAGTGAACTAGTGGTTTCACAATGTTGTGACTATACTAAGTACTACTGGATTATACCCTTTAAGATGGTTAATTGTGCATTATATGAATACAAGTAAAAGAATGATAGTATTTTTAACTGAATTGAGAAGAAATATAAAGTATTAATAACTATATATCTAATAAGAAAAGCATTCCCACAAAGAAACTGCAAGCCAGGTAGCTTCACCAGTGAATTTCTCCATTTAAGGAAAAAATACTACTCTTATATGACTTTTCCAGAGAACAGAAGTGGAAGAAATATTTCTTAACTCAAATAATGAGACCAGATAATTTTGATTCCAAAGCCTGACAAGGACATTATAAGAATGAAAATTATAGACTCATCTCTCTCATGAACAAAATATTAGTAAATCAAATTCAGGGGTGTGCAAACAGGTGGTACATCACAACCAAATGGAGTTTTGTTCCAGGAATGAAGGTTGTTTTAACATCTGAAAATCAGTCAATACAGTGTACCGCATTAACAGTAAAAGGGAAAAGTATGGTGGGGAAAAAAAGCACTTGACAAAAATTAATACCTATTCATGATTTTTTTTAAATCTAAAACTAGGATACAGGGAACTTTGTTTATTTGAATAAAGATATCTACAAAAAAATCTAGAGAAAACATTGTATTTAATAGTAACTATTGATAAGGACATTCACTGTCACCACTTTTATTTAATATTGTACTCAAGGTCCCAGCCAGTGGAGGAGGAAAAAAAAGTAAAATAAAGAATAAAGAACAATATCTGTGAAGGTTAAACTGTTACTATTTGCAGACAAAATAATTGTATATTTTAAAATCCAAAGACTTCTGCAGATAAGCTGTTTAGAATTAATAAGTGAACTTTGCAAGTCACTAGATACAGGATCAATGTACAAAAATTGAATTTTTTTCTATGTAGTAGCAACAAAGAATTAGAATTTAAAAAATTTTAATACCATTTACAGTAAATCAAAAATTATCAAATACCTAGGAACAAATTTAGTGAAGGATATGTAAGTGTTATACATAGAAATGTGTACAGAGAAAGAAGGCCTAATAAATAGAGTATGCTATATTCATAGGTTGGAAATTGAGTCTTACAAAGATGTCAGTTCTTCTCTCCAATTAATCTAAAAATTAAACACAATCTCAGTCAAAATCCCAACAGGTTTTTTGTGGAAATTGATGAGCTCATGAAATTTATATGAAAATGCAAAGGCCCAAAAATAACCAGAATAGTTAAGAAGAACAAAGCTTGAGGACTTAAACTACCAGACCCCAAAATTTGTTACAAAGGTCCAGTACTGAAAACAGAGTTCTAGTCACCCAGCACCCAGATATTCTGTAGTAAAAGGAATCAAGGCTCTTTGAAAGAAGTCATTAACTCCACAACTGAGCATGGGAAGTAAAAGATGAGCTTGTAACATGTTTTGGTGCCAGTGAGCTAGAAAATGCATGGAAAAGGACAAGGGCATGTTGAAAGGCCAAAAGAGTCAATGTGAAGGAGGGCCTAAAAGCCTAAATCTGAGCAACAAAATAATGATCATATTAAATTATAACCTGTAGATTAACACAAATATCCATGAGTCCATGCTGATATAAACAAATGAGGGAGAAGGGGCATCTTTTCCATACAGAATAATCCCAGTTAACATACAAGGAATTAGGAAACCATGAAACCACCACTAGGCAAACACTACAGAATTGTTGCAAGCAGGATGTCTTGATGCTAAAATCAGTGGGCAAAAGCTTGAGAAAAAATAAATTATCATAGTTTCAGCATCTCTCCCTCAACTGATATTGATATTTGCCAACTGGTATCGATCAGTTGCAAAGGGGAAAATAGTAACTTTTCAATGGGGAGACCCAGTAGACACTGCCATAACCAAGTGATCATGTTTGATACATCAGAATCCTGAAAAACAAGGAAAAACTAAGGAACTGTCACAGATTAGTAAAAGCTAAGGAGATGTAACTAAAGGCAAACTGGGACCCTGAATTGGATCACAAGATAGGAAAAAAATATTAGTGAAAAAACTGGTGAAATTCAAATAAAATCTGCTTGGTTAATACTATATGAGTATTAATATCAAAATATCAGTGTTAATTTCCTGGTTTTTGATCATTGTACTACGGTTGTGTAAGATGTGAATATTGGAAAACTAGGGAGAGAAGTATATGTGAATTCTGATATTTTTTGCAGTTTTCCTGTAAGTCCAAGATTATTTTTTAAAAAACTGGCATGGTATTGACACAAGGTGCATTAGTTTCCCAGGGTTGCTGTAACCAAGAATCACAAGATCACAAGCTAGATGGCTTAAAACAACAGAAATTTATTAATCTCTCACAGTTCTAAAGGCTAGGAGTTCAAAATTAAGGTGTTGGCAGGGCCATGCTACCTCCGAAGGCTATCTGGGGAGGATCTTTCCTTGCCTCTTCTTAGTTCCTGGTGGTTATCAGCAATCCTTGATGTTTCTTGACTGGTAGGTGCATCACTTCAGTTTCTGCCTTTGTCTTCACCTGGCCTTCTTCCTGTGTCTCTATGTCCTCTCATCTTCCTCTAAGAACAACAGTCATATTGGATTTATGGTCCACCTTCATCATAATATGACCTCATTTTAATTAATACATAGTTTACAAAAATTATATTTCCAATTAAGGTTACATTCTGAAGTAGCAGTTTGATATTAATTTTGAGGGGGCTCTGTTCAATCTAGTACACAAGAATTGGCAAATAAACCAATGGGACAGAACAGAAACTCTAGACAGAACCACATACTGGTCTGACTTACAGCAGATATATCATTGCAACACAGTGGGGAAGGATCTTTTCAATAAATAAGTCAAATGAAAATCTGCATGTGGGTAAAAGAATCTTAACCTCTACCTCATGTCATACATACAAATTTCAGATGGATCATAAACCTAAATGTGATAGGTAAAATAAATTATTTTTACAGTACACACACAAGATTATCTTCATGATCTGGAGGTTGACAAAGATTTCTTTAACTGCACACAAAAAGAACTGACATTATTGGAAAGAGTTGATAAACTGATACATGTACACTCAGTCATTGTCCAGCTCTTTGTGACCCCATGGACTGTAGACTGCCAGGCTTCTCTGTCCATGGAATAATGCAGGCAATAATACTGGAGTGGGTTGCTGTTTCCTCTTCCAGGGGATCTTCCTGACTCAGGAATTGAACCTGAGTCTCCTCCATCAGCAGGCAGATTCTTTACCACTGAGCCACCTGGGAAACCTAACTGGGCTTAATTTAAATTAAAAGCTGTTGTTCATCAAAAGATAACATAAAGAGAATGAAAAAATCCATAGAGTAGGAGAAAATAATTGCAGTACCCAACAGAGGACTTGCATCTAAAATATTTAAAGAACTTCTACAAATCGATAAGGAAAAGATAGTCAACTCATTTTCTTAAATGGACAAAATACTCGAATAGGCATTTCATAGAAGAATATATCCAGGCAGCTCTCATCTGAGATGGCCCACACTCTGTCTGTGGAGTGTGTTTCTCTCTAAATAAACCTACTTCTTACCAATTACTTTGTCTCTCACTAAAGTCTTTCTGCAATGAGACTTTAAAATCTTTCAGCAATCAAGAAGAGCTTCATTACATCCAGTGACCAGGTGTGATTTTGAAACCAGGCAGGGCCCTATGGGGCTCCCAAGGATGGAGGCCTTTCTGTCTCCCATTTCTTTTTTATTTATTTTTTGGTTGAAGGATAACTGCTTTATAGAATTTTATTGTCTGTCAAACATCAACATGAATCAGCCATAGGTATATATATGTCCCCTCCCTGTCTCCCATTTCTTGTAGGCAAGACTTCAGTCTCCCATGACCTTCCCTGAGTTCCAAAGGGTGGATTAAAACAGTTGCTAATCAAAGAAGGAGAAATATCAATAACCTCAGATATGCAGATGACACTACCCTTATGGCAGAAAGTGAAGAGGAACTCAAAAGCCTCTTGATGAAAGTGAAAGAGGAGAGTGAAAAGGTTGGCGTGAAGCTCAACATTCAGAAAACAAAGATCATGGCATCTGGTCCCATCACTTCATGGGAAATAGATGGAGAAACAGTGTCAGACTTTATTTTTTGGGGCTCCAAAATCACTGCAGATGCTGACTGCAGCCATGAAATTAAAAGATGCTTGCTCCTTGGAAGGAAAGTTATGACCAACCTTGATAGTATATTGAAAAGCAGAGACATTACTTTGCCAACCAAGGTCCGTCTAGTCAAGGCAATGGTTTTTCCCGTGGTCATGTATGGATGTGAGAGTTGGACTGTGAAGAAGGCTGATCGCCGAAGAATCGATGCTTTTGAACTGTGTTGTTGGAGAAGACTCTTGAGAGTCCCTTATACTGCAAGGAGATCCAACCAGTCCATTCTAAAGGAGATCAGTCCTGGATGTTCATTGGAGGGACTGATGCTAAAGCTGAAACTGCAATACTTTGGCCACCTCATGCGACGAGTTGACTCACTGGAAAAGACTCTGATGCTGGGAAAGGTTGGGGGCGGGAGGAGAAGGGGACGACGGAGAATGAGATGGCTGGATGGCATCACCGACTCTGTGGACATGAGTTTGAGTGTACTCCGGGAGTTGGTGATGGACAGGGAGGCCTGGCGTGCTGTGATTCATGGGGTCGCGGAGAGTCGGACATGACTGAGCGACTGAACTGAACTGAACTGAATCAAAGAAGGAGCGGCAGTCAAGAAACAAGTGAGGCAAAATTAAAGGGACCAGAGAAGCCCATCATTATTAGGAGACCTGTCACCTGAGATGAGATTAAGTGAAAGTCTCTCATGTCTGACTCTGTGATCCCATGGACTATACTGTCTGTGGAATTCTTCAGGCCAGAATACTGGAGTGGGTAGCCGTTCCCTTCTCCAGCAGATCTTCCTGACCCAGGAATCAAACCCAGGTCTCCTGCATTGCAGGCAATTCTTAAGATTAAAGGAGTGCAAGCCCTGCTCACACCCTAATCTTGTCAGATCCCACCTTTGAGCCCTTGTAAAAACCCTCATCAAGTTCTCTGGGGTTGAGACACATAGTTTTTCAAGGCAGAAACCTGTCCTGTCTCCCTTTGCCTGACAAAACAATAAAGCTATCCTTTTCTGCTTCACTGCCCGGCCTCATAAAGAAGTATCCAGGCAGGCAATAGGCATATGAAAGGGTCCTAAACATCATTTGGGAAATGCAAAATTAAAACCAAAATGAGAGGGTACTTCTCTGGCAGTCCAGTGGTTAGGACTTCACCTTCTAATGCAGGGGATGTGAGTTCAGTCCCTGGTCAGGGAGCTAAGATCCCACATGCCTTGTAGCCAAAAAACCAAAACAGAAACAGTATTCTGACAAATCCAATTAAGACTTTTTTTTAAAAGTCCACATCAAAAAAAGAAAAAACAACCTTAAGAAAAAGAAAACCAAAATGAGACACCACTGAACACTCACCAGATTGGCCAAAAAGTTTTAAACTGACCTTACCCAGCTGTGACAAAGATGTGGAACAACTAGAACGTTCATGTATACTACCTACCCATAGGAGTAAAATTTGTACAGGCACTTTGGAGCAGCAGTTCTACTCCTAGGTATATACTCAACAGAAATGAGTCTATGTGTCCACTAAAAGACACGCAGAAGAATTTGTATAGCAATAGCCCCAAACTGAAAGTAACCTAAATATTTGTCAACAGTGAAGAGTTTCGTATTTATTCATAAAATGGAACACTATGTCAGTCAAAAATAACAATTACTGAAGCAATATGGATGCATTTCTTAAGTAATTGTTGACTGACAGAAGTCAACACAGAAGAGTATACACCAAATGATCCATTTATGTGAAGTTCAAAAACAATCATAGTTAATCTACAGTGATAAAAATTAGGAGTTTTAGGGGTGAATATTGATTGGGAAGAGTCATTTCAGGGATGCTGGAAATGTTCTATGTGCTGATCTGGGTGATATTTATACTACTGTGTATAATTTTTTTTTTAATATTCTTGAGGCTTTTGTTCATTGTTCAGTTCACTTCATTGTTAGATGTATATTATACTTCAATTTTTAATTAAGAAAAACGTGATGTGTTAAATATTACAAATATAAAAAGAATTGAGGCTTCATTAAAATATTTGAGCTTTTGTCTTAATGAGATTTCACTTGATCTTATATGGTTGGATAATGTTCTATGGTTCACTGGTCACTTTCTCATAATATAGTAGTGGTTATGTCATTTGAGTGTATTCTAGAACAAAGATTCTAGATTTTAAACCATAAATGATACAAATTAATACCAAAAATAGGAAGTTTAAATTTTTTTTCAAAGTCTTATATGGAAATCTCAATATTACATTGCTCATTTCTGTCTTTTAGGCTAAGACATCAAGCACACAAAGAATTTTATGCCTACAAACAGGTGAGAGAGATTTACTTAAGACTGGCTTTGATCATGGTTTTCACCAAATAATGAGGGCTCAGATTTCCACACATATTTTGAACTGAGACTGGATTTGCTTGTGTTCATTTTAGCATTTTGCTTGTCAGTTTGCAGTACAATACACTTCACTTTAAGTATTCTTAAGTATTACTTGAAATTATAGAAAGTTCAAACGATAATACAATTTAACAGGGAACTCTGGCAAACATTTTGCTAAAGGGAAATGCTGTAGCTTAAAATCCTAAAGTTACTGTTAATCTAATGGAGTTCAGAGGTCCAGTAAATGAATTTTTTACCTTCCTCCTTGTTAAAAGACATACTAGTTCCTTGGAGGTAACCAGTTGTATTATACTGATCTCATCTCCTCCCCGTTTACTTTAAATATTAGTTCACATCATACCACTGAGAAGTCCAGATACTTCGGTCATTGTTGTTAATTCCTTGCCCTTAGTACTGTCCCTTTGCTGATTTGTTCTTTAAGGTAATAAATTTAGCTTTTCTTGAAGACCCATACAAAATTTTTTTTTCTTCCATGTGTCATCCATTAATATTTTACCACTGACACTAAACAGTGGGCCTAGGTGTTCCTTAATTTTCTTTTGAAATTATTTTTGTCATCCTTAGTAGTTTAGGAGGGGGAAAGAAGGGGGGGGCACAAACTTCAGTTTATTTGGGTCTGTAATCTTGCTGATACTGATGTTACAGAACCATATCATCATTTTAGAATTACATATCTTTTTGTCCATCTTTTGTCTGTGTTGCTTTGAAATCTGAGCTCATTGGTAAGTTCCTTAGATGTCCACTCTGATATTCATAGGTAACCCCACTCTTCTCCATGGGTCCCGTGGGATTCATTTACAGAGATAAATGTCTTAGTTTTCTAATGGAATGAATCTGTTTGTCTCAATTTTGTCTCAAATTGTTTTTTGAGAAACCTTTATTCTGTTTTCCATAGTTAGTGGCTGCACCAACTTACGTTCCCACCAACAGCACAGGAGAATTCCCTTTTTTTCCACACCTCCAGCATGTTATTTGTAAATTTCTTAATGCTGGCCATTCTGACTGGTGTGAGAATGGCCAAAATGTAGTTTTGGTGTCAAAACTATACTCATTGTAGTTTTGATTTGCATTTCTCTGATAATTAGTAATGTTGAGCATCTTTTCATGTGACTGTTGACCATCTGTATGTCTTCTTTGGAGAAATGTCTATTTAGGTCTTCTGCTCATTTTTCAATTGGGTTGTTTTTTGTTACTGAGTTGTATGAGTTGTTTGTATATTTTGGAAATTAAGCCCTTTTCAGTCATATCATTTGTGACTGAAATGTCAATTGTGACACATATTTTCTCCCAGTCTGTAGGTTATCTTTTCATTTTGTTTATGGTTTCCTTTGGGCTTCCCAGGTGACTCAGTGGTAAAGAATCTACCTGCCAATGCAGGAGATGAAGGAGACATGGGTTTGATCCCTGGGTTGGGAAGATGCCCTGGAGGAGGAAATGGCAACTCATTCCAGTATTCTTAGGGGAGAATCCCATGGACAGAGGAACCTGTTGGCCTGCTGTCCATGGGGTAACAAAGAGTCAGACACAATTGAGCATGCATGCATGCAGTCTCCATAAAGTTAGGTTAGGGACAGCAACTGGATGAATTCCAAGCCCATTTATATAACTTTGGATAGAGCTAAAGTTTTCTGAGGATAGTGATGTATAATAATAAGCAAAGCCTTAAAAATTAAGGTTGACCTTACCTTTCATTCTTTTACAAATTACCAGTCAGTCCCATGACTCAAAACTGTGTTTTACCAAATCATGAGGCAAGCAATCTCATTTACTTTCCCCCCATATTAGCAATTACTCCAGATTGGCGTGTATTAATGTTGTCACCCAAAATTTAATCTGTTCTCAGAGATTTTAAAATTGCTTTTCAGAAGAATATTGCACCATTGCTCAAGTTAAAAGAATATTGCTGAAATATTCTGTCTCAAACTGTAAAAGAGATTCTCCCCAATACTGAATATGAGGTGATATGAGCTATATACACAAGAATATAAACGAAAAATATTTGTGAGTAAAATGAGATATATTTTAAATTACAGATATAAATGGGCATAAAAGCATACTTTTTTGTCTTACAGGTTATACTAAAAGAAAAAGTAAAAGAACTGAATTTGCATGAGGTAAGTTGCCTATAAGTATTTTAATCTGTTCTTGAGTATATTTGGGGGCTTCCCAGGTGGCTCAGTGGTAAAGAATCCTCCTGCTAATACAGGAGACACAGAAGACTCATGTTTGATCCCTAGGTCAGGAAGATCACCTGGAGTAGGAAATAGCAACCCACTCCAGTTTTCTTACCTGGAAGATTCCATGGACTGAGGAGCTTGGTGGGCTCCAGACCATGGGGTCGCAAAGAGTCAGGCAAAACTGAGCAGACACCCCACCACTGAGTATATTCTGATAGAAATGGAATGCTGTGGTGCGCTTAAACGCCTTTATTTTCAGAAGCTAAAAAAAAAGATTAGGCTTATTTTGATCAGCTTAATAGAATATTTGAGGGTGAGGTCACATAAAAATCTATTTTGTAAAGACTTATGAGAGTAAAATAACTCATTTTTAATAGGGTTGTTGCCAACATGAGATTTCATAGCAGCAGGGATGCTGCTTGCTATCCATACTATGTGAGAGTAGGAAACAGATCTAAACAAGTTTTTCTACTCAAGATGAATTTGCATTAATTTCACTCTTAAAAATGTTTCCAGAAGTTTTTTCTTACCAATGCCACAAAAAAGGCAGTGATTGCTTCATGACAGTGGGGATTTGGGGAGGTGAGACAGAAAGATGGAATGGGGAAGAACATAGAAGGAGAGATAAGAACTCTTGCAGTTACCTAGTGATGAGGTTGTGGGGTTGGGATATTCACTATGTTGTTATGCTTTCTAAATTAAATACAAAAGTGCGTGTATGTCTCGCTGTATACCTTAAGACAAATAATCTATAATAATTCTTGTTTATTTTATTCCTGTGTTGCCTCTGATTATGAATGTTCAGAATTTTTATTTTTAGAGCCCCATCTCTTCCACCCTTACTGAGTTTTTTAATTGGTGTTTAAAGTAAGGACTTGAAAAGCTTCACATTATATTATCTATGTTTTATATAACCTAACTGTGGTGAAGTTACATTGCAAATCTCTTCAAAGAGAGTTAATTTGTAAAAGTATCTGAATAATAATAAAAATAATGATTTGTGTTATTGTTGAACACTTTGAAGTCATCTCCTGCTTTTTTGGGCTTCCCTGGTGGCTCAGACAGTAAAAAGGAATCTGCCTGCAATGCAAGAGACCTGGGTTCAATTCCTGGGTCAGGAAGATCACCTGGAGAAGGGAATGGCAACCCATTCCAGTATTCTTGCCTGGAGAATTCCATGGACAGAGGAGCCTGGCAGGCTACAGTCCATGGGGTTGCAAAGAGTTGGCCACAACTTAGCAACTCACACACACACACACACACACACACACACACACACTGCTTATTTGCTCTTTCTGCATATATTTTATCAAAGAGTTGATATGGTACACCATCCTCATTGCATAGTGGTGAGTATCCCCACCTGTCATGCAGGAAACCAGGGTTCCCCATCTGGGAGGCAACACGCCCTTTGGGCTTCCCTGGTAGCTCAGCTCATAAAGAATCCATACAGCATTTCAGACCTAATCATGGATTAAACTCAAGCATCAGTTACTATTTGATTTAAAAATTTTTCCCAAAACAGTAATAGAAAGTGATCCTCTTCTGTTCGGGGTCATTTTGATGACCATAATTGAAAAGATCAAATTCTAACACACATTAACAATATTGAATTACCATGTTTGTCAGGAATAGAAGTCTTCCTTATTGGTTTGACCCAGTAGTTTATAATCTTTATCCTGAATAAGTACCTTGTGGTGCATCATTTTGTATCAGAATTGTTATCCCAGCTGCACCTATCAATTCCAGTTTCACTGTAACTAAGAAAACCTAACCTGGCTGTACAACTGTTTTCAGAGGCCGATCATATATTTTTCACAGTTCATTTGGTTCTTTTTGGATGCATTTCCTTGTGTTGAAACTATTTTTTGTCAAACTTCTTTGTGTTATTTGAATTTGTGGATACAGAGGAACTAAAGATACAAAGGAACCATGGATACAGAGGGCTGACTAGAAATTATACATGGATTTTTTCAGCTGCATAGAGGGTCAGCACCCATAGCCCCCTGTATTATGTTCCAGAGTCAACTGTAATTTTAAGTTACTGAATACATAAAACATATCAGACACTGTAATAAACCATGGAGACACAAAGAAGCATAATTAATCTCTGCTTTTAAGACATTAGCCATCTATTACAGAAGACTATAAATGAGAGTCATACAAGAGTATACAGAAGGGTGCCATGTGTTATCTGAAGTAACAGTGAGAAGCTCTTGAGGGGTCCACCATTGCACAATTGCTTCTTCTTGGCTTTTGCTCCCCTAATGGAACCTTCCTGGGACCTTGCAGACTCAGCTGCCCAAACACCACCCACCCCTCCAACTTCTTAGACCACTCTATAGCTACAATTATTTATATCACTTTTTGTTTACATTGTTCTACCAGTCTAGGAGTCGAGCAACACTTCAACATGTGAAACTAAGGAGATGATGTGTACATATTAAAATCATGAGAATATATTGCCCTTCTGTAAAGAAAAAATACCTTCTTTTAAAACCCATAGTCTTCCTTGTTTATCTTTTCTTCCTCCATCTTTTAATAGAGACATAGATCCAGAGAAACAGATTTCTGAGAAAAAACAATAGGACAGTCATGTAAGTGGGATACTAAATTGCATCTAATGGAATCTTGGTATCAAGAGAAACAGAAAGGTGCCCTGGAAGCTGTGACACAGTGGGGCATGCAAGGTCTTGTGTTAAAGAAATTGTCAGCACTCAGCTCCAGGGGAATATAGGCCAGCTATTGCCAGATGAGTTTTGTTTTAAGAAAAGCTCGAGAGCCTGGTCATTTGCATTTAGTCTTTGATTTGTTCACCACAGTATCCCCAGCTCTGGTTATGGTGAGTGGTTGCTTTCTCCATTAAATCTTTTTTGCAACTTTATCAAAAATCAAAGGGCCATATTTTTATGAGTCTATTTCTAGATTCTGTATTCTGTTCTATTGATTTTTGTGCCTGTTTCCCTTCACCAGTACCACAGTTTTGATTACCGTATCTTTATAGCAAGTCTTAAAATCAGGTGTATGATTCCTCCAACTTTATTTTTTTCCAAAACTGTTTTAGCTGGTCTAGTTCCTTTGCTCTTTCATGTAAATTGTAGCAGCAACTTGTCTATAACTACTCACACAGAGAGACACAAACATCCTGCTTTTTTATTATTATTTGCATTAAAGATGTAAATCAGTTAGGAGGAAATTGGCATCTTTACCATGTTGAGTCATCTAATCTGTAAAAACATTATGTCTATTTATATTTGAAGTAGTGTTTTTATAAACAGCATATAGTTATGTTTTTTAATCCACCCTGCCAATCTGTCTTTTAATTGATGTGCTTAGACTATTTATGTTTAATGCAATTACTGCTATGTTTGGACTTAGGTCAATTCTTTTATTATTTATCATCTGCTTTTCCCCCTCTTTTTTATTCCTTTGTTTCCCTTTCCTACCTTCTTTTGGGTCATTTAAACATTCATAAAATCATATTATGATTTTTTTGTATAATTTTTAGTGGTTGCTTCAGTTCAGTTCAGTTGCTCAGTCGTGTCTGACTCTCCGTGACCAATACCTAGAATCAATTTTTTAGCACTTCAGTTGGAATGTAGAAACCTTCCCACCATATAGATCCTTTTACATTTACCCCTATATATAGTAAGTATATAGCATCTATATACATTGAAAATCCCATCAGACAGTGTTATATTTTTTACTTTCAACCATTAGATATATTTTAAAGAATTCTGGAGGGGAAAAATAGTTTGTTGTTCCAAGTTTCCTTCTTATGTAATTTTCCTTCTATCTGATGAATCTCGTTTAGCAATTCTTTTAGAGCAGATCTGCTGGCTATGAATTCTGTTACTTTGCTTTCAGCTGAGAATGTCTTTATTTCACCTTTATCCCTAGATTGACATTTCTTTTCCTTCAGCACTTTTAAAATGTTGTGCCGCTTCCTTCTGACCTCTGTGGTGTCTGATGAGAAAAACGTAGTCATTCAAATCATTGGGTCTCCTGTTAATAATGTGTCATTTTTCTCTGGCTACTTTCAAGATTTTTTTTCTTTGCCTTTTGTTTTCAGCATTTTGATTATGATTTGTCTCAGTATGGATTTCTTTGAATTTTTCCTGTTTGGAGTTTACTCAGCTTCATAAATATGTAGATTTGTCTTTCACCAAGCTTTTTAGCTATTATTTCTTCAAATATTTTTTCTGTATTGTACTCTTTCTATCCTGCCACTCTCCCAGAGAAGGCCTCATCCACCTTCTGTGGCCATGTGGGCCAATCAGAACCTTAGGCCTGTATCTACACAGTACAATACAGTGATACAGACATCCATGTAGCTTCCAAATTTGAGCACGTTTGGGTCCATTCCCTTTTCTGTTAGGGTGATATTGCAGAAAGGAAAGGAGAATCTACTCCTTCCTGCATCTCAGCAACTAGGATCCTAGCTGCACAAGGACCAGGAAAACTCCTGGGTCAAGCAGAGAGTGAATGAGGAGTCATGTGGCAAACATGCTGTGGCCTTGCTCTACCCTAGTTTCCACAGGAAGAGACTCTAGGAAGGTAACCCCATGAAGCCGCCCCTTGTGTAAAATCAAGTTAAAAACATCTTTTCCGGACTTCCCTGGTCCAGAAAAGATGGTTAAGAATCTGCCTGTCGAGTTCTTTACCACTAGCGCCACCTTTAATATCTATATTCATTTATTAAAGCTGATGCCAGTGGTAAAGATGTACATACACATATATATGGGCTTCCCTTGTAGCTCAATCGGTAAAGGATCTGCCTTCAGTGCAGGAGACCCGGGTTCAATCCCTGGGTTGGGAAGATCCCCTGGAGAAGGAAATGGCAACCCACTCCAGTATCCTTGCCTGGAAAATCTCATGGACAGAGGAGCCTGGTTGGCTGCAGTCCATGGGGTCACAAAGAGTTGGACACGACTGAGCGACTAACACACACACACACACATATATATATATAACTGAATCACTTTGCTGTATACCTGAAACACTGCAAATCAACTACATTTCAATTTTAAAAATTAACATTAAAAAAAATTTTAGCGACTTCCATGGTGGTCCAGTGGCTAAGACTCCATGCTCCCAATGCAGGGGGTTCAGTCCCTCTTGAGGGAACTAGATCCCACAAGTCACAGTTAAGACCTGGTGCAGCCAAATAATAAAATAAATATTTTTTAATTAAAAAAAGAAAAGAATCTGCTGTCAATGCAGGGGACACAGTTTGATCCCTGGTCCAAGAAGATCCCACATGCCACAGGGCAACTCAGCCCATGCAGCACCACTACTGAGCCCAAGTGCCACAACTGCTGAAGCCAGAGCACCTAGAGCCCACGCTCTACAACAAGAGAAGCCACCGCATTGAGGAGTCTGCACACCACAACTAGAGTCGCCCCCACTCACTGCAACCAGAGAAGGCCCCTGGGCAGCAACAAAGATCCAGCACAGCCGAAAATACATGAAATAAATTTTTTTTAAAAAAGAATATCTTTTCCATCTCACTTCCCCACAAGCCCACTCCTTTCCCTTTGGTCCATTGAGGAGGTGACTCTGTTGCTACAAGTTTTGCCACATCCCTTTCTTATGTGGGGCTTCCCTGGTGGCTCAGAGGGAAGTATCTGCCTGCAATGCGGGAGACCTGGGTTTGATCCCTGGTTTGATCCCTGGGTCGGGAAGATCCCCTGGAAGAAGGAAATGGTAACCCACTCCAGTACTCCTGCCTGGAGAATCCCATGGATGGAGGAGCCTGGTGCGCTACAGTCCACAGGGTCGCAAAGAGTCGGACACGACTGAGCGACTTCACTTTCTTATGTGGGAGGAGATTTTAAACCCAGTCATCTTTCTGAGATTACTGATCAGTCTTCTTATAAATCACATTACTGAAATTTATTTTTAAATTATAAATACTTAGCACCCAACTGAGGTTTGTCCCAAGTTTACATTATAAAAAATTGTTTAAAAAAATAAAAGCCCAAAACATGTATAGGGAACTGACAATATTCAGGACCCTAGAGACTGAGTGAGCAGAGTATAGTCCCTCCCTTCCCTCAAAGAGCGCTGTTCCCACAGGAGAGAAAGTCATAAGCCAGTGAGGCTAGGACAGTAATGGGCTGAGCACACGAATACATGAAGGCCATGGAAAGGACTGCCCGTTGTACTTCAGTTTGGAACAAGAAAGTCAGATCTCTCCTGAGCAGCACAGCCATGTTTAGGTTGCTTTCATAGCTTTCAAAGATTCCAACATTAAATGAATTGGGAATGCTGCCTTTGCAAATATATGATTACCCTTGTAACTATTCAAGAAAAAGTGTAATAACTATTGTCTACCACCACCATCAAAGAATGATTGTCTATTTAAAAGAAAATCATTTTGGCTAAATTACATAAGCTGTGGGTCATTTTCATTGTATGACATTGTCTTCCCCATGTGACTCTCCAGTCCCTAGCTCGCATTTGAGGTAAATTTACAGATTGTGTCAGCCCCTTGGAAAATGTCAAATCCTTCCTTCTTGGGCATTTTAGGGATCATGTACTCTGTGAGTATTAGAAAATTAGTCTTCTTCCCAGTGTGCTATGGTCCCTAAAAGTCATTTTCTCTTGAAGTTTGTTTTATTTATGGGTATAATGTCAATGTAAAAAAAAATGGAATCATATATTCCAGGTGGCAAGATTACCAAGATGTCTGTTTCTTCATATAATTTATCTCAGGAGCAAGGGAACTCACACTATAAAAAAATTAGGTTAGGTAAGGTAAGTGTTATTCCTTGTTTTGCTTTTATAGCAGTTGAGGTTTTAAAAAGTTGAAGAGAATGGACATACCCTCCAACTTCTAAGTGTGGAGAAAAAAAGGTGGCCCTTTATCTTTTTTAGTCTGGAGCCTTCATGTTATGATGCGCCTATTGTACCCACAAACTTGAAGTTTTGTGTTCCCCAAGCTGCAAAAATTATTCTGAAATGCCAGCTCCATTCTATTCTCTGAAGAGCTGTCAGTTAACTTGCTATTGACTAGCGGATTTTTGCCGAAACTAATGCCTGTGGCTGGTGATTTTTATTTTGGCTAGCCAAAAATCAGTTCTGTTGTCTTACTAACACTTTGCAGGTTATTACATTCAATAGTTAAACCTGCTACTGCTAAGTCACTCCAGTCGTGTCCAACTGTGTGCGACCCCCACAGACAGAAGCCCACCAGGCTCCCCCGTCCCTGACCTGACACACCTGTAAAGTCTTCTCCAGCACCACGAGCTTCATTTTCACTTTCCATATCAGAATCAATCACTAAGGTCTTTTGTCATTTTTGTTGGCCTAATATTCATATCTGAATTAGAAGAGTATTCTGAAAAATCACTTTGTGATACACTAGTATATATGTTGCACAGACAACAGAGAAAGTATCTGCATAAAATTTACTGAAAAATTCTTATTTACTCAAAATTTCACAATGTGTCATTTTTGAAAATTTTACGGTAATGAATTTGCATTTATAACATACACAAAGTTGGAAGAAAAACCCAACAGAGCAAAATGTGAATGATCATGACAATCATAAGTTGTATAATGAACCCTTGATCAATTTTAAACTCTAACAACTTCACATGGTGATGTTAACTGTATCACTCTCAAAAAATGTATTAATACATCTCTGGTCAATAATGCTCAGGTAACAAAAGATGAATTAATATCTCTAGTCAATAATGTGTTAAGGACCTTTTTTTTTTTTTTACATGCCTTTTATCATGTAAAACAAATGGACTCAAGTATCTATGCAATGACCAATCAGTAAACGTATGTCCTAGCCTAGTTTCTGGCAGGGCTGATAGGATCTAGTCTTTGACTTTGAAAAATGAAGAGTGATTTCCTGTCTCATTCTGTAAGGCCAGTATCATCTTGATATCAGGACCAGTCAGTGATATCATAAAAAAGAAAAAACTCCAAATCAATATCACTTATGAATATAGTTGTAAAAATATTCAACAAACACTAGCAAACCAAAATCAGCAGCATATAAAAAGGATTACATACCATAAATAAATGGAATTTGTCCCAGGAATACAGAGTTGGTTCAACAAAGGAAAATCAGTCAATGTAATACACCCAATTGATAGAATAAAGGGGTAGGGAGAACACATGACCACCTGAATAGATGCAGAAAAAGCATTTGACAAAATTCAACATTCTTTTATGATAAAAATACTCAATAAACTAGGAGCAGAAGGGAACTTCTGCAACTTGATCAAGGTTTCTATGAAAACCCCACAACTAACATCATACTTATTGAAAGACTGGAAGCTTTTCCTCCTAAGAGGAAATTCGACAAGGATGCCTATTCTAATCATTTTTATTCAACATTGTACTGGAGGGGTCAAGCCAGAGCAGTTGAGCAGGAAAAAGTAGTAAAAGGCATCCAGATTGGAAATTAAGAAGTAAAACTGTATTTGTAGATATGATTTTGTAGCCACAGAAACCCCAAAAGAATCCACCAAAAATCAAGAGATAAATGAGTTCAGAAATTTTTCAGAATAAAGATCAATATACAAAATAAGCTTTGTAGTGGCAATGAACAATCTGAAAATGAAATTAAGAAAACAATTCCAGTTACAATGGCATCAAAAAGGGTAAGATTCCTGGGAATAAATATGACAAAAGAAAGATGCTCAGACTTGTACACTGAAAACTATAAAACATCATTGAAAGACATTAAAGAAGACATAAATGAATGGAAAGACATCCTGTATTCATGATTTTGAAGACTTACTATTTTGGGTTTGTTTGTTTTTTCTGTACTGGATGTCTGTTGCAGGTTTTCTCTAGCTGTGGCTACTCTGTGGTTACAGTGCATAGGCATCTAATTGCAATGGATTCCCTTGTGGCAGAGCACAGGCTCTAGGGCATTCAAATTGTGGTGCACAGGCTTAGTTGCCCTGTGGTATGTGGAGTCTTCTCAGACCAGGGATCAAACCTGCATCCCCTGCATTGGCAGGTGGATTCTTAACCACAGGACCACCAGGGACGTCCTTACTATTGTTAAATACAGCAGTATTCCCCCAAAATATTCACAAAATCAGTACAACTCCTATCAAAATCACAGCTGCCCTTTTTTGGAGAAATTAACAAGCAGAACTTAAAATTCACATGGAAATGTAGCAGTCCCAAATGGCCAAATACAATCTCAAAAAGGAAGAGAACTGGAGGATTCACACTTCCCAATATCAGAACTTACCACAAAGCTACAGTATTTAAGACAGTGTGATACAAGCAGATGGATAGACATAAAAATCATTGGAAAAGAATTGAGAGTTCAGAAATAAACCAATACATTTATGGTCAATTGATTTTCAACAAGGGTGCCAAGACATTCAATAGGAAAAGAATAGTCTATTCAACCAATGGTGCTACAGATTGGTTCAAGGTGGTGGAGCAGAAGGACATGTGCTCATCCCCTACAAGAGCACCAGAATCACAACTAGCTGTTGAACAACCATCTATAGGAGGATGCAGGAACCCACCAAAAATAGATACCCCATGTCCAAAGACAAAGGAGAATCTGCAACAAGATGGTGAGGAGAGCTGCAGTCACCATAAAATCAAATCCCATACTCGTGGGGTGAGTGACTCACAAACTGGAGGACAGTAATACCAAACAAGTTCTCCTACTGTTATGAAGGTTCTGAGACCCATGTCAGGCTTCCCAGCCTGGATATCTGGCAAAGGGGCTAGGAATCCCCACAGAACCTGACTTTGAATGCCAGTGGAATTTAACTACAGAACTTCCACAGAACTGGGGGAAACAGAGACTCCACTCTTGGCAGGTACAAACAAAATCTTGTGTGTGCCAAGACCCAGGGGAAAGGAACAGTCACCTCACAGAAGACTACCTGCTTAGTGCTGGAGGGTCTCCTGTGGAGGCGTGGGTTGGCCATGGCTCACTGCAGGGACGGGGGCACTGGCAGCAGCAGTCCAAGGAGGTTCCCTTTGGCAATGAGCCCTCTTGGAGTTCACCATTAACCCTGGCTTATAGACTCCAGGGCTGGGTCACCTCAGTCCAAAAAACTGCCAGGGAGGGACTACAGTCTCACCCATCAGCAGACAATCAGATTAAAGTTTTACTGAGCACAGCCCTCCCCACCAGAGCAAGACCCAGTTTTTCCCACCTCTAGTTCCTCCCATCAGGAAGCCTATACAAGCCTCTTAACCTCATCCACCAGAGGACAGACAGAATAAGCAAGAACTACAATCCCACAGCCACCAAAACAAAAACCACATCACAGAAAGTTAATCAAAATGAAAAGGCAGAGGTTATGTTCCAGATGAAGGGACAAGATAAAAGCCCAGAAAAACAACTAAATGAAATAGAGATAGGCAATCTTCTAGAAAAAGAATTCAGAATGAGTGAAGACGATCCACAATCTCAGAAAAAGAATGGAAAAGATGCAAGAAATGTTTACCAAAGACCTACAAGAACTAAAGAATAAATAGAGATGAAAAATACACTAGAAGGATCAACAGAAGAATAACTGAGCAGGAGAATGGATAAGTAACCTGGAAGACTGAATGGTGGAAATCACTGCCACAAAGCAGAACATAGAAAAAAAAAAAATGAAGACAGCCTAAGAGACCTCTGGGACAACATTAAATGCACCAACGTTAGCATTATAGAAGTCCCAGAAGACCGAGAAGACTCAAGAAAATATTTGAAGAGCTAATAGCTGAAAACTTCCCTAACATGGAAAAGGAAATAGTCAACCAAATGCAAGAAGCACAGAGAGTCCCAGGCATGATAAACCCAAGAAGGAACACACTGAGACACACAGTAATCAAACTGACAAAAATTAAAGACAAAATATTAAAAGCAACCAGGGAAAAACAACAAATAGCATACAAGAGAACTCACATAAGGTTATTAGCTGATTTCTCAACAGAAACTCTATGCCAGAAGGGAATGGCACAATGCATTTAAAGTGATGAAAGGGAAGAACATACAACCAGAAGACTCATTCAGATTTGATGGAAAAATCAGAAGCTTAACAGACAAGCAAAAGTTAAGAGAATTCAGTACCACCAAACCAGCTTTTTAACTAATGCTAAAGGAACTTCTCTAAGTAAGAAACACAAGAAAAGGAAAAGACCTACAAAAAACAAAACAATTAAGAAAATGGTCAGTTCAGTTCAGTCGCTCAGTCGTGTCCGACTCTCTGCGACCCCATGAATCACAGCCCGCCAGGCCTCCCTGTCCATCACCAACTCCCGGAGTTCACTCAAACTCATGGTAATAGGATCATAAATATTGATAATTACCTTAACTGTAAATGGATTAAACATGCCAACCAAAGGACACAGACTGGCTGGCTGGATGAAAACATATGCATGTCATAAGCACTTCCAGTTACCACATCACTTTACTTAATTCCCTAAATTGTATGTAATTATTTTATATTACTAGGTTAGTCATGTTTCCATTATGGCTTGCAATTGTAATTATCTTTTATTTTTGTCTGGATATTGATTGTGAAAACTAATAAACATCTTTTACTGTTGTGATTATGTAACTTATTCACTTAATACCATTAAATCATGATTGGTCAAAAAAAAAAATAATAGAACCCTATATCACCAAAATTACCATGTAATAGAAAAACCTGTAACCACTTTTTAAAATCCAGATGCACATTACTTGGAATTTTTTTGAAAAATATAAATACCCAGGTATTGTTTTCTTCTCCAAAGCTCTGGATGTGACTCCAATGAACAGCTGTCTTTAAAAACAACTGGATTATATGATGATCTTTTACTTTTATCTAGTTTGTTTTACTTTTCTATTTCATATTCAGTATTACCAGTTCATTTAGTTTATGTTTTCCAGTTTCTCCTCTGTTCTTTCTCAATATCTAGTATAGTAAGAAAGCTTTTGTGTGTATCTATATATATACAGTATATATAATCATTTTAGGAAACTTAGGATACTATTTTTGCCTAGCTAAAAAATTTTATGACATTTTGGTTTCACTTGTTTGACTAAGTATGAGTAGAATGCTAGATTATTAATTTATATTCACTCAAAACTTTGATATAGTTCCACTTACTGCTAAAAGTCTAGAAAGCTTATTATCTTAGTGATTTTTTAAAAAAATATGAATGAGGCTTGAAACTTCTAATCCAATTCTGAGAATGTAAAAAAATACTATGTTGTAAAAAAAAAAAAACCAAGAAATTAACATGCGATACAGTATTATTAACTACAGATTTTGTTCAAATTTCAGCAAATTTTATGCTAGCGTCCATTATGTGTTTTCATACCTTATTTAAAATTCCACATTGTATTTAGTTGCATTGAGCAGCTTCAGCTTCATACAACAAATTCTGATAAATTCTTTTCATTTTTATTCTACTACAAGTATTTTTCTAATTTTCCTTGTTATGGCTTCTTAGATACACCCATCATTTAAAAGTGGACATTTAATTTCCAAATAACATCGGATTTTGTTTAAAGTATTTTTAATATTAATTTCTCATTTTGATACTAATTTCTCATTTAAATGTTTTCTTCTCTGCAATTTCCCTGTTTTTTTTAGTCTTTTAACTTTATTGAAGCTTTCAATGGCTAAGTCAAAGGTCTTTCTTGGTAAATGTCACATTGCACTTGAAAATATGTGGGTTGTTTTCGAGTATCTTTTGATTTTGATTTCTAACATAATTCTACAGTGATAAGAGAACAGCCTGTATGATTTCAATACCTCTAGACCATGAAACTTTTGCACCTTTTTATATATCTCTGGATATGTTCCAGTGTTTCCTAGTCTATAGTCTATGGGCACTGGAACAGAATTTGTATCCTGTTGTGTGAAAATTGTATAAATCTTAATCATGTTGAATTGGTTCATAAGGCTTCTTAGGTCTACTCCATCCTTCTACTTTTCTGTCTTTTCATTCTATTAATTTTTGAGTGTTTGATATTGAAACTCCAATTAAAATCTTAATTTATCTACTTAAAAAGTAATTATAATATATAGTAGAACTATATGTAACTTTTTATTTTCCAAGTCTCCTGTAAATGTGTTGCCTTACTCCCATAATTTGAAAAAGTAGGGAGAACAAATGGTCCTGGGATAACTAGATACCCACACACAAAAGAATGAAATTAGTCATCATATATAACTTTGTGCTCAACTTGCTAATATTTACTCATGTGCAGAGTATTTTTCTTTCCTTGGAAATGAAAATAAGTCAAAGGATGTTGACTGGATTATATTGATTTAATTATAGTATTCTTACTATAGTCAAATAAAAGGTTTTAAAATAATAACTTAGAAGTCATTTTGGGGGTTTTAACTATAAAAGTTTTTGCAAAAGAAAAAAGAGAATGAAATCGGAGCCCTGTTTCACACCATACACAAAATAACTCAAAAATGAATCAAAGACCTAAATGTAACAACTAAAATAACCAAACCCTTAGAAGTAAACATAAATACATATCTTCATGGCTTTGGATTAGACAGTGATTTCTTAGGTAGGACACCTAAAGCACAAGCAGCCAAAGAGAAACCCAGATAAACTGAACTTCATCAGAACTTAAAACTTTTGTGCTTCAAAGAACAGTATCAAGAAAGTAAAGAGACAAATCACAGGAAGGAAATATTTGCAGATCTTTTATCTGATAAGTTTGGTATTCAGCATATATAAATAACTTTTACAACTCAATAATAAAAAGCCTACAAAATAAAAAGATGTGGGACTTTCCTTGTGGTCCAGTGGTTAAGAATCTACTGCTACTGCAGTTGAAGAGGGAGGAGATATATGTATACCTGTGGCTGACTCCTGTTGATGAATGGCACAAACCAGCACAACACTGTAAAGCAATAATCCTCTGATTTAAAATTTTTTTAATATTTTAAAAAAAAAGAATCCACCTGCCAATACAGAGGATGTGGGTTCAATCCCTGGTTCCAGGACAATTCCATATGCTGCAGGGCAACTAAGCCCATGCACCACAACTACAGGAGCCTATGCTTTCTAGGGCCCATGTGCTGCAACTACTGAAGCCCACACACCTAAAGCCTGTGCTTCGCAACATGAGAAGCCAGCACAATGAAAAGCCTATGCCTCTCAACAAAGAGTAGCTCCCACTTGCCATACCTAGGAAAAGCCAATGTGCAGCAACAAAAGCCCAGCACAGCCATTCATTCACTCATTAATTAAAAATTAAAAAGATATGCAAACACTTTATCCCAGTATTTTTATCCTAACAGGATCTTTCGTAAAACAAAAGTTTTTAAATTTGATGAAGTCCAGTTTACCAATTCTTTTTGGTTGCTTTAGGGATCCTATCATACTTCTGGTGCCTCTGGATGTCCAGTTGCTCCAACACCATGTGCTGAAAGGCCATCCTTCTGCCATAGAAACACTTTTGCACCCTTGTCAAAGTCAGTTGGCTATCTGATAAAGGATTTGTGTTTAGAATATATAAAAAACTCATACAACTCAAAAATAAAAACAAAATTACCCAACTAAAAAATTGGCAAAGAATTTGAAAAGACGTTTCTCCAAAGAAGGGGTACGAATGGTCAATAAACACATCATTAGTCATTAGGGCAATCCAGTTCAAACATAAAATATCTCTTCATACCATCTAGACTGTACATAATCAACAAGCTATAATAACCTGAAGATATAGAGAGATTAGGGCCCTCATACACTGCTGATGGGAATGTGAAATGATTTGGCAACTTTGGAAAACAGTTTAGTAGTTCCTCAAAAACTTAAATACAGAGTTACCGTATGACCCAGCAATTCTACTTCTAACTGAAAACTCCAAGAGAATTGAAAACTCTAACAGATGCTTGCACACTAATGTTTCGAGCAACATTATTCACAATAGCCAAAAGGTAGAAACAACCCAAGCTGCCATCAACAGATGACTGGATAAACAAAAGTGGTATATTCAATATAACAAAATACCATTTTGCATTAAAATGAAGCAAAATTGATTCATGCTGCAATACGGATGAGCCATGAAGGTATCACTCTAAGTGAAAGGAGACAGACACAACAGACCACATGTTGTATGATGCCATTTCGTGATTCCAGTCTATTTTAAAATGACCAGAATAAACAAATACATTAAGCCAGGAAATTAATTAGTGGTTACCAGGGGGAAAGGCAGAATGGATAGTGACTGCTTATTTGTTGTTGTTCAGTTGCTAAGTAATGTTCAACTCTTTGCAACCCCATGAACTGCATGCAGCACACCAGGCTTCCCTGTCCTTCACTATCTCCTGGAGTTTGCTCAAATTCATGTCCATTAAGTTGGTGATGCTATCCAACCATCTCATTCTCTGTTGGCCCCTTCTCTTCATGCTCTCAATCCTTCCCAGCACCAGGGTCTTTTGCAGTGAGTCGGCTGTTCACATCAGGTGGCCAAAAGTATTGGAGTTTCAGCTTCAGTATCAGTCCTTCTGATGAATATTCAGGGTTGATTTCCTTGAGGATTGACTGGTTTGATCTCCTTGCAGTCCGAGGGAATCTCAAGAGTCTTCTCCAGCACCACAATTTGAAAGCATCAATTCTTTGGTGCTCGGTCTTCTCTATGGTCCAACTCTCACATCCGTACAGGACTACTGGAAAAAACCATAGCTTTGACTAGATGGACCTTTGTCAGCAAAGTGATGTCTCTGCTTTTTAATAGGCTGTCTAGGTTTGTCATAGCTTTCCTTCCAAGAAGCAAGCATCTTTTAATTTCATAGCTGCAGTCACCATCTGCAGTGACTTTGGAGCCCCAAAAAATAAAGCCTCTCACTGTTTACACTTTTTCCCATCTATTTGCCATGAAGTGATGGGACCGGATGACAAGATCTTATTTTTTGAATGTTGAGTTTTAAGCCAGCTTCTTCACTCTCCTCTTTCACCCTCATCTAGAGGCTCTTTAGTTCCTCTTCGCTTTCTGCCTTTATAGTGGCATCATTATCTGTATATATGAGGTTGTTGATATTTCTCCCGGTAATCTTGACTTCGTAGAAGGCAATGGCAAGCCACTCCAGTACTCTTGCCTAGAAAATCCCATGGATGGAGGAGCCTGGTAGGCTGCAGTCCGTGGGGTCGCTAAGGGTCAGACACGACTTGAGCGACTTCACTTTCACTTTTCACTTTCACACATTGGAGAAGGAAATGGCAACCCACTCCAGTGTTCTTGCCTGGAGAATCCCAGGGACAGAGAAGCCTGGTGGGCTTCCGTCTGTGGGGTCACACAGAGTTGGACACGACTGAAGTGACTTAGCAGTAGCAATCTTGACTTCAGCTTATGACTCATCCAACCCAGCATTTCACATGAAGTACTCTGCATATAAGTTAAATAAGCAAGGTGACAATACACAGCCTTGATGTACTCCTTTCCCAATTTTGAAATAGTCTGTTGTTCCATGTCCGGTTCTAACTGTTGCTTCTTGACCTGCATACAGGTTTCTCAGGAGACAGGTATGGTGGTCTGGTATTCCCATCTCTTTAAGAAATCTCCACAGTTTGTTGTGATCTGCACAAAGTCTTTAAAATAGTCAATGAAAAAAAAAAATAAATAAATAAAATAGTCAATGAAGCGGGAGTAGATGTTTTTCTGGAATTCCCTTGCTTTCTCTGTAATCCAGCAAATGTTGGCAATTTGATCTGTGGTTCCTCTGCCTTTTCTAAACATAGCTTATACATCTGGAAGTTTTTAGTTCATGTACTGCTGAAGCCGAGCTTGAAGGATTTTGAGCATAACATTGCTAGCATGTATGTGTGTTAGTTGCTCAGTTGTGTCCGACTCTTTGTGACTCCATGAACTGTAGTCCCAGGTTCCTCTGTCCATGGAGTTCTCCAGGCAAAAATCCTGGAGTGGGTAGCCATTTCCTTCTCCAGGGGATCTTCCCGACCCAGGTCTCCTGCAGTGCTGGAAGATTCTTTTCCATCTAAGCCACCAGCTAGCTGTGAAATGAGCACAATTGTACAGTAATTTGAACATTCTTTGGCTTTGCCCTTCTTTGGGATTGGAATGAAAACTGACCTTTTCTAGTCCTGTGGCCACTGCTGAGTTTTCCAAATATGCTGATGTAGAAATTAGATAGTGGTGATGGTTGCACAACTCTGTGAAGATATTAAAAAAAAAAACAAAAACTACTGAATTGCTTCCCTGGTAGCACAGAGAGTAAAGAGTCTGCCTGCAATGCAGAAGACCCAGGTTCAATCCCTGTGTCAGGAAGATCCCCTAAGGAGGAATTGGCAACCCACTCCAGTATCTTGCCTGAAGAAGTACATGGACAGAGGAGCCTTATGGGCTACAGTCCATGGGGTTGCAAAGAGTCAGACACAACTGAAGTAACTAAGCATGCACCGAATTGTATGCTTTACAGGTTGAATATTATGGTGTATGAATTATATCTCCATTTTAAAAGAAGGAGTGAGAAAAACAGTCTCGTTGAAATACTGCAGAATAAAGCTCATTTGCAAGGTACAATGTGTACAATTAGTTTGACCCCTGAGAGAACTGCTAAGTAGTCAGATCTAAGCTTTTCTCATCATGACTGCCCTTGGCTTTTGGTCACCTTTAGCACTTAACATGTCAGAGTTTATCTTGTTCTTTTTTTTTCAGGTGACTATGGTTTTAGAATTTTTAAAAAAGAACATAATAGCCATTAATAGTAACTCCATTTGAAAAGGCCAGAAATCTAATTTTGGATTCTGGGAAAATAACCAAATAAAAATGAATGACTCATCCAACATCTTGCCCTTTGGTAGGATCAGCACTGAATCTCTACAGGGCAGAGCCAGCAGTCCTCACAGTGTTTTTGTTTTTTTTTTAAGAAGGTTATGCCAGGAAGAAACCTGGATGTTAAGGCCAGAGGACCTGTTCACACAGTATAGGAGGAGGGAACATCATTCCCCCTTTACAGATGGGAAGCTGAAGCCCAAAAGATCATCCCAAGACCAAAACTGCTAGTTTCTCATCTTTACCCACAGCTTGTTCTTAACCTTCCTCCAGAAAACAAAAATGGGCTTAAAAATAGTGTTCCCATCACTAAATTTAAATATGAATAAAAACTGGTATCGGTAGAATGCCTTCCTACCTCCTCAGGCCTGCCCACAACCTGAGCTGATGACATGATGACAGTCTCAGGTAGAGGGAGGGAGAGGCACATAATATCCCTACCCTGCAGATGAAGGAACAGAGCTTGAGAGGCATCACGATGGCAGAAGTCACACAGCTTGGGTGTCCAAGCCGAGGCCAGCCATCTGTCCTGCTTTCCTCCCCCCTCTCAAGCTGTCTCAGCAGTAATCCACATCTGATAAGACACTATCCATCCTCCTCCTCCTGTGAAGATCTTGTCTGCTATATACACAAGGCCCTGAGAATTCTGTGGAGAAGGGTGATGGAAGACCATTTGTAGCACTGGCCATAGGGCACAAAGAGCCATATGTCCTGTCACAAAACCTAAGAATATTGGATTACATATTATAGGTTAAGAAATGGGTGACAGGGAGGCTGGTCAGCAGTCAGGACAAGAAATGGTGATGGTTTAACCAGGATCCCTGGAGATGGACAGGGTAGCAAGCAGGGAGGAGTTCAAGTTTGGGCAGATGAAAGTGTTTACAGACCTGGATCCTCAGCAAGGCCTGGCCACTCACCAACTGCATTGCCTCCAGGCAACATGGTTACTGCTCTAAGTTTCTGTTTCCCCATCTGTAAATTGAGTAAATGGGACAATACTTGGTGTCCCTTGGCCCTGGTAAGTGCTCAAGTAGTGGTTGGAACCCAGCATCTGGGTTTGAATAAGGCTTCTTTCCAAGCAGTTGAGGCTAGCCACCTGTCAGAGCAATCCTGGCCCCATCTGTACATTTTCCTAAGTTTAAATTCAGTGACTCTTGAATCACTTTTTATATGACAAAGACAGACAGGGACCCCAGGAACTACAAGAAGCATATTACTGAGGGCTGTGCTATGGTTTACAGATTCCACATTATGAAGAGCAGAAAAAGAAGAGCCCCAGCACCTGCCTTAGGATCTGAGCAGTCCCTTCAGGGGCTCTACTGCTGAGTAGGCAGAGCATTTCCTACAGAAAGTCAGTTCCTTGGCACAGCACAAAAAATTAAGTTATGTTCAGTCTATCTTATAAGAAGAAACCTAAGTCAGACTCTTCTGATGGACTGAAGTAAAGGAACCTGCCTCTTGCTTTCTGTCTTCTCCCATCTGCCCTCAAATTTTGAGATATGTGCAGGAAGAGCAGGAGACTCTTCTTCAGAAGACCTTGCCCATTTGATCCTGTTTCTTTCACTCAAAGACTTGTGGGTTACTGGAAGTCCCTTCCAGTGGCTGGGTCTCAGGGGCCTGCACTTTACATTGGCCTGGGGAATGACTTAGCAGATACTTTGCCTCATCTGCAAATCTGTCTTTCAGCTCTGTGCAGTGTGTCTAGAAGACTTCAAGCCTCGAGATGAGTTGGGGATTTGTCCGTGTAAGCATGCCTTCCACAGAAAGTGAGTATTGGTGTGGAATTATTTAAGAGGACCTGAGTTTCAGGCACATTGACCAACTCACCATGGGCTTGGGGCAGTGCCAGACGAGCTTGATGACTTCATGATTGGTTTATAATGTACAGAGCTGAAAGCACCCTACTGAGTGGCATTTGTATTTATACGTGTGTATGTGTGTAAGAAAGAAAGAGAGAGACAGACATTAGGAGGGATCAGGGTAATGGAAACGTGACTACCAAGGCAGGACTTAAGGCAGAATCAGACAAGCCCACACCTCCTTGGAGACCCAGGCTATAAAAAGCTATTTTACTGGAACTTTTCAATAAGAATTTCCTTTCCTAAAAATGTATTTTAATCAAAACCATAATTATTTTAAATCAAAATAAATAAGTAGTAGTGTAGGCCCATCTCTTCCCCCTTCTTGCAAACACGTTTAATATTCCTCCCTCTGTTAGAATTTTGTTTTGTATGTGTGCTAGAAAACTTTATTCCTCCTCCTTCCCACCACCCTCCTCTGTGTACTTCATTCTTTAAGAAGTCATGGATGACTGAGGATATATTCTGACTGTAGCTTCTTGGAAAACTGGAGTCTCTGGTTCCTCCAGAGAATGAAATAATGCATTCTCCACCCAGTGGTAGAACTCTTCGGGACCTGGCTGTTCACTCCACTCCCCAGATCTGAGTTTCCAAAATGTTCAGCATGTGAGGTGTGTGGGCAGGTGGTGCCGCAAACACAGGACTGACATCTTGCCTCGTCTCATTCTGCAGGTGCCTTATTAAATGGCTGGAAGTTCGCAAAGTATGTCCACTGTGCAACATGCCAGTTCTGCAGCTGGCCCAGCTGCACAGTAAGCAGGACCGTGGACCCCTACAGGGACCCCTTCCTGGGGCGGAGAACATTGTATAGCTCACCACAAGGCTCAAACTGTTGCAGGATCTGGGAGGAGCAGAACTGGGAGGAACACAAGTGGTCTCTGTGTTGGCTGCTTTACCTAGGGCACCAGCTGCTGCTTCCTTTGTCTCATGAAGAACTCTCGGGCCAGCTAGGCTGGGAACCCAGGCTTCTGGGTCTTGTGACAACCAAAGTACTCTGACACTACCCTGTGCCAAGAGGAATGGATGAGCCGCGATTTGGTTCAAGAAACCTCATGAGGATCTCTTCCTAACTCCATTACATTCTGTCTCCCAGACACTCATCTCCACGCCAAGGTGAATCTTTATCAACCAGAAGGGAAGATAAACCAAGTGTTACAGAAGGGAACTGAAGGCAGGTCTTTAAAGCCCCTACCCTCCGCCCCCCCACCGCCACATACACACCCTGGGGACATATGAGCTTCTCTGCAGACCCTGCATACCTTTGCAGCAGCAAACCCTCCCAGCAGCCTCTAAGCCAAGTGAAAACAGTGGTTACCTCAGCCCAAGCACAACCGGTTGCAATGCCACAGGCAGTGCCAACAAGGCTATTCACATTATGTTCCTTTGATAAGGCCATCTTGGGAACCCAGGAGCTTGGTTACAACAAAGCAGCAGTACCTGCCGCCACTGATTCTTCCTCAAGTTCACATTTGCTTATCAAATCATCTGAGCTAAAAAACAGTAGATGTGCTTGGAAAGGTCTGGTCAAAAGCCATTTCCTCTTCTTTCCCCTCCTACTCACCAGTGAGGCACAGCCAAGCCATCAGGAGCCCCAGCAGGGGGTGGGTCTCTGAGCCCATGCTGTCCCTGTATGACCCGAGGGCCCCAGGGTGCTGCCCACATCCCCACATATACAATGTGGCTCCAGTGTAGCTACTTGTCTTGGCCGACTGCCCTAGTAGGAAGCTGCTGTGAGCCCATCACGTGGCTCCGGAAAGGAGCATCTGATAAGGGCCAGTCCTCTTGGCCTTGCTGAGCTGAGAAGGATGCTAACCCCTTGCCTCTCCCTGTCCTGCCCTCTGTTCTTTTCCCTCCCTTCCCTTCCCTGTCTCTACTTCTCAAGAGAAAATGCCTGTCGTTGACATTTTAACTATTTAAAGCATCCCAAATAAGATCCCTACGTAATTCTGAAGCCAGGGATGCACTTGCAATTGTAAATAGTTTCAGGAAGCTCCTGCAGGGCTATTCATCATTGGCGTGTGCCTCAGTATTCAGACTTGTCGATAACTGAGTGTCGTTATAGGAGAAAAACGCATGCTGCTCTTTGGTTCTGTCCTACTTTTCTAGAAATGACTCAGAGTCCAGCAGGATTCATGACTACTTTATAATTTCACTATGTGAAGCAGCATTGGGTCAGACAGAAAGGTCTTTTCCACAGCCCTGCTCTCCACCTCCTTCCATCACAGGGGTAGACTCCTCATCAACAGCGTTGCCTCTGCTCCACCCCACAGGTGTGAATAGGGGCCGTTTCTCATTGGAAATACAGCGTGTATGACATGAAGCGAGGGTGGAGGAAACTTTGCTACTCTGTTCATGGAATGTCTCCAGGAATATTTTTGGAATCCAGCCTCTACTGTCTTAGGATGGGAGAGGGAACCTATCCTTGGCTCAGATGGCTGGGATCAGATGAGGAGGAAAATTCCCAATAGCCTAGAAAAGTGCTGGGCAGAATCCAGTTTGGAAAATTACAAATCCATTGGTCAGAATTGGCTGTACCCTATGTGACCTACTTGTGGTATGCCAACTGGACTGCTTCTTTAAACAGGGCAAGGGAAGTGTGGAATATTTTTATATGAAAGCCTTATTAGCCTGTCTGGCACCCGTGAAAAGAACTATTTGTACACTCCTACTTTCACCGTTTCTGCATTCACTATTTGTAGCACAATAGAGTTGAATGCTGGAAAGCACTCAGTTTACAGTGAAATGTTTTCAGTGACCAATGTCAGAGGTAGGCTTGCTTCTGGACTTCCCTCATTAACAGCCAACACTCACCATTTTAATGTAACAGCCTTGGGACAAATATCACATCTTCGTTATGGAGTTCCAATAGGAAAAAGAATTTTTCCCTTCAGAGGAGGAATTCTTGTGTTCTGTGCTTGCAAATTATTTTCATCTCACAGCTTTCATAGGATTTCAGTGTATCAGTGCCAAGGAGACAGACTCACAAAGTCCCTGTATTTGTAGTAATCTCAGCATTTGTCTACATGCAGGGTTTTTAAAAACTCACCTCTTCCACTAAGGTGGGGCTTGACACTGAAGTGGTTAAGAGTATTCACTCTGCTAATGGTCATCTTCCCTTTCCTGGCTTAATGTCCTACTGGAACATGGCCAGTGTCACTCATGAGTTATGCCTCTTAACAACACAACACAAATGTTTGCTCCCCACATCTCGGTCCTCCTCCAGGACTTAACCGGGCTGCACTGCTGTAACTGAGAGTGGCCAGGGTTTAATTCACATCTTCCTTTAATTCTGATTAAAATCAGTTTTGTGTGAGGGACAAGGTCAAATCTCCATTATTAAGGAAATTAGATTCCTTAATACTCTTTGATCAGGCTCACCGTGAGACAGTGAGGCTGCCCTGTCCAGATCTATCTCCATGAGTTCTTCACCTTTTGTTAACCTGTGAGGACTCTGGTCTGCTTTTGGGCCGCTGGCAGGTGACGTGGTTTTTTAACTTGGTCTTAATATGTCTTAAGCAGCTCAGAGTTGGGTGTAGATTGTGTACCATGGGCTAGAGGAGCAGAACTTAGCCTCAACTCAACTCCACAGGTCAGTCAACCATTATCTAGTTACTAGGGGTACAGCTGAATTCAGCTGGCTGCAGGAACAGGAAACAAAACCAGCCTGACCTGATTCCTGGCTGAGTAGGTACAGAGATTTGGTCAGGCCAAGAAAGTAATGGTCAGATAGGAGCAGATGGCCCATGAAGAGTTCTGGGCTGAGGGATATAGAGGACCTCCCACCATGGCTAAATGCCCTGTTCTTAACAAAGATCCTTTCTTTCCACATCCCTATTCCAAAGTCTATCATCTTCACGGCCTGATTCCACTCTAAGTTACTTTGAACTATAGTAACTGTTTCTGAGAGGTTTTCTGGGAATTATGAAATGCACACAAGGAGACATCCCCAGAGCTCTGGACAGAAAAGCTGCTCAGGTTTTTCAGCCACCCCCTTGCCACTCACTAGCCATGTGCCTTTCTACAAGTTAGCCTCTCAAAGCCTGTTTCCTTAGCTGCTCACCCAGGAATGTGTACTAAGGGTGGCCCCACCAACCCTTATGGGTACTGACTACCATGTCTGGAGCCCAGCAGGCAGGCCTGGGGGTCACAGGAGCTGGTGCTACTAAGTGACATCATCATGCTGGCCACATGGGACTCCCCTGTTGTCCTGCTAGAAACTACCACAGCTGAGAGCCTCCTGAGATTTAGGGGCTCTCCGCTGAGCCCCAGTTCACCTGGCCCCCTTCCCTTTCCCCTCCTGATCTGCCTCAGTCACTTCCATTTGCCTTTGCCCACTGTGCTCAATGTGGTTTCGCTCAGTGCTGAATTTTCTTTCTAAATTCTTGGAATAGGTAATCCCTTCACATGGTTCACAAATCATAATGTTAAGTCGTCCTTGCATTCCCAAACTCCAGTAAGCCAAGTTTCCCACAGTACACACTATTAGTTGGTTCCTTGTGAACCTTCCAGTTTGTTCATGCATATACAAGCAAGTACACACACACGTACATGTATGTAGGTATTTGTGTGTATATGTATATCTACACACAGCTGACTCTTGAACAACACAGGTTAGGGGTGCTGACACCCTGTATGGCCTGTGCATGTAACTTGGACAGTCAGCTATCCATATCTGTGGTTCTGCATCTGTGACTTAAACCAACCTTGGACTGTGTAGAGTGTATTTATGGGAAAAAATCCATGTGTAAGTAGACCTCAGTTCAAATCCATCTTGTTCAAGAATCAACTGTATGTGTATAATTTTTGTCTTTTTCCACTTATGTAATACCAGACAAGTACTACTCAAGGACCATTCCTAGTCATGTGGGAAGACCCATCCCAGAAGTCAGAATATCTGTAAAAGGTGAGCCCAGAATTGGGGCATGTTTTTGTAATCACATTCCTTTTGAATAAGGCATATTTTCCACTGATTGCAGCATGATGAAATCTTCGTTTCCTATACAAAAAGAACTACAGTCCCTCCCTCACCCTAACTACAGAAGCCCAAATAATAAGAGAGCACAACCATTTCCCCCCACCCCCTGATGTGGAATGTGGGATCTAGTTCCCTGACCAGGAATTGAACCCAGGCCCCCTGCACTGGGAGAGCGAAGTCTTAGAAACTGGACCACCAGGGAAGTCCCCAGCCTATGTCTGAGTCTGTGGCAGGACACTCCAGAGCAGCAGCAGCACAGGCTGCAGGCCCACCCCAGCCCCCAATCCAGTTTCCAGTGAGATCTGACAGCCCAGCAGTGACACCTGGCTACAACTGTCATGGTTTCTTAGGCAAACCCATATTTCTGAGGTGGGAGTTGGAGAAGCAGAAGGCTGAGCAATTTTGTGGGCCAGATGTCTCAAATGTTGCTAAGCAAATAGGTGGTCGGCTGCCTCGTGGCTGAATGTTCTTGTTCAAATTCATGAACCTATTCCCTTTCCCTTCCCACTCTATGCACACACTAAAAAGCAAATGTTCCCACAGAATTTTCTCCTCGCCCAACATTTTTTCCAGTCAATGAGAAATCACCCCACCAACAGTTTTTTTACAAAGTTCACTCTTCCCTCTGCAGATCAAAGTTAAAGCTACTTCCTCCAGACAGCCCTTGGGGGGAGGGGCAGGAACCTGTGCCTCATTCTTTACCCACCTCCCCAGGATCCTGCCACCCGCAGCAGCAGCCCAGGGATTCCCTGGATTACAAGTGTAACTTAAGCCTGTGACCAGAAATTTGGAAAGGACCTATGTGTGAAACCACCTTTCTTCTATCGATGAACCTCTTTCATTATTAGTATTTAGGAATTTGAGCAAAGGACATGAATGTGTCTAAATTCTGATGAAATCTGCAGTTGATGACTGGAAAATGCTGGGCCACATTCCTTTAGTCTATACGATTAATGAAGGCTCCCGTGTGCCACAGAATGTGCTTCCGTTTGATTAGAACATGAGGAGGAAAATAGAGGGGCTTATTCAGTAAATCTGTTATTGTTCCAGTTCAGCTTCAGAGCCTGAATTGTTGTAAGATGCAGAGTTTTATTCCACTTTTAGACCAAGCATCAGCACATGTGGCTTACCAACCCAGAACTCACTTCTGTGGCTATAGTCAGGGGCTCCCTGCTCCAGAAACACGTACCTACCAGTGTCAAGGGCCTTGGCTATACTTCGATGACACCCTTCGCAGTTCCCTGAGCTAAGACAAGCCTGGAAAATCTGCATCTCAGGCCAGGTGCACACCATCCCTCCACCCATCCTTCCCTCTCAGGCCTAGAACAGGAGAATAAGATGGGGCTAGTGTTTCTTTCCTGGTGATAGCTCAGTTTTCCAAGTCCTCTCTTAGTCTCTTGACAGATCTTTGCCAGAAAGAGGGGATATTAGTCTTGTAGTTTTAAGCCCACTGGGGTTTATTCACTAGATATTGTATAACTCCTTCAAAAAAAAATAAGTTTATGAAACGCTGAGCCTCAGGTTTCATAGACATGTTTGTACACTATGAATTCTGCAGCAGAATATTTTTAAACATTTGCAGTTTTTTATAAGCTATATATTTTTGTATATTTAATTGCTATTTTAAAATTTTAATGCATTTTGCTAACTACTCGTTTAAAAAATAAAACATGCATGAAATTGACTTAAATGTAAATAAAAAGCAGATTTTAAAAATACCTTGTGCTGAGCACATACATACCCTTGTTCACCCATGTCCCCTTTTTAAGCCCATGTGGCAAGAGCTGAAAAGTCAACGTAAGTGCTTCTGAACAAATGGAACTGATCACCAGCAACAGGTGACTGAAAGAGGAGCCAGCTTGTCTCCTTGTGGTGTGGGGTGCCAGTCAGGGATGAGTAGCAGAGCATCAGGCCACAGCAAGGGAGAAGGCAGAGAAGCCAAGGGCTCCCTGCCACCCTGGCCTGAGCACCGGAGATGTGGGGGGACACAGCCAAGCAGTCTCCCAAATGTGGATGCCAGTACTCAGGAGGGTTGCAGTGGTGGAACTAGCCCACACCTCAATCCTCTAGCTATATCCCAGGCCTGGAAATACCAACTGTTCTGCTGGAGGAGAAACAAAATCTCAGTCCAAAGTCATCCTGTGGCAGCTACTGTTTCTACTCACCAACCCTCACTCACTAGGACCTCTGCACGGCTCAGCTTTGGCTCCAGAGCTTCAGGCAAACTGCTCCCCTCACAGTCATCCAAGACCTGCAACCAAATCTGCGCCAACTCTGAAACCTCCTCCTAGTGCAGGTGCCTGGAGGGCTCCTCTCCCCTCCAGTCTCCTGAGCAACGGGCGCCCTGCGCTAGTCCCCTCTTCAACGTTCTTCGCAGCCCTGTCCTCCTCTGCCCATCTCTCATTATTCTCACTCTAACTTGGGATTCACTAAATTCCCACCTACACGCACATCATTCTCAGGTCTATTGTCTCCAACCTAAATGTCCGGCTGTCTATTTGGCATCAAAATTCAGGCAGCCCAAGATCACAGTCCCCCCAGCAAGCCTAAGTATCCTCACAGAACCTCCTTCCCCCACTTCCCATCTCCACATCTCTAAACCCACTAAAGCACCTCTCTACCGGACCATACACTGCTCCCATCTTAGGCTGGCCACCTTCCTTTCACACCTAGACCATTATTACAGCCACTGCCACCCCCAGTGCCTCCAGTGGGGGAGTGTGGGGTGACCCTCAGGCTACCCATGCTGGCAGACTGGAAGGGATAACTGCTGAGATGAGACAGGGCAGTGGTTTAGATCAGGGTGGTGCCTGTGGTGAAGAGAGGTTGAGCTTCCATGCATCTTACAAATTGGAGTTACTCACGCAGCAGTAACTGGGAGAGGATGCTGGCGGAGGTTCAGGGGAGAGGATGGAGACATTTCTGTATAAAGAAGACAGGGAGATACAGAACAAAAGGGGAAAAGGGGGCAGAGGAAAAAGGCAGTCACTGCCTTGAGACGAGCTTAGAGGCAAGGGCTGGGCCAGACATGCTACCCTGGAAATCAAAGTGAGTGAGGTCTGCTTAAGTAGAGCCAGGATTGAGTCTGAGAGCTGGCAATCTCTGTCTTCAGTGGAGAATAAACTGGCAGAGACAAAGTGGCCTAGGAGATAGAAGGAAAAGCAAGTGTGGTCTGCAATGACAGAACTAAAGAAGATGAGAACATGAAATGTCCATCAGATTTAGCAATGACACTCACTGTAGTAAAAGGATGGGCTAATCAGAAGCACAAAGTGTAGCCACAAAAGCAGTTTCTCAAGAGCAGGAAGTGGTGAATCCATGGAGGTGGAAGGCAACTACAAGATGTAAGAGGAAAGGGGGCTCTGCTGGATCCTAACTGTGTGACTTTGGGCAGGTTCCTTCTTCTCTTAAGTGGTGGGATGGCAAGGGCTGCGTGACATGACCCACAAAAAGCACTGGCACAGCCTCACGAACACAGTAAGTGCAAAGAGAAAAGGCAGGACCCCACGAGGCCTCAGAGACCAACCTGGGTGTCCACGGGCAGCAACCAGGCTTATTCAGGCTCCCTTCCTCTGCCCAGTGGAAGCAGGAAAGAGGGTCTGGTGTGTGAGGGGCTTGAAAAGCATGACTATGGTACCAGTGAGTGGGTGGTGGCAGTGAGCAGTGGTGGCTGCGGGGGGACATTGGGGCTACAGCACATGGTTGGAATGGGCCGAAGGCAGAAGGACAGGACTGGAGGTGACTCAGGCTGAGGCCCCGGAGGGGCAGCAGCAGCAGCAGAAGCTGATCACGTGGCCCTGGACTGCAATTCCAATCCTCCAGTTCCCTCCAGCTTCACAGCCTGCACTAGCTAGCAGCACCACAACCTACACGTGCCCAGAAAAGTGTACAAAGGTGGCCACCCTTGGGAAACGGCACTAGGCTGACCCCACACAGGCTGTGCCCTCCCTGCAGGTGGGCAGACCATGACTCTTGACAACAGCCAAGAGAGGGAGGGGACTGTGGGGTCAAACTCCCTCCTCCCTCAGTGATCCAACCCCACTCTCCTATGCCCCTCTGTCCCTTGGAACATTGCCTCCCATATGTGGTCCCTCCCAGGTCAGTCTCCTCGCCTGAAGCCAAGGGGCACAAAGAGGCCAGAGAGCCTTGGGGCTTCCTTCTGTTTCAAAGACTGCTTTATATAAAACCTTCACTGCCTTCACCAAGGATGCAGGCACCAAGTAATCCCAAAATGAGACACAAATGTTGCTCTCTCTCCAAGGAGGTTTTTAAATCATTTTGCACAGCAGAAACAAAAAATTCAAAATCAACCTCCCCCAAGACTCCATCTAAAAATCTGCCTCTCCTCAAGCAGCCTTTTGAGCCTCCCACATACAGCCTCTCCACTATATAAAACTGAGGCAAACTCCCAGGCAATTTCAGGCAAGCACGAGGCAAGGAGTAGAAGCTCTGCCCTGTTCTCCATGGGCTAATCAATGGACAGCTCCATTCCTCCCTTTCTACTGGCCTGAAATAACCAGATTCCCCCCATTCCCTGAAAAGATGTCAATACTAGCGGCCCTTTCTGTTTTTTCTCTCTGGCCCTTCCAGGTATGCTTTTTCTACTAGCTTACTCACTTCTGTCACATCTGTAATCCATCCAATACCCAAGAAATCTTGCCCAGGGGAGAAGTCCTATCATTACAAACAGACCTTCCCAGGATCTGCAGTGTAAAACAACCTGTAACTGCCCTTCCAAAAGTAGCTTATTAAAAGTTACAGGCACAGAATTAAGAATTCACCTACCCAATAAGTTTGCAGAACCTTGAAAAGTTTTTCAATGTTCATACAAGGCTATACACTCCAAAGTTAATGCAAAGACGACGCTCTCCAAGGCCACACTGACAAAAGTGTGATTAGACTGTAATACAGAGCTGCTTGCCTTATATTTACCAAATTCAACAGGACACAAAACCAAAGCCAGCTGAACAAAGAACAGCCCTCTCCTGAAGTGGCTCCACTGAGTGATGCTGAATTTCAAAACTACACAGCAAGTTGAACAAAGCTATACTGAAGAGCAACTTAAATACAGAGAAGCCTCACCGACATGGTCCACTTTTTTTTTTTTTAATACATATATATTTCCTTACTGGTTATTAGTTCAGACTGAATTTTTAAGAATTTATCTTGATGACTTAGAAAAATACACTTGTCCTTTCTCGCTTTGATTCAGGTAGTAGACAGTCATAAAACTGAGTAAGTCTTAAAAAGAGTCCATCCACAAATCCCACTGTGGAAGGTTCCAGGAACCTCTCCCCAGGTTACAGTCAGGGGATCTTCAATAGCTCAAGGAGTGCTCCAACAGCTCCAAAATAACCCTGAAAACAAAAAGAAAAAAAAAAATAAGAGCAATTCTCCTTACACTTACTTATATTACCATAAATATGATTACTAGTATTAAAGCCAACACGGCCCTTAATTCCTGCCACTCATTTCCTGACACCCATTTTCTGAGCCCAAGGCCAGCAGAGTAGTTCTGAAGAGCTCCCAAGCAGGGGAGGGCACTGTGGCACATCAGACCAGAGCCCTCAAGCTCTGAGGCCCACAGTGGCCATCACCTCTGGTTAGGAGAGAGTACCTTGGCCATCTCCGGGGAATGAGGCGATGAGAAGCAGTGGGGGCCTGAAGCATTTCAAGACAATTCCAGAATGAAGGGAAGATGAGACATGAAGTGCAATGGAGGAGCGGCAGGGACAAGTCACAGAGGGTGAGGGCCCTGCTGGGCTGGAGGTGGAGAGCAGAGAAGGATGGGATGGGTTCAAGACTTGGCCTGAAGAAGAGAAGGAGGGTGGCAGGGAGACTGCAGTCCCTCCCCCACAGCCGGTCACACCACTCCTGAGAACAAAGACACAGGAGCAAGAGATGAAGAGAGCAAGGAAGGGGCCTCCACACTGGATGTGCAAAGCTGAGGCACCCTAGGCACCCAAGCAGCCACACCCACCAGATGTCTAGATCTGGAGCAGGCAGCAGCCAGCAGGACAACAGGACCCTCAGGCAACATGTAGAGAGCGGTGAGGTCAGAGGAGCAACATGTGAAGAACAGAGGCACTGGAGGGGAAGGCAGAGACTTGAGACAGAGAAGCAGCGGCTGAAGGAAGACCATGCTGGACCATCTCCTGAAGTAAGCAATCGAGGTCAAAAACAACCAATACATCAAAAAGAAAACAGAAAATGAGACAAAACCCATACTGGCAGAAAGAAACTGCCAGTAACAATCAGAGAATAATCGTACAATGACACAGAATCTATCGCATCCAAAGGATGCGATCACACAGTAAAGCACTGTAAGAGAAGTGAACACAAAAGGAGTATGGGAAGATCCTGAAAGACTTGCTGTGGAATAGAACATATAAGTCTCTGAAATACTAAAAATAACTAAGGTTCCGTCTATTTTCCAAGAAAAGTTTCTCCAAAGAACATGCGGCCACACAAGAGAGGCCTGCCCTTTCACTCTATTTCTTGACTAAAAAAAAAAAGCAGCCACAAAAATATACAATAGAGAAAAGACAGTCTCTTCGAAAAGCGGTGCTGGGAAAACTGCACAGCTATGTGTAAAAGTATGAAATCAGAACACTTCCTAACACCACACACAAAGATAAATTTGAAATGGATTAAAAACCTTAATGTAAGACCAGAAACTATAAAACTCTTAGAGGAAAACATAGGCAGAACACTCGATGACATAAACCAAAGCAAGATCTTCTATGACCCATCTCTTAGCATAATGGAAATAAAAACAAAACTAAAATAAACAAAAATTTTAAAATTAAAAGCTTTTTCACAGCAAAGGAAACTACAAACAAGGTGAAAAGACAACCCTCAGAATGGGAAAGAATAGCAAAGGAAACAACTGACAAGGAATTAATTTCCAAAATATACAAGCAGCTCATACAACTTAGTATCAGAAAAACAAACAACCCAATCATTTAAAAGTGGGAAAAAGACCTAAAAAGACATTTCTCTAAAGAAGACATACATAGCCACAGCCATAAACAGATGGCTAATAAGCACATGAAAATATGCTCAACATCACTCATTATTAGAGAAATGCAAATCAAAACTTCAATGAGATACCTATTACCTCACACCAGTCAGAACGGCCATCATCAAAAAGTCTACACACAATAAATGCCGGAGCGGGTGTGGAGAAAAGGGAACCCTCTTGCACTGTTGGTGGAATTTTATATTGATACAAACACCATGAAGAACAGTATGGAGATTCCTTAAAAAAACTAGGAATAAAATTTCCATATGAAATCCCCTTACAAGGCAAATACCCTAAGGAAACCAGAACTGAAAGAGACATGCACCCCAACGTTCAGTGCAGCACTGTTTACAACAGCCAGGACACGGACACAACCTAGACGCTCACCGACAGAGGAGTGGATAAAGAAGCTGTGGTGCATCTACACAATGGAATACTACTCAGCCATACAAAGGAACACATCTGAGTCGGTTCGAATTAGGTGGATGAACCTAGAGCCTGTTATACAGACTGAAGTCACAAGGAGAAAAAACAAATACTGCATATTAACGCATATATATATATAGAAACCAGAAAGGTGGTACTGATGAATCTATATGCAGGGCAGCAACAGAGACGCAGATGTAGAGAACAGACTTGTGGACGGGGGGCTGGGGTGGGGAGGAAAGCAGGACAAATATAGTAGTACTACATGTGCAACTGCCAGCGGGAATTAGCTGTATGACTCAGAGCTCAAATTGGTGCTCTGTGACAACCTAGAGGGATGGGCAGTGGGAGGGAGGTTCAAGAAGGAGGGGACATACTTATATCTATGGCTGACTCATGTCCGTGTATGGCAGAAATAAACACAATACTGTAAATCAATTATTCTTCAATTAAAAATAAATTAAAAAAAGCAGCCACATAGACGTGTTATGACAAAGTCAGAAACTGTAGGAGGACACAGCTGAGCAAGACTCAGCAACACTCAGAAACCCTCAATCACATCCAGAGGACAGAATTCAAGGGTGTTCACTTTATTATTATTATTAAATTTTTGGCCATGCCCTGCAGCATGCACAGATTTAGTTCCCAGTCCAGGGATTAAACCAGAGCCTCCTGCAGTGGAAATGCAGAGTCGTAACAGTTAGTTACACACTTTGTTTTACCTGATTTTCTATATCTGGGTTTTATTTTACAAGAAAAGAAGGGATAAGGTTAGCCATTATGCTGAGTTCCACTCCAGACCCAAGCTACTATCTAGTGAAAGAGGTTGTTACAAGCCAAGAAGTGTAAGATGAGAATAGTGAACAATGAAAAAAAAAGGCTTGAAAACAATCTATACAAAGCTTCACAACAGTAACCACAATGACTTCAGTGTGCAGGCAGGAGTATATTTCATGACTCAGAGAACCTAAAATAATCAGAGCTCCCTAAGTACGGAGATCAACATTAGAGCCAGAGGCCTAAAAGAAAATGGAAAATACAAGGACAAACAGCAAACAGGCTAGCCAGAAAGGAAAACCAAACCTCATAAAGGGTTCATATCATAAAGTAAGTATGCAAACACAATTCTGGAAAGTGTTCATGCTAACACTATCTACAATCCATTTTAACACTTGAAAGAGTCCAACTGCCCCAAAACCAAGGGGAGGAAAGACAAAGTCCCTTTCATAGCTCTGGTTTTGCTGCTGCTGCTAAGTCGCTTCAGTCGTGTCCAACTCTGTGCGACCCCATAGACGGCAGCCCACCAGGCTCCCCCGTCCCTGGGATTCTCGAGGCAAGAACACTGGAGTGGGTTGCCATTTCCTTCTCCAATGCATGAAAGTGAAAAGTGAAAGTGAAGTCGCTCAGTCGTGTCCGACTCTAAGGGACCCCATGGACTGCAGCCCACCAGGCTCCTCCGTCCATAGGATTTTCCAGGCAAGAGTACTGGAGTGGGGTGCCATTGCCTTCTCCTAGCTCTGGTTTTACTGTTCCTCAAATCAGAAAGACACTTTCCAAAACAGGATATCAGGTTGAAAAATTCAATTATTCTTTTTCACATAGCCTATGTGTTAAGTTCTTATGACAGTGCGGCTCTAATCCTGGAATGCTTTCTGATAGAGTTGGTTTCAGGACATATATCTTAAATAAAATAATTAGCACAAGACCTATATTAATACAATAAAAACTGACATCGAAAAATGACAAAAGAACTCAGAGTTAAGTACACTTACAATCTAAGTACAAATTCCAATGGGGAAAATACAAAGGATGGTTCGGAAAAGAAAATGACATCAGGAATATAGCTGGATGTTTGTCAAGACTTTCTTCTTTAAAATTGCTAAAGCTCACAATGAAATTAACCAAATATTTACCTTACATTAAATTAGGTAAGAAACAGCTTTTGAACATGAACAAAGTTAACCATATTATACAAGTACAGAAACAAATAATAAGTACTGCTTCAAATTCTAGCATAGCATGAACAGCTTGCCCTTTATGAAGGTAACATGTTACAGGAAATAACTCTGCTTACCTCATGTTCTGAAAAAAGTGCTTTCAACTGTCCCTTGGACCAATAATCCAAAGCATATGCCAAAAGCCGCATGGCGATCGTATTAATTCTCAAGAAATTTCCAACAAATACCACCTGGTTAATGTTCTGAGAACATCAAAAAAAGGCAATTATTTTTCACGTTAATTTCTGTTCTCTCATAAAAGCTACCTCAAAGACAGTATCATGTACATAGTTTCTGTTAGTAAGTTGACTGTTGATCAAAAAAAGTATTTACATTTACTCCAATTGATCCAGGGCTACTTAAATTTGAGCCCCAGACAACTCTAAACCCACTTCAAAGCATGCCAGAAAATGTCACAGGAGAATAAAGATTAGGAAAAGTGTTTGAATTAACATGACAAACCATAACTACAATTAAATACAAAATTTTATACAGATAAGTAAAAAAAAAAAAATACTAAGACCAATTCAAAGAAGAAAAGTAACACACAGGCAAATTATAAGAGAAAATATCACACAGAAAAAAATTCAACCTCACTAAATGAGCAAAAAAAGTAAAATTTTAGAGCCATTAAAAATTAGCAAAGACTCTAGATGTTGACAGTTTCCTTCCTTGGATGTCTGAGTGACCCAAGATCTTACATACTACATACATACTGTGAAGGAAGAATCTAAACAAAGGCAGACGGAGCTGGAAAAAAGTCTGCAAGTCTATCATTACCAAGCTGTACCAGAGCACTGGAGGACAGCCAGGAGGAAGGCCTGGGGGCTTCCCTGGTGGCAGAGCACCTCCATCTGGGCCCACCACTGAAGTTTGATTACACCAACTTAGTAGGGATTTAGCATTGTTTCACACAGAACACTGAAGGACAAGCAAATTCCAAGGCAGCTTTAAAGTTGAGCTCCTATAAGTAAACAACTGGGCATTCTTGATAATGCTGGAATATGCACACAGGGAAAGGAAATAACATTGTACCTTATAAGCACTATAAGTGGAAAACACAATCTTAAATAAAACTGTATTTTAAATAGGCATTAAAAGAAAAAAAAGTCAGCAAAACAACTAACACAAATTCTAACTAACCCCCAATATTAGTCAAGTTGTGGTAAAACCGATCCATTCATTCATTGCTAAAAATGATCTAAAATGGTGTGGCCCTTGTACAAAGCATCTTGGCAATATCCACCAAGATTCATAACCATGGTATTCTTTTTTAAATATTTATTTTATCTCTTTACTTAGCCGCTCCAGGTCTTAGTTGCATCATGTGGGATCTAGTTCCCTGACTAAGCAGCAAACCTGGGCCTCCTGCATTGGGAGCATGGAGCCTCAGCCACTGGACCACCACGGAAGTCCCCCAAGTATAATATTCTTTAGATGAGAAATCTCACTCTTGAATAAATCCCTTATCAAGAATAAATCCAGAGACTTCCCTGATGATCCAGTGGTAAGACATCGAACTCCCAATGCAGGGGGCCTAGGTTCAATCCCTGGTCAGGGAACTAGATCCCACTAGCCACAAGAAGATCCCGTTGCAGTCAAATAAACAAAAATAAACATTAAAAAAAAAAGAATAAATCCATCCAAGGAAATAGTTTCACGCTTAAAAATGCTTTATCGCAGAGCAATCATTGACAAGCAACCAAATGCCCAGTTCTATGTGAATGACTTATGATATAAAAAGAAATCAAATATACAACCCTGCAATTTATAATACATAAAAAACAAAATGGTATGCACATCAACTAAAATATCTTAAAATACATAAGCACAGGAAAAGGAATGTGCAACAAAGAAAACAGAAGTGTTAAAACAGTCAAATAATTTTAAATTTCTTCATGAAAATACAGTATCTTTTTAATTAAAAATGAGACAATCCTTTTGTAACTTGAGATTTAAGTCACATGCCTGAATTATCTATTTCAAAGCTTTATTTAAACAAAAGTGTATAAATAGGGACAAGCTATACCAACTGGATCCCCAAGGGAAGGCCATTCTTAGCTCTTTCATAGCCCTGTACAATGCTGCTTGACCTGAATGCTACAAGGCAGCACTGTAAAGAAGCTGAAAGCACAAAGACAGCTCTGCCGCAGTCAGCTGGAGGGGAGCAGGGTGGGCACGCCTCAGCCCACTCAGTTTTCTCCCAGCTTCAGTGCCTTCCTCTGGATTCATTCCCAGGGACTCTCGAGCTGAACAGTGAGCATGGTATCTATATTCAGCATCGCCACCCTTCCCCACCACCCAACAGTCCCCATTATCTGCAAAGCTGGCTACCTTCCCTACCTTCCTCTGCTTTCTGCTCTGCTTCGAGACAGTAGCAGTGTTTATCTTGAGTAAGAAAATAAAAATCTGTTAAGATTAATCTACATGTGAAGCATTTTAACTATGCCAATGAAACAAAATCCACCACTTACAACTACATTTAGGCACTGTTCGGAGAAGACAGACGTTGTATACAAGGTGGGGCCCACATAGTAAGTTCTGTATTTTCCTCAGAGCAACTAAAGAAATCCATGTCCCCTTACTTCATTAAGGGCACACATTCTTGCTATCGAGCCAATGTTGTTGGTGATGGTGATCAAAGTCGCTCTGGCAAGGTCCTCTTTACTCACGGCCTCTCGCTTCTCCTTGCTCATCATGTTTCCAAAGCTGTGAGGGAACAAAAATAAATAACTGGTTGCTAAACCAAAGGTAAAACAGCATAACAGAACTTAACATTACTTTACTAAGATAAAAGTAACTTTCAGGGCAACACTGTTCAAATCTTCGAACTTTTATTACAAAATAACAGAACATCTGCTCAAAAAGAAATGCAACTTCAAGAACTCAAGCATTCTGAATGAGAAAATGGCCTTCCCTGAGGTTTCCATGAAATCTAGCTTTGACACCAGGTAATCTGAGACTCCCTTGGACTGCAAGGAAATCCAACCAGTCCATTCTAAAGGAGATCAATCCTGGGTGTTCATTGGAAGGACTGATGCTAAAGCTGAAACTCCAATACTTTGGCCACCTCATGCGATGAGTTGACTCATTGGAAAAGACTCTGATGCTGGGAAGGATTGGGGGTGGGAGGAGAAGGGGACGACAGAGAATGAGATGGCTGGATGGCATCACCAACTCGATGGACATGAGTTTGAGTGAACTCTGGGAGTTGCTGATGGACAGGGAGGCCTGGCGTGCTGTGATTCATGGGGTCGCAAAGAGTCGGACACGACTGAGCAACTGAACTGAACTGAAGGGCCTCCCTGCAGGTTCAGCCTGCAATGGGGAGACCCAAGTTCGATTCTTGGGTTGGGAAGATCCCCTGGAAGAGGTGGAGGAGGGCATGGCAACCCACTCCAGTATTCTTGCCTGAAGAATCCCCATGGACAGAGGAGCCTGGCGGGCTACAGTCCATGGGGTTGCAAAGAGTCAACACATGACTGAGCAACTATGCACACACATCTGCACATTAAGATCCACTGAAAGCACCATGCTCCTTCTGAAACCAGGCTAAGTTCCAGGAACATGCCTCAATTAGTGATCTTCTCCAACTGTAGAGCTGTTCCACTCAGCTGAATGGTCACATTCATATCTGGTAAACGGCTTTATCTGAGCAAAGCAAAGTATAGACAGCTGAGTCCCTGAGTAAACTACTTTAAGAGTTTCCGATTTCCCTAGAAGATCAAGTATTTGAAAGTACCTGATGAGCAGAGAGAGAAGTCGCTCAGTCATGTCTGACTCTTGGCGACCCCATGGACTGTAGCCTACCAGGTTCCTCCGTCCATGGGATTTTTCAGGCAAGAATACTGGAGTGGGTTGCCATTTCCTTCTCCAGGGGATCTTTCTGACCCAGGGATCAAACCCAGGTCTCCCACACTGCAGGCAGACACTTTACCTTCTGAGCCACCAGGGAAGCCTGATGAGCAAAACTGATACATAAATAAGTATGACTTGATCACAAACCCAACCAATCAGAAAAGGGATCTCATCATTGAGCAATTATTGCAAACACAGAAAATGAAATCTACGGAATTTATAAAGTACCTAAAATTAGTAAACAAGCAAGTATACAAGTACCTTTTCTTATTATTAAAAGCCTTGCACCCAGACTTCCCTGGTGGTACAGTGGATAAGAATCTGACTGACAATGCAGAGGCTCGGGCTTTATCCCTGGTCCAGGAAGATCCCATAAGCCAAATCTTATTAAATATTAAAAATGTTTATTAAAATGTTAAACTTATTAAACATTAAAAAATGGTGAACATCATTAGTCATCAGTGAAATACAAATCAAAATGAGACATCCTTTTACACCTGTTAAGGCAGTTAAAACCCAAAAGATACACGTTGTATATCAATACAATGGAATATTATTCAGCAATAAAAGGAACAAAGTACCGATTTATGCTACAACATGGATGAACGTTGAAAATATTATGCTAAGTGGAAGAAGCCAGTCACAAAAATCACTTGTTGTTTGACGCCATATAGAGACAAAAAACAGACTAGTGTTTACCAGGAACTATGGGAAGAGGGAGGGAATGGGGAGAGAGAGCTAATGGAAACAAGGTTTCTTTCTGGGATGATAAAAATATTCCAAAATTACATTACAAAGATGACTGCAAAATTTTATAAATATACTAGAAACTACTAAGTTGTACACTTTAAACAGGTGACTTCATAGTATGCAAAGCTATTTAAAGAGTAAAAAACAGACCCAATACTTAATAATTTATTCCTGTATTATTTTAAAAATTTTTATTGGGGTATATATAATTGATTTACAATGCTGTGTTAGTTTCAGGTGTACAGCAAAAATCTGTTATACAAACACACATATATACTTTTTCAGATTCTTTTCCCATATAAGACATTAGAGTATTGAGCAGAGTTCCCTGTGCTATACAGTAGGTCCTTACTAGTTGTCTATTTTATGTATAGTAGTATGTGTCAATCCCAATCTTTCAATTTATCCCTCCCTCCTCCTCCCCTCCCCCACTCCCCACCATAACAGTAAGTTTATTTTCTACATCTGAAACTCTGTTTTGGTTTTGTAGCTAAGTTCATTTGTAGCTTTTTTTAAGATTCTGCATGTAAGAAATATCATGTATTTGTTCTTCTCTGACTTACTTGACTCAGCATGAGAATCTCTAGGTCCATCCATGTTACTGCAAATGATTTTGTTTTTTATGGCTGATAACATTCCATTGTACATCCTGTATTTCTTAGAGCACACATGCCCCCTTCCCTTACCTTGAAGCCACAGCCCAGCCTGGCAGTCCAAACCTCTCATAGTCCCCTCCATAAATGTCTCGCACTAGTTTATCCACTTTGGTGCTATCACCACGTGATGCCATTTCCAGAGCTTCTTCAAATGTGGTACAACCAGTAAGAAGACAGCAAAGACCAAAAAATGTTCCTCCTCCAAGACTGTGATTAAAAACAAGCACAGTATTGAAACATTTTTCAAAATAAGAAGAGTAAAGTAGAATTTATGAACTGAAAACCATATTCATGTATCAATCCAATCTTGCCCCATCTCCATCATGCAGATGCCACTAGTAGAAAACAAGTCTGTGAAAAGATAAAAACAAAGTGCCTAATAGACACTTTGAGGAAAACATATTCACATAAGCCAACAAAGTGGCAAAACACAGGGCCCACCTCCTTATGTTTCCAATGCGGGCTGGGCACCTGCTGGGTACCAGGAGCCTCAGGTACAGATCAGCCCACCAGGGCCATGGTGGCACCTCTTTCCTTTCTCTCTCCAAGTACAAGCCCTGTATCATCCTCATCCAAGAGTCTTGTTATCCTGGGTCTTTAGCCCCCTCTACCCTACTAGAACTCCTCCATGAATATGTTTTCTCTCCCAAAATTATTCCTTTAACTCACACTTCGAAACTTGTTTATCCCAATCTCCAGCTCCTGTTTTTCAAGTGATCACTAAACCTTAAACCAAAAAGTATTTATGTTTGTTTGCCACCTAATCCTCCCTTTTAACTGTTGCTAAGTCGCTTCAGTCATGTCCGACTCTTGGCAACCCCACGGACTGCAGCCTACCAGGCTTCTCCGTCATGGGATTTTCTAGGCAAGAGTACTGGAGTGGCTTGCCATTGCCTTCTCCGCCCACATAGTTTAATATACAGCAAAAATGTATGCTTGATATTTCTGAACTATTTTTAATTTTTCTGCTGAATTCCAACTGATTAGAACAATGTTAGGACTGCATCTTCACAAATGGGTGCTACTTGATGATAGAAATGATTTGGTACGGACTATAGATGATGTTAATAATTAAGCCATATATTTATGCCTGGATTTACAATTTTTAAACAATCACTAAGTCATTTTACTTTGCCTACAAGAATATAAACTGTTGTTTCACTGACACAAATCAGTGAGACCTAATTTACAGCAAGAAATATTCCATTGAAACATTGCGCTGTTACATGAGAAAATGTAAATCTTTTGCATGGTTTCTATCAATGTGAAATACAATTGAATTCTGATTTTAAAAAAAAAGGCAAGAGACCATGACTCTCTTTATTTCTGTATCCTAAGACCTTAAAACCAAGTCCTGCCTTTACAAAATGCTTAATAAACGAATTAAGAATCTGTCTTGCTCCTACTTTATACAGAAAACAGAGGTCATCTAGTGGGAACTCCCTCAACTTCCCACATTTCTGCCTTCAACTTTAGGTACAGTGTGACTTAAAACTACAGCAGTAGCCTCTTCATAGCTACCTTGCCTCAGGGTCCAATGTCTACCTTTCCCAGGGCCCTGCTTTATTCACCATACTTTTTCTTTCATATAATTTCTTTCTTCCTCCACTGACAACTGTGCTTAAATCTTTCCCAAAGATTCTAAAAAGAGAACAAATGACAACAAAATACTAAAACCTTTATCTTAATTACTTCCTGGCATGAAGTTGCCTTCCTACTTCAAATTTTGGAAAAAAAACAAAAAAAACACTTTCATCTATCACCTTCTGGTATGTCTACCCACTCTACTAAAACTGTTCTCAATATCATCACCATTCTCTACTAAAGGCCAGATTTGTTGGTCTACTTTCAGTCCTGACTGTTTCATTTGTCTGCAGTATTTGATACTATTCACTACAACCTTCCCTTTTAACTACCTTCCCCCAATTATCTTTCCACTCCTCAGTACCTCAACTTCCAGATCTCACAACATTCCCTAGCTACGTATGTGTATGTATACATGTAAAATCTAGACCAGTTTCAAAGGTTGGATCTTGCTTGCCCTCTCCTTATAAATGCCACCTAGTAGCTTTGGTAACTTTATGGTATATACACAGCATACACTATCTGAGGACAGGGACCATGGGCGCAATGAGGCTGATGAGATAGTTTGTAAAACTATGGCAATGAAACTTCAGGATTAGAGATTAAAGAAAAGCAGATCATGAAATCATAATGTTCAAAGAGTAACAATATTTGCTTGCATAATCCCATAGAAATATACCTTTCACATAATTTTAACAAGTTCTTGAAGATGTACTGATACACAATACAGGAAAACTCAGTTTTAACCCATTATGATATCAAGAATAAACAATGATCTTTATATAAAAGACCTACCTGGTACCTGTGACCCTCTTATAATTATCTTTGGAATATACTGCTAAGATGCTAACCCCAGAGCCAATGTTCACCAGCAGCAGAGGGTATGGATTTTTCAAATCAAATGGTAACTTCTGACATTTTTCAGAATCAGCAGGGTTTTCAAAGTAATAGCACTGTGACCGTCCATTGAATCCAACTGAGTCAATATATAAAATTCCTTTTATTAAGCAATCTAGTTCATCGAGTTTGCAAAGCTGAAGATCACCTATCTGTAATGAAATAAAAATATATTCAGATTTTTTTAACAAGCCAAACAGCAATAAAAATTCCACTTAATAGGGCATCTCCTCTACATAAGACAAACCATAAAAGTGCTCATTGATGTGTATTATTTGTGCATGCTTTACAGAACAGATCACAACAAACTGTGAAAAATTCTTAAAGAGATGGGAAATACCAGACCACTCGACCTGCCTCTTGAGAAATCTGTATACAGGTCAGGAAGCAACAGTTAGAACTGGACATGGAACAACAGACTGGTTCCAAATCGGGAATCACCCTGCTTATTTAACTTATATTCAGAGTACATCATGAGAAACGCTGGGCTGGATGAAGTACAAGCTGGAATCAAGACTGCTGGGAGAAATATCAATAACCTCAGATATGCAGATGATACCACCCTTATGACAGAAAGTGAAGAAGAACTAAATAGCCTCTTGATGAAAGTGAAAGAGGAGAGTGAAAAAGTTGGCTTAAAAGTCAACATTCAGAAAACTAAGATCATGGTATCCGGTCCCATCACTTCATGGCAAATAGATGGGAAAACAATGGAAACAGTGACAGACTTTATTTTGGGGGGGCTCCAAAATCACTGCAGATGGTTGACTACAGCCATGAAATTAAAAGACTCTTGCTCCTTGAAGAAAAGTCATGACCAACCTAGACAGCCAACATTACTTTGCCAACAAAGTTTCCAGTAGTCATGTATGGACGTGAGAGTTGGAATATAAAGAAAGCTGAGCGCCGAAGAAACTGATATTTTTGAACTGTGGTGTTGGAGAAGACTCCTGAGAGTCCCTTGGATTGCAAGGAGACCAAACCAGTCCATCCTAGAGGAAATCAGTCCTGAATATTCATTGGAAGGACTGATGCTGAAGCTGAAACTCCAATACTTTGGCCACCTTATGCAAAGAACGGACCCATTCAGGATCCAACCTGATGCTGGGAAAGATTGAAGGCAGGAGGAGAAGGGGACAACAGAGGATGGGATGGTTGGATGGCATCACCGACTCAATGGACATGAGTTAAGAGTAAACTCCAGGAGTTAGTGATGGACAGGGAGGCCTGGCGTGGTGCAGTCCATGGGGTCAGACACCACTGAGCAACTGAACTGAACTACACAACAGATCTGCTTTTGTTGACTGGAGACAACAAATATAGGGAAGGACTGACAAGATTCCTGTTCCCACAGATCCAATACACTCTACCTATAAACCACTGCAGGAGCTGAAGAAATGTGCCAAAAACCCAAGCAGAAACCAAGATACCTGCTTATGGGGACCACAGGGCAGGAGCACAGCTAAGATCACCATCCCATCAGAAATTAAATTCTAAGAAATCTAAGATCCAAGGACCTAAAAACATATGGTGCGAACAACAAGGACTCTTAACATCTTTCTAAAGACTACCTTCAAGGCTATACAGCAGTATTAAAGTAGGCCACAATTTATATTAATAACAACCAGCCAAAGGATTGAAAGTGGCCAGGGGACTTCCCTGGTATCCAGTTAAGATTCCACCTTCCAACGCAGGGAGCCCAGGTCCAATCCCTGGTCATGGCATTAAGATCTCACATGCCACACAGTGTGGCCAAAAAACCAAAGGACTGAAAGTGTCCAGTAAGAAAGTAAAATATTTCACTATTTAAACTGGTGATAGCCTGCGGGGGGTGGAGGGAGTTTAGCACAATCAAAAGTTAAAAGTGTCATTTTTCTAGTCGTAAGATCACACAGTTGAGAATTCACCACTCAAATTAAGCCTTAATAAGAATTCCAGATACTGGAGTCACTATGATAGAGGCAAATAATATTAATGTTGTCTGCTTTATGATCTAAATGACTATGTAAATAATTACTGGATGTTGTCCATAAAAAGGATAAAAGAAGCAATGAAACAATCACTAGAAAGTCAGGAACAATGTTATTTGTATTGTGGGTATATAAATAAAACAAGTCTTTCCTGGGCCATAAATACATAAATAAGTATTATCAACTTAATTTCATTTAAATAATTCAGAAAGAATGATTAAATTATTATTCATATTATGGAACACTGTATAGTAATTAAGAATGAAGAGGATCCTTATGCACATTTTTTTGTTTGGTTTTCTCTTGGGCGTGCTATGCAGTGTGTGGGTTCTTAGCCCCCTAACCAGAGACAGAACTCATGCCCTGTGCAGTCAAAGTGCGGAGTCTTAACCACTGGACACCATCAGGGAAATCCCAAGAATGAAGAGGATCTTTACTCAATTAAGATGAAGTGGGAAGAACTTCAAGACAAGTCAAAAAAAATAAGTTAAGAAATATTTTATAAAATATGATCTGCCTATCTTTAAAACCATGTTTAGATGCCCATGTATATGTCATGCACAGAAAAACAAAAAAGTTACACAAACCTTTAACAGTGGTTGGAGAGATGATATAAACTCTCACTTTTTACCTATGAACTTCTACCCCAACCTTCAAACGAATGCTACCAGCATATCTATCTATTCAAAATATGCAACAAAGATGCCTCAACTCCATAAAACAACTATTTCTGTTTACAACCAAGTTTAGCCTCGTAAGTCCTCCCCCTTTAATTCAACTCTTGTTTGATTGTATTTATATTGATCCAGAGGAGATGGAAGTTAACAGGTAACTTCATTTTAATCCTTAATTAATCCCTGCTGCTAAGTCACTTCAGTCGTATCCGACTCTGTGTGACCCCATAGACGGAAGCCCACCAGGCTCCCCTCTCCCAGGGATTCTCCAGGCAAGAACACTGGAGTGGGTTGCCATTTCCTTCTCCAAATTAATCCCTAATTAAGAATATTAAGTTATTTCTCTGATAAAACCCAAACCCTTGAAAATGTTCATCGCTGTCCTTATTTCATCTGCTCGTGCCCTCCCTGTCACAATGAATTCAATTTTGATTTTCTGACACTTGAATCTCAAGTGTCATCATTTTCATTTCAAAGCTAAATTGTTTTACATTAGTGGCCTAACTGAAATCAAAGTAGTTTTCTGCCACTGTATGCCAGCTAAGACCTCCTTTTATCTTTCCCGTCCTGTTCTGCCATTATTCCTAATGAATCTCAGCCTAATTGACATAGTTATATGTCTAACACATACGTTATTTCATCAAATTACTCATAATGTAGGTGTTGCACCAACAAGAAAACTCAATACAAGGAAACCTGATTCATATTAAAAAAGAGACAGGATAAACTCCATATTATTAGAAATATTTCACTGTGGTTTATTAAATAATCTTCACTCCCAATGCACAAGCAGGATTTGTAAGGCATTTCATTTTCATACAGTTTGTAAGAACAGCACTAATGCATACAGATTAGAAACCCCAATAGCCTAGGAGGCAACTCCTAAGGTCTAAAATCTACTCTGCCTCTCTCCTTGGATTACCACACAACCTCTGGTGGTGGTTTAGTTGGTAAATTGTGTCTGAATCTAGTGACCCCACGGACTATAGCCTGCCACGCTCCTCTGTCCATGAGATTCTCCAGGCAAGAATACTGGAGTGGGCTGCCATTTCCTTTCCCAGGGGATCTTCCCGACCCAGGAATTGAACCAGAGTCTCCTGCATTGTAGGCAGATTCTTTACCAACTGAGCTATGAGGGAAGCCCTTATATTCTCTGAATGGTTTTTTAATATGTTCCAAAGGCACCTCTGTAGGTTAGAGAAATATGTAGGTTTTTTCTTTTCAGTCAGTTCAGTCGCTCAGTCGTGTCTGACTCTTTGCGACCCCATGGACTGCAGCACGACAGGCTTCTCTGTCCGTCATCAACTCCTTCAGCATGCTCAAACTCATGTCCACTGAGATGGTGATGCCTATCAGTTTCACCCTTACCTATCAGTTACAATCCAGAGTCCACTACGACCTCAAAGAAAGGGGACCTCCTCTCTTCCTGCTATCTTCCCATTAACTCACAGCTAGAAAAGAAACCACGAAAAATTCAAGCAAAACCTCATTTTAAAATTCATGTCAATCTTATATTATGGTTATACTCAGGTTATGGAAGAAAGAAGATAGAGGACAAAGAAAGAAGACAAAGTCACAAATACACAGTGACACTCAAGCGGAGAGATGGATGAAACATAATATAAGCAAAGACAGAATCTCTGCAATCACATTTTCATTGGTGGCATAAAAACCATGGTCACTGAATATATTTTAAATCTACACTGCACCCTGAAGATCAGAGTCCTGGCAAATCCATTTATCAATTCTCCCATCTATTCCCACATCCACCCTCAAAAGACCTAGCCTCAAGGCCTTACACACATTTACTGAATGAAAACAAAATCAAGTGCCCACTGGCACTCCCCCTAGTGTCCAGACTCCTGGTAACAAGCATGCAGCTCAGGATACAGCAAAAGGCATTTGGGGAAAACAGAATGGTGCTTCCCCAGTGGCTCAGTCGGTAAAGAATTCGCCTGAAATGCATAAGACCTGGGTTCGATCCCTGGGTTGGGAAGATCCCGTGGAGGAGAGCACAGCAACCCACTCCAACATCCTTGCCAGGAGAATCCAAAAGGACAGAGGAGCCTGGTGGGCTGCAGCCCATAGGGTTGTAAAGAGTCAGACACAACTGAGCGACTAAGCACATACAGCACTGTCAACCATCTCTGACTAGCCCTGAGGCCTGAAAAAAAAAGCACTGCTTTGGACCTGAGTTCCTCATATTTCTAAACAGTAAAACTGCCAAGAAACAATTAAGGAGGTTAAGAAAACTTATGTGGTAGATAAGACTGGAAACAACTTTATAACATGAAATGACATTAATTTTTAAAAATTATTTTTCAATTTAGTTGTTCAAAACAATGACATTAGCTCCTCACTGGTAGTTCCGTACTCTGCTTATTACAATTTTAATGTTTTCTCATACTAAAATAACAACAAAATGCTACGCTTTCAGTGGTTCTGATTCCCAGCTCATCTGAATTGGGCAAAAAGTAAACTATACAACAATTTCTAAATGGCAATTCCTATCACTATTTAATCTTAATTTGACTCAAGAAAATTCAAATTCCATTAGAGATGGAAACAATTCCACCACTTGCTATTCGTATTATTTTTAACAATCAAATTACCATAAATTGTATATAAGCTAAAAAATGCATACTGTGAGAAAATCCTGCTCAAATTTGTATGCTCCACCTCCAGTGGCACAAAAGACAGTGTGGAGACTCGAGAAGTTTTTATCTCTGCCCATTTGAATAAAAGCAGGCATGTCATGAGTGGGAAAGCGTATAAAGTGCAGATTGCCTTTGCGTCCACACAGAGTCAGGTCCTTCAGCTCCAGGTGCACGTCCCGAATACCCGTGGACCCATAAGCCACATTGGAGGTCAGGTACTTCCGAATGCTTTTAAGACTTTCCACTTCTTCCTCTTCTTCTTCAGCAGTGATGTCTTTGGGTTCAAAATAAACCAGCTTGACCAGGGTTCCACCAATATCCAAGCCAAACCAAGGAAAAACTAAATGGGGAAAGGAAAAAAAAAAGTCAAAACAGCTTTTTTTCCCCTGAAAACTAAATTCACACTTATTAGATTAACCATTTCATACCCTGAGGTTTCCAAGAACCACACAAAATATAAACAAAAAGATCTGGGCGAGAAGAAATATGACTGTCTGATCTGGAAGCAAATCTATCAAAAAAAATACAAAGATCAAAAAGAAAAATATCACAGTGACAGCCAACCCAACTGAGGGGCAGAGGAAATTCCAAACCCTGTGTAACATATAAGCTCCAGGGGTCAATGTCAATCAATCAGGGTTAAATGGCCACCAACAGGTGTTTCAAAGTTAATACCCAAATTTGTTGTTTAGTCGCTAAGTGGTAGCCAACTCTTTTGCGAGCCCATGGACTGTAGCCTGCGCCAGGCTCCTCTGTCTATGGGATTTCCCAGGCAAGAATACTGGAGAGGGTTGCTGTTTCCTTTTCCAGGCAATGTTCCTGATCTAGGAATCAAACCTGCATCTCCTACGTTGGTAAGGTGGATTCTTTAACCAGTGATTCAAATATCCATCTCCAAAAATCCACCCAAAGACTCCCCTGAAGGTTCAGTGGTTAAGACTCCCGTGATTCCAACACAGGGGGTGCAGGCTCAAGCCTCAATCGGGGAACTAGGATCCCACATGCCATGTGGCACAGCATCCCCCCAAAAATCCATCCCCCAAAAAATGCCTTAAGGAGACTGGATCAAGATAAAACTGCATTAGCTATACATGTCCTCTCCTCCCATCTTAACTCCTAGAAATGACTAAAGACAGATGTTGACTTTCTAAAATAATTCTGCAAAATAAGAAGTGATACTATCACCAGAACTAAGCTGACAGAGGAAGTAACTGTCCAAAATCCTCAAAAGAAAAACGCTATTAAAATGGGGAGCAGCTATCAAGGTGGGGGAAGCAGAGGAGTGCTCCATTCAAGGTGTCGATGGGGTAGCTGCCATGGGGAAACAGAAGCAGGCTCTGGTGCAGTTATAAGTCATATGGTGGGAAAATGCATTTGGCACAACAGGACAGGCCAGTCACTCCCCTCCTCAGCCTCCAAGGAGGCAAATTCTTCACTGAGCACAGGCACTTGAGCTCAACAATCAGTATGACATCCACACAGCTACTATTACCCAGAAGTGTGGAGCCCCTACATCTGGCCATATTTCCCATCTCTCCCCTACAATCCATCCTGACAGACGAGTAAACTGACAGTGCATCCACTGACAGGAGAATAGCATTCCTTAAACCAGAGACTATCACTTTACAAACCAGAATTACCAAAAGGGAAATCAACACCACAAAAACAGAAGATGCTAACGTCTTAAGAAACAGTTGCAGGAACAAAGAGGAGGCTTTAAAAGAATCATAAATATCAGTCAAGGTAAAAGGAGATTTCATCCACGAAAAATAAGCTACTGTAAATCAATTATACTTCAATAAAAATAAATTAATTTTAAAAATGAATACACTGCCATAAAGAAAAATTAGAAACTAATATATGATTGCCAAGTATGGTTTTGGCTGCAAGAATCTACACATGTGATAAAAGTATACAGAACTAGATACACATTCACAAAAGAGCTAAGGTAAAACTGGTTCAATCTAAATAAGGTATCTGTGGTATCAACGTTAATTTCCTAGTTGAGGGTGGGGGTTGTTGTTGTGTCACTCAGTCATGTCCAGCTCCTCGCGACCACATGGACTGCAGCACACCAGGCTCCCCTGTCCCTCACCATCTCCCGGAGCTTGCTCAAATGAGTGCACTGTGAGTCAGTGATGCCATTCAATCATCTCGTCCTGTTGTCCCTTTATTCTCCTGCCTTCAATCTTTTCCAGCGTCAGGGTCTTTTATAACGAATCAACTCTTCACATCAGGTGGCCAAAGTATGGAGATTCAGCATCAGTCCTTCCAATGAGTATTCAAGGTTTGATTTTTTCAGGATTGACTGGTTTGACAGCCATGCAGTCCAAGGGACTCTCAAGTTTTCTCCAACACTACAGTTCAAAAGCATCAATTCTTTGGTGCTCAGACTTCATTATGGTGCAACTCTCACATCCATACATGACTACTGGAAAAACCATACCTTTGACTAGATGGACCTTTGTCAGCAATGTCTCTGCTTTTTAATATGCTTTCTAAGTTTGTCATAGCTTTTCTTCCAAGGAGCAAGCATCTTCTAACTTCATGGCTGCAGTCACCATCTGTAGTGATTTTGGAGCCCAAGAAAATAGTCTGTCATTATTTCCCTTGTTTACCCATCTATCTGCCATGAAGTGAAGGAACTGGATGCCATCATCTTAGTTTTCTGAATGTTGAGTTTTAAGCCAAGTTTTTCACTTCTCTTTCACTTTCATCTAGAGGCTCTTTAGTTCCTCTTCGCTTTCTGCCGTAAGGGTGGTATCATCTGCATATCTGAGGTTATTGATATTTCTCCCGGCAATGTTGATTCCAGTTTATGCTTCACCCAACCCAGCATTTCGCATGATATATGAAGCTTTCAAAACCAAAAAAGGATTCTGGGGGGTGGTAACAATACACTTAAGGTAATAATATAATAAATAAGAAAGTCAGTTTGTGTCCGACTCTTTGCGACCCCGTGGACTTGTATAGTCCATGGAATTCTCCCAGCCAGAATACCAGAGTGGGTAGCCTTTCCCTTCTCCAGAGGATCTTCCCAACCCGGGGATTGAACCTAGGTCTCCCACATTGCAGGTGGATTCTTTACTAGCTGAGCTACAAGTAACTCTCAAAAACAGGGTAAGTGAGGATATCCCTGGTGGTCCAGTGGCTAAGACTCCAGGCTCCCAATGCAGGGGGCCCAGGTTTGATCCCTGGTCCTGTGTGGGAACTAGATCCCACATGCCACAACTAAGAGTTTGTAAGTGGCAACTAAATATCCCAGCATGCCACAAATAAGACCCAACACAGCCAAATAAATAAATATGTTTTTTTTTTAAAAAAGGGCTAAGTGAAAGAAACTCTCCACAAATATATGAGTCCATTTATATGAAACTCTAGAAAATGCAAACTAACCATTTCTGCATCTGATAGAAAGCCGATCACCGGCTTAGGGAGGGAGAGAGGGAAGGACTGTACAGGGGTAGGAGAAAACTCTCTGTGATAACCCAAATCTTAATTGTTGGGGGCAAGAGGGGAAGATTCATGGCTGTATATATCTATCAAAATGCATGGAACTGTACACTTTGAGTGGATATAATTTATTATATGTAAATTATATTCAATAAAGACACTTTTACAATAGAAAAATGAAAATATTTATTTCTAAAATAAAGTTCAACAGATACATTTAATAACAAAAAAGATGCAGAAAAAAACAAATGGGAAACAAAACTAAGAAATTCTCCCAAAATGCCTAGAGTATGAAAGAAAGGTAGATATATAAAACACAGAACCAGAAAGTCCAACATCTATGTTTTAGGAGTTCTAGAAATTTTCTGGGGGGAATAAGGGAAGATTTACAGTGACATCTTACTGAAATCTCAGGAAATCCTAAAAACTCCCAAAGGAAAAAAGTGAATTCCTACAAAGATACACAGATCACGTAAAAGTAAAACTAGACTTCACATCAGTAACGCAGACAGAGCACTAGCAAAGTTATAAGGAAAATAATTAGAAACTCATATTCAGTCAAATCAGCTTTCAAATGGGAGTGCAAGAGAAAAACAATTCCACGCATGAAGAGCTCAACATTTACTATTCAAAAACCTTCTCTGAAACAGTTAGTAGATACACTCCAATATAATACTTTAAATCACTCAAGATGATATGAGTTCTAAAGAACAATGATAAACACAGGAAGCAATGCATGCTGACTTTTAGGAAAATCAGCAATATGGAACTAAAATACTTACATGATTTCAACATAGGAAGTCGAAGAGGGAAGAGAAAGGAGAGGGAAATCAAAGCAAGCAGCAGCTCTGTCTTGTGGGGGAACAGAAGATATGGATTCTGATTATTTCTAAACAAGAATAAAGGAGTGATGGTTTAAATGTGTTAAAAATTTACAGGCAACTCCAGAAGAAGAGAAAATGAATATATGACCTTCAAACAACTAGGGGGAAAAAAATCAGTTCAAAAACAAAGAGAATTCAACTATATACTTATATAAAAAGAGACATCTAAAATAAGATAATACAAATAGATTGAAGGTAAATAAACAGTAAAACACTCACAATGGAGTCCCATAAGGAGGAGCTGGATGCTTTAAGATGAAAATGACATTCAGTCAAAAATGAGTAAATTAAAATCTTAAGCACCTCACTGGTGGCTGATAGAGAAGCAGACTTACATTTAGGAAACATGATATAGTAAAAGTCAAACCTTACATTTCAAGACCAACATTGCATTTATCAAGGGCCCACAATATAAGGGGTGCCCCTCCAAACAGTGGTCTACCATCCCTGAACTCACTTGCAGTTATATATTCACTGACTAAAGCAGTAAGCAGAGTCACTGGCACCATGCTTTGTCACATTTATACAGCTGAATTCGGGTAAGCAAAACAAATGCCTGAACAGTGTTACTCCACTCTATCAAGCAAAATAGCAGTCTACAAAGCATTCAAAACAAAAAGCATTATAAGGGGACAAAAAGAAATTATGTCATGTGCATATATAAATTGGAGAAGGAAATGGCAACCCACTCCAGTGTTCTTGCCTGGAGAATCCCAGAGACGGGGGAGCCTGGTGGGCTTCCGTCTATGGGGTCGCACAGAGTCGGACACGACTGAAGTGACTTAGCAGTAGCAGCAACATATATAAATATAATTGATATGACCCTGACATATGCTTCAAAAAATATTAAAAACAAGAAATTATCAAATCTACAAATCAGCAGATCTAAAATTCCAAATAACAAAACCAAACACACTTTCCACAACACCTCAAATAAGAAATTAAGAGGATTTCCCTGGTGGTCCAGTAGTTAAGAATCTACCTTGCAATGCAGGGATGAGGGTTCAATCCCTGGTTGGGGAACAAAGATTCCACATGCCACAGAGCAATTAAGCCCACACGCCACAATGAAGACCTGACACAGCCAAATAAATATCTTCTTAAAAAGAAATGAATCCAACAGACACAAAGAAATAAGTCTATCCACCTGAAAATCTTCAAACTCACTTCTATTAATTCTGAGACTGAAGATGAAATCAAAACAAAATGTGTTTTTAAATGAATGACAATGAGAACACTATGTATCAAAAAGAATAGGATATCTACCCAAGGTGGAATTCAAATGGAAACTTCTAGCCTTAAATATCAAATGTATTCAAAATATCAAGTCTAAATAAAAGAGAATGTCACATACAATTTGAAATGCTAGAAAAATAAAACAGACCCAAAATAAGCAGAAGAAAGTTATTAAAGATGAAAGCAAGAAGTAAATGTAATTAGAAAAACATCATTGTGAACAAAGCCACAACAGAGCTAATCAGTAAAATCAAGCTTCGAAAAAGCCATTAAAACAAACAAATTTCTGGTAAGTATATCCAAGAAAAAGAAGAGATAGCTTTTCTTTAGACCAAAAAAAAAAAAAAGTCAAGGAAGATGAACATACATAACCAGAAATTGTACAAATAAACCAATTTACAACCATGTAACAGTGAATTTAAAATGTACCATAAACAGGATTAGTGAGGAAAAAAAGAGTGCAGAGAGAGACTCAAAATGAAGTAGAAAACTCAGAGGTCAAAAGCACTGAAAAATTTTTATAAGGTCAAAGATCTACCACACAAACAACAACAACAAAGTACCAGGCCCTAACAGTGAACAACCATTAACAGCTTCTGGGGCACACACACAAAAATCTAGATTCTCAAGTCATTCTAACCTCATCAAAACTAGAAAAGAAGTGCCCCACAACATAAACGCACAAACATTAAAGTTTTAAACAACAGAATCCAGTTGTGCAGTAAGAGTAATACACCATGGCCAACAGGGATTCTTCTCTGGAAGGCAAGGACGGTTTTCACAATTAAAATTCCATTTAAGGAGGCTTGCTTACATTAGAACATTGAAGGAGAAAAACCATGATTATCTGTTGCGGTCCTTAACGGAACCTGGCAGTACGGAGTCAACAATAAGACAAGTGAGAGAGAGAAAGAAAGACATGGGAACCCAAGCTCTGATGGAGCAAGGGTGCTTTATGAGCAGAAATGTAGGCTAATGTATCTTTAGTAAGACGATTACACAGGATGAAATTTCATCAATAGCCGAAGTATGGATAGTCTAATACACACAAGGTCGCTGACGCTGAGGAGAGTCACTCCATGTCTCATCTTACGACCTCAGTCCTAAGAACTGTGTGCAGCTCTACGTTTTCGGAATAGGAACTGATAAGGAACAGAGAATCCTTGAGAAATAGAAAACAGCATGCAGGAATCCTCCTGTTAAATGTTCCCTGACAATTATCTCGATAAGACTCCATAAAAGAAAAATTAAGATAAATCAATTAAGCCAACAGAATTTAAAAATTTTTAGTAACTGGACACACCAAAAAAACACATACCAATAGCTTTTCCTATATAAGCAAAATCCAGCAAGAAAACAATATGAAAAAGTCATGCATAACAAAAACCATAAAATATTTAGAAATAAATACTAAAACATGTATGACTATTATTAAAATGGTGGACTGAAAGACATAATAATGGGAAGATATATCATGTTCCAGGAAGGAAAAATTAAATACTATTAAACACCAATTCTCCCCCAAATTAATCTAACAATGTCAATGCAATTCTAAAGAGAACACTGTGGCTGACTTCCCCAGCAGCCATTCACCTCAGTTGCAGGGAGTCATGATTTTTTATTTTTTTAAATACCCACAGAAACTCCATTCCCAGTGATGAGGGACTAACTGAACCTTTCACTGCCTAAGTCATGAAGTCTGGCCCTGACTGGAAGAATAAAAAGTTTCTCCAATCATGAAAACAACAATGTTAGGGATGACTGAACCAAGGAGATTCAATTCCTATTTTCCTACTAAAAACACCATTCTTTAAGCATCAACTTTAAGATGATGCCAAGTGGATAGCAAAGACACAGCACTCTACTAACAAATACATCTCATCAACAGCACTGGAATCTGAAGTTCTGGACATATCTAACACCAATGGAAGATTGCAAGGCTTAAAACAAATTAAGCCTTTTCCCCCTTTCCTTACATTAAAAAGTTGAAACGTTAGTTTACGGCTATTATGTTTTAAATGATCATCTATTAATAGCCAAGCACTTCACTGAATGAACTTATGTAAAGTTTACAATAACCATGCAAGGTAATCACCCCACTTTACTGTCAGTTAAGAAACTGAAGGGCAAAGGAAGGAGCCCAGGGTCAGTCAACAAAAGGAAACGGTGGGACTCAAGCCCAGATTTCCTAAATCCTTTAGCAAGTATCTTTTAACCAGTATCTATACAAACCTCGGAGAAGAAAATGGCAAGCCACTCCAGTACTATTGCCTAGAAAATCCCATGGATGGAGGAACCTGGTAGGCTGCAGTCCGTGGGGTCACTAAGGGTCGGACACGACTGAGCTACTTCACTTTCATTTTTCACTTTCACACATTGGAGAAGGAAATGACAACCCACTCCAGTGTTCTTGCCTGGAGAATCTCAGGGATGGGGGAGCCTGGTGGGCTTCCATCTATGGGGTCACACAGAGTCGGACATGACTGAAGTGACTTAGCAGCAGCAGCATACAAACCTAAGAGCACAAAACATGTATTTTTGGGTTAATTAAGTAAAAAGTAGTTTAAAGAAATACACATACCTTAGGAAAAGAGGACAAACAATCTGTAAGAAAAAGTAAGGAGTCTTAGGCTGAAAGAGTAAATAGCTCAGTTCATATCCTGATTCACTGGTTTCACTGACTGCACTGGTTTCTGGATTTTCCATTATACTACTAATCAAACCATTTACATACCCATAAGAACTGAAAGACATGAAAGGGCCATTAGAAGCATGCTCTCTGATAATCTCTCAGGCCATACATTCCGTTATTTCTACACATTCAGCCTGTCAAAGGGGGTTTAGCTTCTTCTCAATGACTGAGAGACTGCCCCATATACTATAACATAACTGGAATCCCTGGTGGCTCAGAGGTTAAAGCGTCTGCCTCCAATGCGGGAGACCCAGGTTCGGTCCCTGGGTCGGGAAGATCCCCTGGAGAAGGAAACGGTAACCCACTCCAGTATTCTTGCCTGGAGAAGCCCATGGATGGAGAAGCCTGGTAGGCTACAGTCCACGGGGTCGCAAAGAGTCGGACACGACTGAGCGACGGAACAGAACTGGAATAAGCCTCCCAGTTCTCATTCAAAAATTATGTATTTCTGGCAAGAACAGACATGGGAAAAGTAGCTTTTGCTATGCCATCACACTCCTCATCTCTTAAAATAAAGGCCTATTTTATCACTTTCGATTTTCACAGATATTTGAGTTTGTTTTCAGCCTTCAGCATATTCTCTGATATATTTCCTCCAAGGCACTCTGTCTAGACAAAGTGCACTTGACTTAGGATACTTTTCCTAGAAAGAATTTAAACTTTCTTCACAAATCTATGTAAATCATCATTAGCACTTTGATAATAGGTGCCAACAACTGAAATGCTTTCCAATGAGAAATATATGATTTATAAAAGTGTGCTCAATTTTTCAACATTATGAACTACAACTTTACCAGACCACACATGGTTAAAACACTGCAAACCCAAACCCCTAGGCTGGTCTAAGCAGCAAGCTTTGGCCTCAGATTAAAAGATAGACCTCAAAAATATTCCCAAAATAGTTTAACTCAGGGACCAGATACTTATAAAATACTATCTACTATAAAACCAGCAGACTCAATAATAAATTTTACATTCAAGAAGTATGAATAACAAAACCTCTGATGCTGGGAGGGATTGGGGGAGGGAGGAGACGGGGACGACTGAGAATGAGATGGCTGGATGGCATCACCGACTCAATGGACATGAGTTTGAGTGAACTCTGGGAGTTGCTGATGGACAGGGAGGCCTGGCGTGCTGTGATTCATGGGGTCGCAAAGAGTCGGACACGACTGAGCGACTGAACTGAACTGAATAGCCAACCAAAACTGAAAGATAGCTTCCTTTCACTTTTAGAAAGCAAACTTGAAGTCATTATAAAGGACTTTCATATCTTAGTCTACCTTGCTGACAAAAACAGACAAAAGAACACTGAGAAAGAAGTGTTTAAAGATTAAGTTATGAACTTCATACCCCCAAGTTATGAACCTGAAAAGAGCTCACAAGGTTATACATTTAAGCCCAAAGAACCTCAATACTTTTTTTTAATGTATTTCTTTTTGGCTGCGCTGGGTCTTCCTTGCTGCTTGGGGGCTTTCTCGAGTTGCTGCAAGTGATGACTACTCTCTAGGTGCAGCCCCTGCACCACTGTGGTGGCACCTCTTGTGGAGCACAGGCTCTAGGAAGCACAGGTTTAGTTGCCCTGCAGCATGTGAAATCTTCCCAGAACCAGGGATCAAACCCCTGTTCTCTGCACTGGCAGGGAGATTCTTAAGCACTACACCACCAGGGGAATCCCTCAATGCTCTTTTAAGTGACTACTCAATAAACTTCCCTGGTGGTCCAGTGGTTAAGAATCCACCTTGCAATGCAAGGGATGCAGGTTCTATCCCTGGTGGCGGAACTAAGATCCCACACACCACGGAGCAACTGAGCCGGAGTACAGCAACTACCAAGCCCATGCCACAACCAGACAGTTCATGTACCGCAAGGGAAGATCCTCGTGCTGCAATTAAGACCAGATGCAGCCAAATTAACTAATTTTTTCTCAAAAAAGCATCCTCTCATATTCTGTCCCTCAAAAATTGGCTACAAAGAAATAGAAATCTAACTTTTTTCCTGAGCTTCTGGTGGTGGCCCTTTCTAATTCCCTAACTGAAGATGAAACACTGCACCAGATAAAAGGCAGCTTCACAGGGCCCAAGCACCAGTTTCATTCTGACAACACTGATGCTCCCCCAAATATCAAGGAAAAGCTAACTATTTTCTGGATTAGTACTAAGCTACAAACAAAAGCTTTATTTTCTAGACTAATGGAGGTTAAGGATATTCAATTATTGGTATGAGTTCAAAATCAGCACGTCATGACGTTTTCCCTGGAGTGCTGAAACATGCTTCACATGCTTAAACATCACCTTCCAAGATCCAGCTCATCCCCCCACACTGCCATAAAGCACTCTAATCCCCGAGCTCCACACACCTCCTGCACATCTGCTGTACAACCGGGGCTCCAGATTAAAATGCATGTTCTCTTGTTACATATGTCAAAATCATACATTTTACTGTATGTAATTATGCCTCAATAAAATTTTTTAAATTGGAGCTTCCCTGGTGGCAAAATGGTAAAGAATCCACCTATCAATGCAAGAGACACGGTTTGAAACCTGACCCAGGAAGATCCCATATGCCTTGGAGCAAGTCCATGTACCATAACTACTGATCCTGCACTCTATAGAGCGCAGGAGCCAAAACTACTGAAGCCTGGGCACCCTAGAGTCCCTGTTTCTCAACAAGAGAAACCATGGCAGAAAGAAACCTGGGCACCACAGTGAGAGAACAGCCCCTTCCTGCTATAACTAGTGAAAATCCCATGAAGCAATGAAGACCCAGCACGACCAAAATAAATAAACTTCAATAAAATTTTAAAAATCAAAGATGTTTTTTGGACCTCTGCAGATCAGAGTTTTTGTTTTTTAGCTTCTGAGTGATTCCACCACTACTCTGGATTATGTCGCCTGTACCTTCCAAGATGGCGAAAGTCCAAGAAACACCGGGTCTGACGTCAGACACCCAAAACTAGAATCAAAACACAGCTCCCTTACTAACTCTCTATATAGCCTTGGACCAAGGGAAAATTTTTAAGCCTATTTCCTCATCTGGAAACTGGAGATCATAAATACCCATCTCAGAGAATAACTGCAAGACTCGAAATGTTTATAAAGTATTTGGCACAGGGTTTAATATAAATACCTATTATGTTACTATCATTAGCATCTTTGTTTCCATAATTTTAAACCAATCTTTATATTTTTCTCAGACCTATGAGAAGGCAATGGCAATCCACTCCAGTACTCTTGCCTGGAAAATCCCACGGACAGAGGAGCCTGGTAGGCTATAGTCCATGGGGTCGCTAAGAGTCGGACATGACTGAGTGACTTCACTTTCACTTTTCACTTTCATGCACTGGAGAAGGAAATGATAACCCACTCTAGTATTCTTGCCTGGAAAGGCCCAGGGATGGAGGAGCCTGGTGGGCTGCCATCTTTGGGGTCACAGAGTCGGTCACGACTGAAGCGACTTAGCAGCAGCAGCAGACCTATGAAACATACTCCAGCTAATCTAAAATGTTTAAAGAACTTCTTAGACACACACACACCTAACCATATCTCTAATGACTACGATATATGGTGTTAAGTCTGAGATGGGGACAGATTTGGGAATCATGCTGCTCTAGGGAACATGTGTGGCAGAACATGACTATAATCAGTGTTCATAATTCCTAAGATAAACCAAACAGCTTTCTAATTTCTAATAACAACTAGTCTCCTATACCTTTAGATAAGCAGTACAATAACATCAGAATGAGGTTTCCGAACAAAAGAAAGTTGGCACCACTCTATACCTAATTCTCCTAATAAAAAATACAGATTTCACCTTTATTGAATTCTCTCAAAGTTAACACCAAAGTATAACTCTTGAAGGGATCAGCAGTCAGTACAGCTAACTGGTGTGAAGTGAAGTTAAAGTGGCTCAGTGGTGTCCCGCCAGGCTCCTCTGTCCATGGAATTCTACTGGCAAGAATACTGGAGTGGATTGCCATTCCCTTCTTTAGGGCATCTTCCCGACCCAGGGATCAAACCTGCATCTCCTGTGTCTCCTGCGTTGGCGGGCAGGTTCTTTACCACTAAGCCACCTGGAAAAGCCATTAATGAAGTCATTAGTCCTTATAAAAGTCATGAAAAGCCATCTCTCAGATAATGAGACCTAAAGAAATAGACAAGGTATTGTTTTTCCTTCCATTTGTTCTTTCTGTGCTGTCCAGTGGTATACCAGTGGCTTCCCTTGTGGCTCAGCTGGTAAAGAATCCGCCTGCAACACGGAGATCTGGGTTCGATCCCTGGGTTGGGAAGATCCCCTGCAGAAGAGAAAGGCTACCCACCCCAGTATTCTGGCCTAGAGAATTCTATGGACTGTATAGTCCACGGGGTCGCAAGGAGTTTATTAAAGCTTTCAGAAGAGTACATGAAAAAAATTGTTAAAGAGTGCCTGACTTGTGGCAAACACCCAAATTACAATATTTACTTAGAATCTTTGTAGTCAGTGGTCACAAAGAGCTAGCTGGCTGCCTGGCTGAGATTATTTGCTGAATCTCTGGAATTGAGGCAGTTTAAAACCATGAAGGAGTTTTGCACTTAAAAATCAGGTGCTTCTCAACAGGCTCTAAAAATGGCATAGGCTGAGAGTGGATAATCTCTTTTCTAACTTTCTTTCAAGAACACAGGGAAAGACAAAAGAACTAAAAACTCTCAAACTTTTCATAGCCAACTACAGCTGCATTTAACATTTAATCATCCAAATCATAGAAGAGTAAAGGGTTGTTGAGCTGAGGTACTATCCAATAAAGACCTCACACTCATACTGCCACTTTCTCACTCTCAAATCCGCATTTAAAACAAGCTGGTTTCCTGAAACAGGAATCCGGCCACAAGCGAAAAAAATAGTATAACCATACGGATTAGTAAACTGTTATTATATCCGAAAGTTTATATTAGAGTATCAAGACAGTGGATATTTTCAAGAGTTGCAATGGCTGCTTGATAGAGGACTTGAAGACCCGTAAAGAAAAAAATATATATCTGGACTAGATCACAAAGCAGAAAAAGAGACATTATAATAAAACAGGGAAACCGATTCTTTGGGAAAGGCATGTGCAATCGCCAAGACGATATTCAGGAAGATGTCTTTTTCCCTCAAAAGAAAAATTCCTAAAGAGCCCAGAATGCTACAGTACTGAATTGTGAGCATTGGCAATGAGATGGAAAGAAAATAGACACGATATCTGGATGAGAGATGACCCGAATTCTCATGGGAAGAAAAGCAGCCAAAGCTTAGCGCACAGAACATGGAATCCAGTTTTAGGCTTGCAGCAACTCAACCATCTCCCTCGAGCCCAAAATCTCCAGATAAAAAGGATGTAACGTCTTGGAGAGACAATGGTGATTCAAACAACTCGAGGGGGAAGAGAGGTGGTGAAAGAGAATCAAAAAGAAGCCTTCTCGAGGAAAAAAAAAAAATCATGTGACTCTCGGACAAAGAATGCACAAGGAGCTAAAAACCGGAGAAAAGGTCCTGAGGAAAGACGCTCCACTCGGACAACTGAGAAGCAGAAGAGCGAACCACTGCACAAAAGGGGCGGACGGGGCCGACGCCGAGGCCCGCATGTTCGGAGGACCTGAGGCCTGCAGCCTCAAGCACCAACTGGGACCACCGTGCGGGGGCACTGTCTCCGCGCCGGCGCGCGCGGGAAAAACGGCGGCCGGGCCGGAAGGGGGCAGGGCGAGGCGCGAAGGCGCCCCGCCGGGCACTTACGGGGCCGCTTCTTCCTGAGGCTTTCGACGCGCTGACGGGAGGCCGAGGTAGCGCCGCTGTAGGAGCCTGGCCGATCCCGCCTTACGCCCTCCGCCGAAGGCGAGGCCGAAGCCGAGGCCCCGACGGCAGGAGCTGACGCGCTGTTCGCCCGGCGCCGCAGTGGCTCCCGCCGCCGCCCATCGGGGCCCCCGGGCACCGGCTCCCGGGCCGACGAGGCAGCGGTGGCGGCGGCCCTGCCGTGGCGCTCCATGGGCGCGGCAAGCCAGCCGGCTCCCATCCGCAGCAGCCACCGCTGCCGCCCAAGCCAGGCCCCCAGCGCTGGTCCCCTTTCGCCTCCTCCGCGGCAAGCCAGTCGGAGCAAAAGAGCACCTTCGCCAGGCCGCCTCTTCCGTTGCGCCAACGCGCAACAAGCCAATCCAAGCTGGTTGGGGGCGGCCCGACGGCCTCCTGTCCAATCGGCTCTCTGACTCGAGGCGAAACGACCGCGCCTCCGTCCAATGAAAAGCTCCCAGGACGGGGCGGAGCAGAGGACGGCGGGGGAGGGGATCCTGACTGGGAGGAGGTGGAGAGCTGTGTTGCCGAGCAGAGTGATGGTGCCGCCGCCCAATGGACAAGTGGGTGGAGGGGCCTGCACCTTCTTCCAGCCGCTGCACCCTCCTGAGCTAGTGCACAGGTCGGCGCTCCGGTCCCCGGAACTCTCCCGGGAGCTGCCTCGCGCCCCCGAGCCCCACCCCGCTGCTGCGTCCCGTCGTCTCGGTTTGCCCCTCCCCTAAGCCCAGCAGTGTCCTGCAGGGTCTTGTCGCAGGTGTTGGCGAACAGAAGGGCTTGAACCGCGGCTGAACTTAGGTTTTGTCCTGATTCTACCGCTGCAGTCTAGACCACCAGTCCCTGGCGCTGTGTTTAACCGCCACCCCCTCCCCCAGCACGCCCACTGGCGGGTTTGGGTAAAGAGCCCTCCATTCCTCTTGCGTTAGAGACTGTTCCCATTACCAGAAGGAATGAAAGGACTGGGGTTGGTATCCATGGCAACTGGAAGGAAGAGGTGGGTTATAAATCCTTCACCACCCTCCTGTAGTGAAGGAGAGAGGGTGTGGGAGCCAGGAAGTAGGGTTGGCTTTTGTATGGAATCTGAACCCTCTTTCTGTGTGGTGTCCCCTGGGGGACGTGGAAGGGTTTGGTGGTCTCCTCGGGGCCTGGGTTGTTGGGGATTTTGTTTAGTTGGTTTTTTTGTTTTTTGAATCATCACCTTTTGGGGGGCGAGAACATGGTCACCTCCAGCCCTGAGATACTCACCTGAGATACTGAAGGTCCATCCAAGCAGCTCTTCCCCCATAGTTTGCCCACGCCTGGAATGATCCACAGCGCTGTTACCCCCAGGCACTCCGTCAAGTTTAGCGGGATCTGGCTCACTAATTATATCATAAACGCTCCCCCTCAGACTGTAACGCCCCTTGTGTTCATCTTTCCTGTTAAGACAGCTAGTAGCAGGTTGAACAAGAAGGATGAGCTTTTCTCTTGCTTGTTGAATAGAATGATTGTGTTCACCCAAAACTAGCTCCTCTCACTGTAGGAATAACTGGAAATCCAATTTCCTAGCTCTGGAAATTCTGTCTCCTGCAGGAAGCCATACCATAGGGATCCTACAAGAACCAAGAAAACCTATAGCTACTCTTCTAAATCTCAGTGCCCAACAATGCATACGTTTCTGCCTCCCCCAACAAAAAATAATATGGTTTTCCTTGACTTGAGGGACTTTCCATCAAGTCTCTGAGCTCCAATAGATCATTCTGAAGAATCAAGAATCATCACCTGAGACAAACCCAACATCAAAACAATACTTGAAATATGTGTACCCTTTCTTTTTTACATGTCTTTACGTGTTACTTAATCCTCCTAGGAACATTTGGATGATGTGGCAACTTATCCAGAGGCATACAGCTTGAAAAACTGACAGTCTGGATTCCTGAGAAATTCAACTATTCTCTGCCTTATGATAACCAAAAGGCACAGTGACGTTCCAATAAATTACTGGGAGGCTTTTTCTCGTCTTAAATACATACACACAGCTTCACTCACTAGTGTGGACTTGCAGTCTGTGGCTCTCATTAAAGTTTATCCGAAATAAAAGGTGAAGCAGACACAAATGACAATTAGGCAAGGTGTTTATAATTCTAAGTAAAAAAAATGTAA